>NW_024427107.1:62299955-62421101 GCF_017311325.1 Ursus maritimus | reverse complement strand
TGGCTCATTCTGGCTTCCAAACTGATCAAAAAGGAAACGAGTTAATTTAAGAATGACATGGCCCTTAGCCATTCTCTTTGAAAATATCTTTCGTTGTACTTGGATGACACTAAAGGCCAAATATGTAAGCATGTCATTTTACTTTGGCTTGAAGATCTAGCCAAGAGAATGGAAGAGTGGCCTTTCTCTCTGGCCTTCAGATCTCTTAAATTTAGAAAATCATAACAGTTCCTGTACCATATGTTCTGACCACCTTTAAGTTTCTCATTACTCCTCTGGATCTAGTTCAAGACAATACAATTTGGAGGGCTTTTTTTTTTTCTTTTCAATAAAAAAGTGAAGACACCTAAGCAAAATATTCATGCAATGTCCAATAATCAATTTTATGTCCAAGACCAATTATAGTATCAGGGCAATAGCTGATATCATTTCTTTTGGGAGAATATTTTCTATACTATCTAGGAGATGAACCCAATGATATAATTATGTTTTCACATTTAAAATTACTGGAATAATTAAGAAAAGTAAGCCAAGAAAACAAAGTTTTACTTGGAATGCTATAATTTGAGGTATTTACTTCTATGAGAGTTGATGTAGCTGGCCTCACTTTAAAAATGAAGACTATTGAATAACAATTGGAGAGTTAACAAAAAAATCTTGAGCCAAATTCCAATCCATGAGCAGTAAAGAGAGAAGAGGAAAGATTATAAGACAAAGGATTGGGTGTTTCTTCTACCACTTCCTATCTGGAACATGTAAGGGATCCAACCACCTAGGCATCAGATGCCTCACCTTTAAGACAATGATAGTCACATCTTACCAGTCCAAAGACAGATTGCTAAACCATTGTCTGAGGCCTTCTCTAGTTCTAAAACCCAAATCTAAACTCTAGTAAAAACCTAAAGAATGCAGGTGACTAATAACCTAAGCCTCCATGACAAGCGGAGGTTAGCGTTCTGAAGGCTTTCCCATGCTTTCTCTATTCCCTCTAGGTTGGATCATTAGATAACTAGATGTACTAATTACCAGTCATGGTGTATTGTATTACTCTTGGCCAAACAGTCTAATTTTGCTGCTCCCAGTAGAATGATTTTGTTATCTCTACTTTATTGAACCCAGGAGTATCCATGAGATGTGCATTGGCCAAGGAAATGTAGGCAGAAGTGGCTGTGATTACTTCAGGAAAGCAATGCTTTCCAAAAAGTGAATAATGCAGGATTTCACTGTAGGGCGATCAACCATCCCTGTTTACCCAGGTCTGAGGGATTTTCTGGAATGTGGGACTTTCAATGTTAAAACCCAAATGTCCCAGACACACCAGGATGAGTTGGTCACATTTGGTTTTATTGATGAAAGCTCCCCAATTTGCCTGGGTACAATGTTTTTCCATGGCTGTTCAGGCTCTCCTGACTAATTCCTTTTTAATCTGCTTTCGTGCAAACTTAACAGTCCTGTGTATCATTTGCTTCTGTAAAAGGTTTCTAGAAAGCAAATCTGATGAACTAACAATCCATACAAGGTCTCCCCTCTCTGACAGCATTGTTAATTTAGTCAGAGCCTTCAAGGGCTAATCTCAAGGAAATAGAAACATGAAGGTGAGAGATTCTGGAGACTGCAGGAAAATGCTCAGCCATCCTCAGTCCATACCATGTACACCATTATTTACAGTAGACACAGCTCTAGATTTGCATATATGAGATGTAGTTTTAGGGTCCCACTGTTCCACAAAGACATTCTGTGACCTTGCAGCAGCCACTTAATCTCTTTGAGTTTGGTTTCTCATATTTTAGAAATGGGGCAAAAACAATATGAATAGCGTTTTATAAACTCTACAAAGCTATAAAATTATGCAATTACTATGCAGTGCATTAATAAAAACTGACCATATTTTACATCACATTCTATCCATTCATAAATATTTATTTAATGATCATTTCCCCTTATGTGTAGCAAAAGAAGAATGGGCAGGTGGTATCTAGTCTATACTCACAAATATGGACATGATGTCAACTCATACCAGGGAGGAATTCCAACTTGGTCAACTAAGCATGGGTCATAACTATTGGAAATACATGTTTGGGAGTGTAGGGGATAAGTGTAGTATTGGTGATGGGAAGAAGTTAGGGTAGTAGAAGGAAAAGCAACTTGTCATTATTCTGAATCTCTGTACTAGGAAGCAAAGAAAAGAAAATTCACCAGAGCTCCTAATAAGTTCATTTTCATTTTAATGGAGAGTAGTTAATTCCTCTGTCTTTAACCGTTCATGCTGCTATTATGAAATACCATAAAATAGGTGGTTTATAATCAACAAACATTCATTTCTCATAGTTCCGTAGGCTGAAAAGTTCCAGATCAAGGCACTGGCAGATTCAATGTCTAGTGAAAGCCTGTTCCCTGGTTCATAAATGGCCATCTTCTCTGTGTCCTCACATGGTGGAAGGGGGAGGGAGCTCTCTGGGGTCTCTTGTAGAAGGACATTAATCCCCATGACCTGATCACCTCCCAAGAGCCTCACTCCAAATACTATCACATTGGAGGTTAGGTTTCAACAAATGAATTTTGGGGGGGATGCAAATATTCAGTCTATAGCGTCCCCTCAAGCCACTTTGCATTCATTTACAGTAAGACCAGTTTGAAAGGTGATTCAATTAGTTCGCCCCTCCAAGCCTACACCCCATTCTTTCCTCCCTACTCTGAGCCCTTGTAGAGATTACATCAATGGGTATCTTTGCCATCTGGCTCTAAATGGGAACACTGGCAGAAATTAGAGGAAGAGAAGTGAGATTAGGGTATTCCCCTGTGACTGAACCATTTTTTTGAATGGTTGTTGAGAGGTTGACTCTATCCCTCAACTGAAACTCACAGCTCTGGTCAAGGTACCCCCCTCCACATGACTCATTCCAGCTTCCCATTAGCACTGGCTCAAGGTGATAACAGCACTTTGATGTTACTATCCCAGGGACATTATGCTATCAACTTGTGGTTTTCCTACACTCTGTTAAACCCTCTTCAATTAATCCATTTTGAGAACACCATTTGTTTCCTACCAGCCCCTAAAGCATTCAAGTACTTACTCTGTATCAGTCCAAATATACTTGTTTAGATATATATGTTGTTATTTTTTAAAAGTCTGTAACAATCATTATTTTCATTTATTTATAGTAACACTTTGTATTGATTATTATTTCATCGAAAGAGAGTGTTTTTCTTGACTATGCCTTTTTTATTCATGATAAAAAATAAATTAGACTTACAAGAACCAGTTGCTCTACAGAACAGACTCTTGACCAGCCTCTCTGGACATTGGTTTTAATGAAGGCTACCGAAAAGCTCAGAAACAGAGTCTCCTTCCTTGTGCTTTTCTGCAAGATAAGTGAAGCTGATAGCTGGATAGTTTCCAAAGTGCTGTTTTTAAAGGCCTGGCTTCTCTCTCCTCTTAGACCATTTCCAACGAACACATGTGAACAATCTGAGCCTTGCCAGTGTATTTCCTGGCAGACACAGCATGTGTCAGTTTTATTGCTCATTCAGACTTGGGAATTGAATTGAATGCAACAAATGCTTGTTGAACCACAATTTTGTGCAAAAGCACTTTGTTAGGTGCTGTTGAGAATACAGAACTAAATTATTATTATCAGGAATGAAAAACTTGGAATTTAGGAAACATTTTTAAATTGAAACAATAACTATTGTTATACATGTACTATAATGTTCCAAAATTTTCCAACTACTTTTTCATCATTTTACTCCATTTAAATTTCAGAAAAATTGTTGGAAGGGAGGAATGACTTCTGTTTTTATGAATGAAAAATACAAAGACGCAGAGATGCTAAGTATGTTACTCATAATCATACAGCGAATGAGTGGGGAAATTGGGATTTGGATGATCCAGGATTTAGATCCACTGATCCAGGCGTTCCCGGCGCCAAAGCCCATGTTGATCACTATAACCCTTAAAAATGGCATTAACTTTATTCTGTATTCAAAACAGCCAAAGGAAATCGTCTTCCAAAATGTCAGCCGTCCATTTAATGTTAATGCTTCTCCCTTTGAGCAGCTGCCAGAACACAGGCAAAATTAGACCATGAAACGTATATTGTCTCCTGCAAGGGGAGTCAGGAAGAAGAGGTGAAGATGGGGGTGCAGGTGTCCGCCTTGGTTAGGTCAGCCCAATGGTCAAATGGTTTTTACAGACTGGCTCTCAGACACAGTGAAGTGAAGAGGCCTGGAGAAAATTCAGTATGCTTGCATCCATATGGCAAAGCATAGACTAGAAACCTCCCTATTGTTTTGTTTTGCTGGATACATAGTTGTTTGTAAATAGAGATTTAGAATATTAGGGTATCTTTTAAATGCACTGGGTGAGCTTATGAATTAAGGCAAAAGGCAGTGATTTATTCAGTTAGACAAAGAATTCTTTTTTAAATATTAGTCATCTGCTTCATTAATCTTATTTCACATTGTTACAAAGAAATGTTTCTTTGTCATTATCACACATTACTAGTGTGTCTTTTCCTGGTTACATACTATATTGGATGCAATTATATCCCAGAAATTTCCTGTTTAAGAAAAAGGAGCCTAAAATAGAAGAATTAAATAATTGACACTCTGATAAAGCTAGAGCTCTCTCTGCTCCAGGACAAAAGACTGCTCCTGGGAAAAACCAATTGCTAGTCCCTTCCTGCCACAGGAATCTGGTTGTGTCTGCATCATAATTCATGCGATAAGTGATCTAAATTCTTCATAGAGGAAAAAAATCTCAAAGGACTCTCTTTTCTGCTCCACTTTTTTAAAACAGGAAACATATTTTGCTTCTTAGCCTAAATGACCACATCATTTGCATTTTGGGAAGCAAATGAGGTTTCTTCCCAAAACTAAATATTATTTCTTAAAGGAGCTCTCCATAATTAATGAGTAGAGCCAGATGTCTTTTCTATGGGCCATCCTTTTTCAAGATGAAATTTGGTTTGAATGGCAGTAGGTGGATGGCAGAGACAGCCGAATGTGCACGATTCAGAAACAGAAGACAAGTAAATCTTTCACTTCTGTATGGTCTTGTTTTTGTCCACTTCTTTTGGAGCCAGGAAGTGGTCTCCATGTTTTAACAGTACCAAGCATGGACCAAAACCAGTGGTTGGATATGTACTATGGAGCACAGAATCCTGTGAGCTGGGAAAGTCTGCTGATTGTGGTTCCATCCAAGTCTTAGCAAAATGCACATTACAATCCCCCTTCTTTGGTTCTGTTAGCACTCTTCTTGCCTAACATGGTGTGAAATCAAAGGCTGATGCAGGACATGAGTATCCATGTGGCTTTGGGTAAGTCATTGCCCTGAGTTTCAGGTGTTTCATTTGTAAACTGGATCAGCTGAGATTAGACAAACCTCATTTTTCTCAAGCTCTTATATTCCATACACAAAAAAGCAATAGCTTTCATAGAATTCTTCCTCATGTCAAAGTCATGTCTTCAGTGGAAGTTTCTGAGCTGCCAATGTAAACTTCAGAGTTTCTTAGTATGGAATACAATGGCTATCAATATGATGATGTCTGGATCACTGTTGTTCTGGTCCCTGATCTCCTATCTTGTTGCATGTGAGCAACGGCCAAAGTTCATACTTTGGAAGAGCTGAGCTATTGACGACCACCCATGGTGCACATTGGCCATTGTGTCTAAAACAAAATAAGATATACCATTGTACTTGGAACACAAGAGTCTAATATGAGTTCACTTTGCCAAAGGGCAGAGAACATTGTTCGGAAGAGACTGTAACAGAGTTTGGCCTGGAATAAACAGTCTTCAATATTAGAACTCGCCTGGTGAGATATATTCTCCAGGCTTTTGGTCCTACAGTTGTGATGTGTCACCATTTGACCAAACGGTTAAGCCACAGTTTCATGTTTCCCAAATATCAGTCATTCGTATGCCACCCACAGGGATTTTGTGAACCCACATTTTTATTTAAATAAAGTCATCGTTTTAATGTCATTAATTTATTTAAAACAATTTTTTCACTATCATAGAGAGAAAAACATAAATAGAAGTAAACCATACAATAAAGAATAAATAAAACATTGCTACTAAATTTTAAAAATTAAAACCAAAAATTAATTTTAAAAATGAGCAGTAGAAAACTCTTCACACGTCTTCAAACCCTGTGCGGGCAGGTTCTACCCATCTACCTCTTCAGTTTTCCCAACACACTCTCTTGCTTGTTCCACTCCAACCACAGCGAACATCTTCTAGTTTTTAATTATCCTGGCTCTTCTTCATCAGGGCTTTCACTGGCTGTTTTCCCTNCAAGTAAGACTTCCAGATCCCCTTCCCACATTTCTGTTGAATCCTCAGCTTTCAGACCTCAGTTCAAGGTCTTCCTCAAGAAACATTTCCCTGTCTCTATGACTGAGACAATTTTTCCTATACCTGAGTCACTGTGTACCATTCCCTGGTATGTCTTATTTTGTGGCCATTTTACATTTCTTTCGCATTTCTTTGTTTTTTTTTTTTTTAAGATTTTATTTATTTATTCGACAGAGATAGAGACAGCCAGTGAGAGAGGGAACACAAGCAGGGGGAGTGGGAGAGGAAGAAGCAGGCTCTCAGCAGAGGAGCCTGATGTGGGGCTCGATCCCAGAACGCCGGGATCACGCCCTGAGCCGAAGGCAGACGCTTAACCGCTGTGCCACCCAGGCGCCCCGCATTTCTTTGTTTAATGTGTGTCTCCCCCAAAAGACTGGAAGTTCCACGAAGGCATGCCAAACCACAATAAGGTGTGGGACCTGAGGGAAAATCATATATTTTTCTGGAAAGAGAGAAGCCATTTTCCTTCGGAAGAAAGCAACTATTTCTCCAGGTAAGGGGACACAAATGGGAGTGGTTCTGGATGGGGAGAGGGCAGGGGTGTTGAATTTCAGGGTTCTTTACATTCCAAAATCTTTAGAACCTAGCCATTCAGTTGTGGAGATCTCATTTTTCTCAATTCTTATTTTTACATATAAATACCCTGGTACCTCCGTGGGCTTACATTAAAATAGATATGGATCTATTAAGTAAATGTTCGTTCATGAACCACCTGAGATCATCTTGCATACCACCAATGGTACTTACAACACACTTTGGTAAACCCTATTAGACTTAGCATAGGGTTAATATTCCCAAAGTCTAGCCTCTCTTGTATCACTTTTCTGAAGAGAGTAATTTAAGGGTTTCTCCATGTCTACAAAATCAAAAAACTTGAGTATACTTTAGGACTCCACTCTATCTTTGCAACTTATTTCCCGATACTATTCACCACTTTCCCTATGTTCCTGACAAGCTCAACGTTCCCCAAACATTCCCTCCTCTGACCTCACGCTTATGCCCCTCTTTCTATTTGGAATTCTGTTACCCCCACAACATTTCTTATCATTATATTCCTAATTCTTTTTCAAGGCCTATTGTAAATATCTTTTCTTACTTAAAGCTTTCCCTAATTTCCCTAAATAAATTTAATCCTCCCTCCACTGAAAGGCACAGGACTAGAACTTTATCTAATTTCCATCATACAATGTATCACTTCTTATCTTGCATTGTACTACTTTATTCCCATATCATAATGTCACTGATAAACAATCAATAATTAAACTGTATGCTCCTTGTGAAACAGGGTTTTGTCTTATTCGTATTTTAATTTCTTACAGTGCCTGGCACAATGTAGACACTCAATAAGATGTAAAATTATATAAACGAACCTGACATGCTCCATTTTGAAGAAATGCTTAAACTTTCTGGGCCTGACTTTAAAATCTCATCCTATCCATGTGTGGGATGCTTTGGTGTGGGCACTCTTTCTTCTTTCTTATATCTCAGTTTTTCATAGGGAGTGCTAAGTAGAGAGAATGGACCTCTCCCTGATCAATTCTCACTATCTGACTGGGGTAATAATGCCAAGATGTGGCTTGAGAGCAGAGCCCTGCTGTGAAGATACATCAAGCCAAGGGAAGATGAGGAGGTAGAAAATGCATCATAGGACTTTGGAGATCAAGGGCATCCATGTTCTTTGATAAGCCATGTTTACATTTAGGAAGGATCCCTCAAAGTGCAATATCCCGTCCTTAGGTAAGTTTCTTTTTTCTTTCTTTCTTTCTTTCTTTCTTTCTTTCTTTCTTTCTTTCTTTCTTTCTTTCTTTCTTTCTTCTTTTTTTTTCTTTTGCTAATGTACTCTGACAAGTAGAATTAAAAAGCTGATAATACTGATAGGAAGCTGTTATTTGACAAATCACAGTAATTTATGTTTCAATTTCATTCAGCCACTGTAATGAATGTAATATCTGCAAACCCGGCCATCTTGATGGCTCTTTCTCTCATCCACAAACCATTTGTGGACTGCTGTCAAGCACTCTTCATACCCCTCCTGCCAAAGAGCCTTCAAGTGCTGTTTCTCTGTGCCTCACAATTTAAGATCAGTCTTTAGTTTGTCACTCAGTGTCCTCCTCTACAGTCTGGACCAACTGACTTTTCAGTTTCTCATACTCAAGTTCAGAAAAGCAAACTGACAGTCTCTAGACTAGGTTGCTTCTAAAATATTTTGATTGAGTTGATACTACTGAAAGTGTTGTGTGAGTTGTCAACACTTAAAAATCAGAAGGGAACACATGAAAATCTAGATTTCTGCCCATCTTGAAAAATTCAGAATTTCTGGCAAAACTAGGTCTTCCCTCTTGAGTGACAATGTTCTTAGGTATCACCAAGCAGCTGCTGTTCCCTTTGGAGAGCCACATCTTCTCCAGTTCTCTGCAGACTCTGTCACTCCCTATGACTCTTGCATGCATCAGCCTTATTCATTTTCATTCTCTGTCAAACCTCTGCACACAGCTGCATTTAAAGCCCAAGTCTAGTCATACCAGATAATTTATTGCCAGTCTATCTTGACCCCACTCAGTTGTTTGAATTGTCCCCTCTATTTAGGTTACCCTGCCTTATTCTGCCTCCCATCAATAGCCAATGCCTTCCTAAATACTTTTCTAATGCACCCTATCAGACATGCCCTATCCTTTTTCTCCATCTTCATAGTATCTTATAATTTATCTTATGGAATTATCTTTATCTATTTTGAATGATGGTTGATTAGAAAATGGTTTTTTGATCCTTCTTGAGTTAGCATTGGACAGATGACTTTGTTCTTAAACCAACTTGATTCAATTCTGCACTCAGCCACCCGCTAGCTCTGTACTACAGTTAGACCTTTCATGTTTTATTTATTTATTTTTTTATAATGATTTTTTATTATATTATGTTAGTCACCATACAGTACATCCCCGGTTTTCGATGTAAGGCTCGATGATTCATTAGTTGTGTATAACACCCAGTGCACCATGCAATATGTGCCCTCCTTACTACCCATCACCGGCCTATCCCATTCCCCCACCCCCCTCCCCTCTGTAGCCAGACCTTTCATGTTTTAAAATGCTGGTTTCTTTATCTGCAACTAAGACTTATTCATTTTGGGGGATTTTGTGAGGATTAGAGAAGACAGCACATGAAGAGGGCCTAGTAGTGCTCCTGGTACCTAAAAAGCCCTCTCTAAATGTTAACTCTGCTAACTCTTATTATGAATATGACAGCATTCCTGGCAGTTATTTAAAGCAAAGAAACTTTGCAGCTGAATAATCAAGAGGACAATGACCCAGTCTTATTTGCAGCCTGTGAAACAAGCAGTAACAAAAATCTTATTTCATCTCTTTTACTAGATAGTAAAAGATTAATATTTGACATTTACATAGCACCTGCAGAATATAAAACAGCTGGGGTTGGTGTTTCATAAAGGAGCCCTCAAAGGGTTCTACCTTCAGGACAGATCTCATTAAAATCAAAGCAACATGACATTATCACCCTCCTTAAAGGAATGGCAGAATTATGCATTTTAACAGAGAAACTGACCATCTTAATAGAGCATAAAAAATAATCTACTCCTTATATAAAACTCCTTCATCCTATTACTCCATGGAATACCACATGTAGGTCAGATCAACTTCCCTTAAGAAATAAATAATCAGAAATTAAATTATGAAAAACATAAAGAACCCATTGTATGGGTCAAAATAAATAATGAAGTCCTTGCCATTTGGAAAGATGACTGAAGAAGAAGGAAAGGGAGAAGAAGGAGGAGATGTACTTAATATTCCAAGCATGTGCTTAGTGTATGATCTCACATCATCCTAACAACCCTAAGAAGCAGGCATTAGTACACTCTCCGATGGATAAATACAAAAACTAAACTTGGAAAGGCTATATAAACCGGTTCACTGTTACACAGCCAGTGAGTAGTAGAGATGAGATGCCAACTGAATTCTCTTTGTTCCAAGAACTCTACTCTGATTCACTATATTCTAATACTGAGGGCACTCTGTGAAAGTGTCTAAACAACACCAACAAAAATTCATTCAATAACCATTTATGATCTCCAGAACTTTTGCTAAATTTCATATAACTAGAATTAAAGAAAATGTTTGGCTACTAAGGACTACACATGGAATTTCTACTGAAAACTCCAGATAATGATTATTACCTGCAAAATAGGACATTTCTTCTAAACTTTACTGATATCAAAGCATAGCAAACCACCCTTAAAGAGTTTTAAGGAGAACGTAAATACTTTTGAATATCCTTAATATTTCAGTCTTGAAATCCCATGTCAAATGTTCAGAAATCTTATTTCGATGAATCTTGGATCTGATTCCCTGAAGTATTTCTCTTTTTAAGATCTTCTTAGTAGAATGAACGATCATTGTGTTGACTGGGCACAATCATACTTAATGTGGCTGTAATTTAAATTTGAGACAAATCGAAGTATGATCCATTAACATGTAGATTTGAGAGGCAGAAAACAAAACCAATCCTTCCTTTTGGGGGAAAAGGAGACTAACCTGAGTATCTCCTGCAAGACAGTTACTTACACATATTATATTATTTAATTATTGAAACAAATCAGTGAAGTCAGAATTATTACCCCCAGAAGCAAAAACTGAGTCAGGGCAGAAGGAAAGGATTTGCACCAAAACACATGACTCATCCATAACAGAACCAGTTATTCAAATTCTGGTCTCTTAAACTACAGAGCTCATAATAATCTCTTAAGTCAAGAAAATATGGATAGTTTCCTCTCCACATTTTGAAGAATGATTTTAATAGTAATAAAAAAAAGTTCTTTTTTCTCTTTCTTGTATTTTCCAATTTCTAAAGAAATAAAAGATCAAACATTGGTATTTTTTAAAACTGCCACAGTTTCTATGATCAAGGGCTGTAACAGTATTCACCATGGGTAGTAAACTCCTGCTCAGTTTGGGGAAATGCTTCAGCGAGGCTTTCAGTGATGGAAACCTCATTTGTGCTGGAAAAGCTTACCTTCTCCACCTATCGAAGCAAATTGGTGTTTTACTTACATGGAGATGTTCTTCTAATGTTAATTGGGTTTTTTTACTTTGTTTTGTTTTGTCTGCATTGAAAATAGAGAGAGAGTGATGGGGGAGGGAGAGAGGGAGGTAACTTAGGGGTGATCGATTTGATACTTGGAGAGAAAAGATTCTGAAGTTTGAGATGAGTAGACCCACAACCATGACGACAAGCAGTGACTACTTACAAGGGAATGGGACTTGGGGAGAAATAATGGTATAGTAAGGAGGTATACATGTTTTTACTACCTTATTAATTTCTTATGCTACCCTCAAATTCACAAGAAAGTCTAATTCACATAGGCACTTCATATTTGACATGCTTCAGAAGCTCATCACACATGGAACAGGGCAGGAAGCACTAATATGTAATACTTACTGGATGCTTCCATTTGTGATGATCACTGTCCTCATCTGTTTATATGTGTCACCTTCTTCCACAACAAGCATAGGAAGGAAGTGCTTTCATTATGTCCATTTTTTTCCTGTGGAAGCTGAGGGCCAAAGAGATTACATCCCTTGGCCATGGCTACACAGCGAGTAAGAGTTGGTGCTGAGATTTGAATCTGAGTCTTCACTCTTAATAACTACTTTCAGTGATAATGATACAGCTATCCCCACACTTCCTCTTGTCTTCAGAAGCCATCACATTGATAAAGTACCATATTTTTTTTAAAAGTAGTGTGGGAGGAGTTTTCCACAATGCACATCAATGCCCGAGACTGAGTCTCTAGTGGTAAGTAGCATCAACTGAGAGTGGAGAACCTGTCTGTAGCTTGGATCTTACACAAAAATTCACATCCTCAAATAGTATATAGGAAGCTCAGAATATGGGGTGTTACTCAGAATATGGGAGTGAATCAAGCAACCTATGCGTTACAGAAGGATGGTTACAGTATTCTACCATTTCTCTCATTTATTTTTCAAGCCATCTTGGCTGACCTTGCCTGGAGAACCTCAGCCATCTCTCACTGGTTGCTCCATATGGAACTGCTTTCTGCATTCTGCCCAAGGATGTCATCTCTATGGAAAGCAGAATCCTATTGGTAGAGATAACTCTGGAAAAGTTAGATTATCTGCAACTTTGGCTTTAGCATTTGCCAACCTCTTATTCAATTCATGTCTTTCAACTCTTTCTACTACAGTCTTCTTCTCCCATTCCTACCCTATCTGTATAGAGAGCACCCTGAATCCCACTCCTAGCCCAGGAATTATGCACTTCAAGTATTTTAATTTGCTACAAAAAATAAGATATGTTCATCTCGTTGCTAATGCTATCTTGTGAGAATATATATATATTAGAATGACTTCAAAGCCATTCTTGTAATAGTGCCCTTTCTACTCACTAGCTATGGCAGTTTCCAAGTGTGGCCACAAATTTCTGACAATCGTCCTATTGAGAAGTGAAGTCTATGTCCCCTCTCCTTGCATCTGGATGGGCTTGTGCTGTACCCACCAGTGAAATATGGCAGAAATGTTATGTGACTTCCAAAGCTAGGTCTTAAAAGGTCATCTGACTTCCTCCTTACTCACTGGGACACTTTCTCTGGGAGTCCTGAACTACTGTGTAAGAGGTCTGACTATCCTGAAACCACAATGATGAAGTCTTGCATATGCATTTCAGTCGATAGTTATTTCCCCTCTTCTACCAACACACTTCAAAATCACCACGTCATGATAGGCAAGATGTTGAATTTCAAGTGCCAGAGACTCAATTCAAATAAATTTAAATTTAACAGAGGGGCTTACTGACTCATTTGCCTAGGAAGAATATTAGATTAGCACAGAGAATCAAAGAGCTAGAGGGAATGGGGAATCATGTCAAGAGACTCAACTCATCAGGACTCTCTCCCTCTGACTTCATTTATATTCAATCTCTGATTATCTCTGCTTGAATGTATTTGACTTGCTGGGGTAAACGTAGAGCATGATATCAGCCATGATACCTGGCTTGCTAAAATGTAACAAGGCGGCCGCTGAGGGCAAGGAAGATTTCGGAGAAGGGCATAGGCCTTTGGAATGCCGAGGCCTGTGTTACCACTCTGCGGTTGGAATGCTGTGGGGAGTTGCCCTCCAGAAACCTTCCTAGGAAAGCTTCCTAGCCTAGTCACCCTATGATCTAAGAGATGCAGGCATTGTCCCTTAGGCTAGCAGAACTTGTAGAACGTGCAAATTAGCATATCGTGTCTTTCCCGTAAACAGATCCTCCCAGTTTCAGTAAGACCCCTTGTCACACTTCGAGTGCTTGAGAAACAGTGATAAGGATTTGTGATTATACTGAAGGACCAATAAAAGCAGGAGCAAAGTAAGAGCAAAGGTCTTCCTCTCTGAGCATTATCGACCCGGTTGCCTTCTCCTCTCTTTCACAGCAAAGTTTGGAGTAATCTTTCATCCATAGGTACAGGGATTGGTGGCCATTCCCGTCATGACTGTTACTGAAAATGATAACCAGCAACCAACTTCTTAACCTCCAATCTAGCAGTATTAGCAGAACTTCACTATCAACAGAAGGAAAGGTTTTCCCAGGAGTCATTTAACAATCCTATGAAAGAATCCTGAGTTGACTTACTTGGGTTACAGATTTACCCCTCGGGCTGATTATTGTTAGGAAGGGTATTATGATTGGTCCAGCCTGAGGAGGGACATTCTTGTGCTGAGGCCTGGAGGAAATAATTGACAGCCCCACCTGGGCCTGTCAATGTGGGAAAAGATTCCCAAAGGGGGTACTTTGACTAGAATAAGAAATTACTGTCTGGAGGCTGGTGCTTCACCAAGGACTGGGCAGTAATCTTTGTCTACCCTGCCCCACTGCACGAACTGGATGATATTCATAAGCTCTTTCTCCATATTTCTTCCTTCTTAAACTATATTCTTAAGTGAATGGAAGGGTACTGCTATATTCTGAATGTTTGTGCCTCCTAAAATTCATATGTTGAAACCTAACTGCCAATGTCATTGTATTCGGTTTGGGGTTTTAGGAGGTGAGTAGTTCAGCAGAATGAAGCCCTCATGAACGGGATCTGCTCTGATAAAGGAGACCGCAGAGTGATCCCTTGGCCCTTTCACAATGTGAGGACACAGTGAATGACAATCATCTATATGGAAGCAGACTCCTACTAGACACTAAATCTTCTGGCACCCTGATCTTGAACTTCATAGCCCCCAGAACTGGAAGATATGAATAAGCCACCTACTTTATGGTATTTTATTATAGCACCCTAAATGGACCAAGACAGGTACGCAAGTTTGAGTTGCATGGTCATTCACTTGGAAAAAAATGCTGTTAATGATGGTGACCTGAGAAAATGAATACTGAATTTGGAAAGCTGGGAAATATTTCTTAGAGGATGCAAGGAATCTGCTTCTAAAAGTGGTTGGATCATCTGAAAGAAATGGATGTGCAGATTGGTAGGAAGCTGCTCAAGAGAGTCCTTTCTTTTTATTGAATATTCAAATCAATGACTGTTAAAGATACAGTTACTAATTTCTTTCTGTAAAATAATGCATGAGGTATACAGAGAACTAAAGATGAGGGCACCATGAAGACTGCAAATTGCCCACAGAGTGACCCAGAACAAGAGACCAAAGTGACTGATCTATAAGGAAGTGACCTACAGTTACATGAAGCAGCCTGACCCGAGGAGCTCTTTGCCAGCAGGAGCATTGCAAAGGAGTGTCTATAGATGGCTCTACAGGTTTGGGCTTAGAGAAGTGTGGTGTGCTCCTGTGTGACCCACACCTTCCATGGCCTGAAAGTGACATTCATAGTGAAAATGTTGACTCATTTATGCTGCCAAAGCTAACCTGGGAGGAATATGACCATGGGAACCTCAGTGTAGAGCATCAGTCCTAGGGTCAGGGCAGGGCTAAATGAGGTCCTTCCTCAGAATGGCCTGGAATAAAAATATGCACTATGAGTTGGAGGAAGATAAGGCACAGGTAAAAGTCAGAGAAATTCCCAGGATGAAGTCCAAGGAGTAAAGTGAGGGTATAAACTAGAAGCAAGTGTTGAAAAGATCAGATACTTATCAGGAATCAGAGCAAATTGGAATAATTGGAAGGAGGCAAGCATTAGGATAGAGACAATGGGAAAAAAGTCGAGGGCCCCCTCTCTCTCTAACTGGGTGTGGGCTTTAAGGAACGGGGACAAGTACACTCATCTAAAGATGCAAGACTTAATGTATACTTAGAGCATTTCAGACCAATTGACTCACCCATTCCTTCAATTCCTGATAATATGAGTTTTATTTTGTTTTCATGATAAGTTATTTTTGCACATTGTGGCCAGTAGAGTTGCAGAAGAGAAATTGTTCTGAGTATCCAAGAGGTGGCTCAAGATTTCAGAAACCTCTATTACGTAAATAGGGACCTTTTATGGCATGGGCATCTCAGAACTAAGGTTTACACCTGATTCCCCCCATGATTTGATTTATGGACTGGTTAGCCTATTCTTACAGCAGGATTCTTCTCTCATAGATCTGCTTAATCTGTTATGTTAACAGCATCTAGTTAGTTCCAGCTGTTTCCAATACTTAGCCACTTCATACCCCGTAAGCCTGTCCCCATTATGCTTGAAACAGGTAGCAACTCTGGAAACACTGCCTTACGAAAACCAGAATTGGCTATTTAGGAACATTCTGGGTAGGCTGAACAACACATCCTTTTCCATGCGTCTAGCACCATCTGGAAGCATTTTATTTTTCATGAAAAAATGCAGGTCACTTGATTATTCTTTGGTTCATTGCTCTAGAAAATGTTTCCTAAATAAAAATAACTAACAAAAAACCTCAAAAAATACAGAACAGAACATTTCAATACAGACCTTTATTAGCATGATTTCAGTGGCCAAGAATTTAGAAAGATCAACTCCCAAATAAATCAACATAGAAATGATGTATTTGGGCCAGGGGTATTTAAATACTAATTGACAATATGGCAAAGATTTAAAAAAGTACACTTCTAAAAAAAATCCTTGAAATGGATTTAATTCCCCAAAGTCACTACCATACCAAATCTATCATGTAAAACTCATGCTTAAAAGTACTTTAAAAAGGTAGTAGTCATCATTTGTCTCTTTCTTTACCTCTAAACTTTCAAAAATTAATACTAAAAGAATTTTTACTCGTGGATTTTGGTTTATTCTACTAAAGAGAGTAGAAACCTCTCCTTAGTTTTTCACTGCATGAAAAGGATAAACATGGAGCTAGAAGGAATTTTAAAAATCAGTAACCAAAGCTGCTAAAGTATGGAATTAGTTACCTGAGAGAGAGGAGATGAGTAAAGAATCACATTCTAGAGTGGATCTTCAAAACTCAAAGACTGGGAGCTAGACTTACATGTGTGAAATAGTAAGGTGTAAGCAATGTGGAGAAGTGGAGACCGTGAAACCTGGAGAGTGTATTCTCCATCTACTGAAATTCAAAACCACCCCATTTCAAACACTATGGTGGAATCAAATCAGGTTTACTATACCTTGAATATCATCAGTATTTGATGAACTCTGAGGACTTGCCATATTCATTGGCTGCAGGAGGGAATCATTATTAGGCACTTCAAAGTTTCTATTCTTTACTCTTTCTCTCTCTGAGGTAGGCATGATTATCCCCATTTCACAGAAAAGGAAACTGAGGTGTAGAACAGTGTGTAAGGTGATTCCTGGCATGTGGTAGGTGCTCAAGGAACATTTGTTGAAAGTCTAAGCGAATGACAAAATCTTTTCCTTCTATATTTTATGCTGCGATATGGGGCAGAGACTGAAAACTTAATTTTCCTTTGTTTATTGAATTCCTATTTTTTCTTTTTTCTTATTCCTTTTTCTTTCTTTATTTTTATTTCTCTTTCTTTCTTTTATCCTTTCTTTCTCTTCCTTTCTTCCTTTCTTCCTTTCTTTCTTCCTTTCTTTCTGTCTTTTCCTGTCAGATTTTGTCTGTAGGGGACACTAAAGGGGACTGAAAGGCAGGAAGAGGGGAGAGGTCTTCCTCCTTGAGCTCGCAATTCCATTCAGCATCACACCAGCAATAACCCTCCTCCCAGCAGCAGGAGTTGGTTCTGGTCTTCAGCTCCCTTGACCTTCCCAGAACTAGCCCCTCAGCACTACCAGCAGCAGCCAGACAGTGCCCCCTGCTGGGAGGTCTGAGCCCTAAGTCTGTGAGGCCTCTCTGAGCTCTTTTATTTTTTTTAATTTAAATGCAATTAGCCAAGGTATAGTACATCATTAGTTTCTGATATAATGTTCAATGCTCTTGAGGGATCAACATCAACCAGGTGTCACCCCCTCCTCAGAAGCCCGAGTCTTTAACTTCTCAGGGACTCCAATGAGCTCCTAAGTACAATACGAACCAGTTAGCTTCTTCTCTTCAGAGGTTTAGATCTGGGTCTGCCTCTTTTTTGAGTTTCTAGATCCTGAAAACCCTAACCCCTTCCTTTTACTCCCCAGCCTAGGGATGAAAGCTGCTTCTTGTGTTACCTCAGAGCTTCCTGTTTTGCCATTTCAGAATTCTAATCCCAGATTAACCAATTCCCAATATTCTTCCCATCAAAATGGTGTGGTTCTGGTTTCCTGAGTGGGGTATGACCGATACAGGATAGCTACCTTGTAGGACTCTTTTGGAGATTAATTTATACCTGGTTCATAGAAGATGCTCATTAACTGTTATTTGATTCCTCACTTAGAGCAAACCAAACATGCCTTCTCTCTCCCAAGTTATTATCTTTGACATATTTGGTAAGCGTACCTTCTATGCCTCCATCCAACATAATGCCAATAATGTTGAACAGAACTAGGCTAAGGATGAAACTGTTTGATGTCACTAGAACCCACCTTCAAAATTGGCTTCATTCTTTTTTTTTTTTTTAAAGATTTTATGTATTTATTTGACAGAGAGAGAGACAGCCAGCGAGAGAGGGAACACGGGCAGGGGGAGTGGGAGAGGAAGAAGCAGGCTCCCAGTGGAGGAGCCTGATGTGGGGCTCGATCCCAGAACTCCAGGATCACGCCTTGAGCTGAAGGCAGATGCTTAACGACTGAGCCACCCAGGCGCCCCAAAATTGGCTTCATTCTTTTAATCAACATTCTCTGTGTATGTTACCATCTCTCTACAGTGGGCAGGTATTATTCTCATCATTAGATTATAAAAGAATAAACCTATTTCCATTTTCAGAAAAAAAAGAAAAACATTTAGTGCTTTAGACAAGTATCGTCTATAACACAATGAATGGAAAAGAGCACTGGCACGAGAAAATTAATCTTAGCTCTTCTGGTAACTAATAGGTGATGGTGGACAGGTCCCTGAAACTCTCTCCTTTCCAGGTCCCTTAAAAGTAAAATAGGGAACTTGAATGCAACAACCTTCACGATTTCTATAAGTTTACTCCAAAATAGGAAATAGTGTTATCTCTACATATTTCAGATCGTTATGATATTTCTGACAATGAAATTATTCTCAACTGACGATATTTCCAAGAGCAACAAGCTGAAGTTGGGAAGTAAATGGCTCCTTCTTTAAGCAGATACGAAGCTAGTTATATCAAACCTGGAAAAAAATCCAAGTGAAATTAATTTCTCAAACATGTCAGTACTTCCACGGTCAATTCACTTTTGAGTCTAAGAGGAAGAGAAGCTAGTCTAGCCAAAATTATAATTATGAGGAAGCTACCATGCCTTCTTATCATGACAAAGCCCCTCTATAATAATGGCAGGGCTGGTGGTATGATGTGATCATAACACTATCCAAATATGTGGGAGTAGAATATGTGTTAAACTTGCCAACTAGAACATCAAGTTCAGCTAACAATTCTTTGTGGTCCCCAAATTGCCACTGTGGCATCCAGCTGTCTCCTCACTAGGGACTTCAAACAGTGTCGCTGACACCACAGGCAGCAGCTAGCTGTAGTTCCTCTCCTATGGGTTTAGAAAGAAATAACCACAACCACTAAAGCCAAAGAATTTTTGCAGCTTCACTACTATCCAAATAAATATCCTCATTCCAAAGTAGTAAAGTGACAAGAGCCTAAAATATCCACAGAAAGAAAAGCCCAGATTAGAAAAGACAGAAATTTCATTCCCACAATTACTTCCTAAATGAAACATTTTCCACAGCTCTTGGTCCTTTTCTTCCCCTCCTCCTTCCCTTCCTTCCTTCTTTCCTTTTTTTCCCCTTCATTGTTTCCTTCCTTCCTTTATTCTTTCTTGCCTTCTTGCTTTTCCTTACTTAAAAAATAGATATTGACTCTATATTTATCAGGTTATTACAGTATTAAGCACTACTTGAAAAGAATTGTAAACCATAGTCCCTAAATTCACGTAGCTCTCAATCCAGAAAAGTAAAAATAAAATCACATTTGATAGTAGAATTGAGTAATATTTACTATATAAAGATAAATATTGGATTCTATAAGAGTACAAAGTAAGTTAGGGCGGGAAGTTGGTGCCAGAAAAGGAGGGATGCTTGATAATGGACCATGAAAAATAAGTCAGAGGGATGTGGCTAGAGAGAGAAGAAAGAGACATCTAGATGGCATAGTAGAATGTGAATAATCACATTATTCCGCAGTCTATGAAGCAGGGGGCTGTTTGGGTCTACATTGTACATAAAGAGAAACCCTTGAAGAGTTTGATGTGATTGAGTTACGTTTTAGAAAAATTATTTGGGGGTCTCTGTGGAGAATAGATTGGAGCAGATGAAACTGGAAAAAGAGGGAAGGACATTCAACACCACTGTTTCAGGGATGATCGAGGGGCATTTGGGACAAGATGGCAGCAATAGGAGTAAGCAAGAGAGGACAGACAGGAGATTGCAGAGAAACGGAGTTGAATGACTGTGTACTGGAGGGTGTGAATGAAAGAGACAGAAAGGTCTAGGATAACTCCTAAGATTTTATTTTATTGCTGTTTTATTTTTTATCTTTGCTGGGTCTCAATTATACTTGCTCAAGAGCAGAAATTGAGTCCTATTATTTTGTGGGAAAAACTCAGACTACAAGTTCTCTCTCCCATCCATAATTGTGGTACCCAAAATCCTGTCACCATGGAGGCTTATTTCTGCTATTTCAAAAGTATCATGCACAACACTCCAGGTAAGACTAATAGATTGAGTTCATTATTCTTTTTTAAAGTCCATTATTTTTAATTATTCAGAGAAGTACTCCTAAGAATTTTTTTTTCCTCAGAGGATTGGTGGACATAATATTTGTCTCCTATGTTAGTGTCCATACAGGAATAATATTTTAAGATTCTCAGGAGAAGCTCTCCTTAAGGAGCACGATCTTAGTTAGATAAGCTAGATATAAATTGACTGAAGGAAGGAATATTGGATATTAGTGGTCCAGCACCAGAAGACAGAGAAGAAAGGGAAGGTGAGACAAAAAAAAAAAAATATTTACTGAAAACTTCTCCTTAAAGATCTTTCCATGTTTAGCACAATTATTAAAATGCAGGAAAGAAATTAAGGTTAGAGATGCATATCTGGGAGTCATTAGACATTGCATGAAGAGAGGAAAAAGAAATAGGGCAAGAATGATGTCCTGGGAAATTCCAACATTTAAGGGGGAAAAAAAGGAAGCTTTGAACAAAGACTTGGAGAATTTAGACAGTTATCTGTGTGAGTATCTGACAGAAGGTTATTCCAGGCCTAAGAAACAGCCAGTACAAAGTCCCTGAAAAGTGTGAGGAACAGCAAAAATGTCAGTGCATCTGGAGCACAGCGGGCAAGCAGAGGAGCAGAAAGAAATGGGAACAAGACGTGATGATGAAGGGTCATGCAGAGCTCGACGACCATTGTCTTGTCTCTGGCTTTTCCTCTGAGTGAACTGGGATGCCATCACAGGGTTTTAAGCAGAGGACTGAAACACTATAGGCACTATGTTTGGAATAGGCTATAGATCAGGCAAGAGCAGATACAGAGTTACCAGTGAAAATACTATTAGGGCAAGAGATAATGATGGCTCAGACTAGGGAAGTAAGAGTAGAGGAAGCAAGAATTGGTTGAATTGTGAATATATTTCAAAGGTAGAGCCAATAAGATCTCCTTATAAATTACATGTAGGTATAAAAGAAAGAGAATAGTCAAGGATTACTTTAAGAGTTTTTGCCAAAGGGACTTCAAGCGTGGAATAACCAGTATCTGAGATGGGAAAGGCCACGGATGGAGTGGGTTTCAGAGAGAAGTACAGAATTCAGTTTGGGACACGTTAAGATTGAGATAAATCTTAGATATCCAAAAGGAAATTTCATGAAGGTGGCCGTTACATGAGTCTGGCATGAGACAGATCTGTGAGACAGATCTCATCCCGAGCTATAAACTTGGGGATCATGGGCCAACAGAGGGAACTTAGACTATGTGAATAGCTGAGATCAACAAGACAGCAAGAGTAGATCAGAGGAGGACCACTGACTAAGCCTTGGAACCAGAGGAAGACAGAGAAACAAGGTGGAAAACCAAGAAAACGTGGACGTTTATGGAATGACTATACAAAGTATATGTAGAAGGAGAGAGGTCCAGTATGTCAGATGATACCAACATGTCAGGAGGTGGCCTGAAAACTGGCAACTGGATTCAATGATATGGAAGTAATTACTGAACATGACAAGAGAAGTTTTAGTGGAATAGTGGTGATGAGAAGCTGATTAGAAACAATTCTTTCAAGAAATGTTCACATAAATGGGTATAAAGAAATTGGGCAAGCTTGTAGGGAAAGTATGGTAAAGACAAGTTTGTTTATATTTTAAGATTGGAGAAAAATAGCATGTTTATATGCTGATGGGAACATATGAGGAATGAATGGAAAGTGAAATAGAGATAGTGATATTAGGTATGCATTAAGACATGCATAAGGACCTTAAATCTGGAGGAAATAAGAAGTACTAGGAGAGTTTGTACAGAGGGTCTCAGAGGCAATGGTAGTTAGGACTATTTTTTAAGGATAAGATAAACTAGAGGGTAGGAGGAAAAAAGGCCAGTAGAATTAAAATGGTTTAATATACCGAAGAAAAAGAAATCATATATGGATCTAGTTCCCAAGGAGATGAATGGAGAGAGGATAAGAGTGTAGATGGGGACTTGATCCATACACACAGGAATAATTCTTCCTCTGATCTGGAAGGAAGGATGATACTGATGAGATGAAGGGTTAAATCAGGAGATAGAAGTGAGGACGTATGTACTTTTGTGGTGATGTAGAAGGTGAGGACATGTGAGGAATGAAGGGTGAGTGCTAAGTGCAGGAAAAGAGTGAACTCTGGACCATTTGCTGAAGGTGGGAAATGGACTGTGGCTAAGGATAAGTGAAAGATGAGTTAACTGGCTAACATTAATATCCTAGTGAAGTTGAAGAATCATACATTTACAGTGCCACCAATTCGTATAATATTGTGATTCTTTTCCTGTAGTTTTCTTTAGAGCCTGATTGTAGGAGGTGAGAAGGCAGATGGTGAGTTGATAGGTCCTAGTTTGTGAAGCAGGAGCTTTGGAAATAAAAGGGAGCAAAAGCTGGTATTCGAGGAGTGGCAGTGATTAACCATGATGTCAAGGTTTAGTAGTGAAATAAACAAAGCCAGGAGGTGACAGCTAGAGAAACAAAAGGAATTACAAGTAGATGGTTCCTGAAGGTGGAAGAGCAGGTAGCTGTGAAAGCTGGAGGAGACTGGTGTAGGTTGATTCCAAATGACAAGTTAAGGGTATGAATACAAAAAATGAAATGCTGGTACAGCAAAGATGTCTTAGTAAAGTTGGATGGATCATTTGCATTGATTCTTGAGTCACTGAGGATGTTGGTAGAATATGTGATAGAGGGGAAAACTGTGACCCAGACATTTAAGGCTTGTTTCTGTTTTGTTTTGTTTGACAACTCCTAAGTTGGTCACTGATTCATTGTGGTGTTCATGGAGTTTGCTAAATTCTACTGAAGAGCTGCTAAAAGTTTGCTGACTCCTGATATAAATGTTCCTTTGGTGTGTTGTAATAATTTAATTACTTCCCTAAGCACCAATCATATGTAACATAAGGGGAACAAGAAAGAAGAGACTGTTCCCATTAGTATTGCTCCATAACAAACTACCCCAAAACTTTATTTCTTAAATTTTTTTATTTAAATTCAATTTAGTTAACATATACTTCATTATTAGTTTCAGGGGTAGAATTTGATAATTCATCAGTTGCATATAACACCCAGTGCTCATTACATCTAGTGCCCTCCTTAATGCCCATCACCCAATTACCCCATCTTCCCACCTACCTCCCCTCCAGCAACCCTCAGTGTGTTTCCTACGTTAAGAGTCTCTTATGGTTTGCCTCTCTCTCTGTTTTCATTTTATTTTATTTTTCCTTCCCTTTCCCTATGTTCATCTGCTTTGTTTCTTAAATTTCACATATGAGTGAAGTCATATGGTATTTGTCTTCCTCTGCCTAACTTATTTCACTTAGCATAATACCCTCTAATTCCATTCTTATCATCGCAAATGGCAAGGTTTCATTTTTTTGATGGCTGAGTAATATTCCACTGTGTGTGTGTGTGTGTGTGTGTGTGTGTGTGTGTGTGTGTGTCACATCTTTATCCATTCATCTAAGGACATCTGGGCTCTTTCCATATTTTGGCTTTTGTGGACACTGCTGCTATAAACATAGGGGTGCATATGCCCTTCGAATTACTCTTTATAACCTTTGGATAAATACCTAGTAGTACAATTGTTTGGTCATAGGGTAGCTCTATTTTTAACTTTTTGAGGCACTTTCATACTGTTTTCTAGAGTACTACACCAAAAATTTTGGCAATTTTATTAAGTTCAAGATTCTGAAGGTCAGGAACTCAGAGAGGGTTCCATGATATCTGGGACCTCAGCTGAAAAAACTCAGCAGCTGGGGATGACTGCACAGTTGGGGATGGAATTATCAGGAGGTGTCTTAATTCACATACATGGTGGTCAATGCTGACTGTCAACTGGGACCTTAGCTGGGGCTGTCAGTTGGAGCATCTACAGATGGCCTTTCTTGCTTGAGCTTCCTCACACCATGGGAGCCTCAGCATGGTAGACTTCTTACATATTGTTTGGGGCTTCAAAGGTGAGTGTTCCATGAGAATCACATAGAAACTGCATGGCTTTTCCTGACCTAGGTTTAGGAGTTACAGTGTCATTTCTATTACATGTACTAGTGACAAGTGAATCATTTAAGTTAACCTAAATTGAAAGAAAGGGGATACAGATCGCACCTCTCAATTGGAGAAGTATAAAAAATCTGCAAACATGTATTAGAGCTTCTAAGTGGCACTCATAGGGATTACTTAACTCTACTCCCAAGTCTAGTGCTAAATGTTTGCTGAGTCCTATTAAAATCTTCCTTGGGGCACTGGGTAGCACAGTTGGTTGTGTCCAACTCTTGGTTTCAGTTCAGATCATGATCTATGGTTGTGAGATCAAGCCCCACATGGGGCTCCATGCTCAGTGTGGAATCAGCTTGAGATTCTCTCTTCCTCTGCCCCTCCTGCTCATGAGCTCTCGATCTCTCTCTCTCTCAAAATCAATCAGTCAATCAATCAATCAATCTTCACCAAAAAAAATCTTCCTTGAGGGGCGCCTGGGTCAGACTCTTGATTTCAGCTCAGGTCTTCTACTCAGGTAGGTCTTTGGCTCAAGTCATGATCTCAAGATCCTGGGCTCGAGCCCCATGTCAGGCTCCATGGTCAGCATGGAGTCTGCTTGAGATGCTCTCTCCCTCCCTCCCTCACCATCTATCCCTCCCCCCTGCTCTCTCTCTATATCTAAATGAATAAATGAAATCTTTTAAATTTTTTTCCCTTGATTCTAACTGTATGATGTTCTGGAAAAGGCAAAACAATACAGACAGTAAAACAATCAGGAGTCGCTAGGGGTTGGGGAGGGAGGGATGAATAACTGGACCACAGAGGATTTTCACAGCAGTGGAAATACACTGTATGATGCTACCATGGTGGATACATGTCATACATTTGTTCAAACCTATGTAATGTACAACATCAAGAGTGAGCTCTAATGTCAACTGTGGACTTTGGGTGATTATAATGTGTTACTGTAGGTTCATCAATCATAACAGATGTACCACTGTGGTGGGAGACATTGATAATGAGGGAGACTGTGCATATGAGGGGATGGGGGTATATAGGAAATCTCTCTACTTTCCTCTCAATTTTGCTGTACCTAAAATCTCTCTAAAAAAATAAAGTCTTAAAAAAAAAACTAAACCATGATGGAAATTGTGCATAAGTTAAATTTTAAAAAGACAAATTCTTCCTCTGGTGTCTTTAGTAAATTTGAGATTTCCCAATTTTCTAGCCAGTGCTTGAATGTTCTCACCCTCATAAAGTGTGTTTGGGTACATATTAGTAACTCTCTTCATAACTGAAAAACCGTCAATTATATGCTGCACAGATTCATAAAAACCACCAGCAAAACCACAGTTCTTCATAAGGAAAAATTGCTCATCCAGAGTTTATTTCAACAAAGGTGGCAGTAAACAACAGAATCATTTTCCCCATTCTTTTTCAATGCATGTGTCTTCTTGGCATGTTGCAAGCTTATGTTATTTCAGTTGTCCTAGTAATTCCTTATGTTTGTTTAAGAATTGCCTAATGTTTATCACTAAGTATAGGTTACTGTGTTGAGTGGATATGCTTATTTTTATTCTGATGTAATTTAAAAATAGAACAAGTAAGTAAGAGATAATGGTTAGAAGCAAAGGTCCTTTAAACATTAGATAATATTTTGCAGTGGTATTTGCATTTTGTGGGAGAATTGAATCAACTACTAACTCATTCATTTCATAAAAATATCCAGTTAGAACGTAGAATGTCCACTATATTCTGAGGTTTGCAAGTGACCAGTGAGTTCAATGAAAACAATGGATTAAGAGTGTACTTCCATAATGGAATCAAAGTTCTGGGTTACAATGAGAGATGGGTTGTAATGTTAGCTACCTCGCCTTGGGTAATTACTCTGAGCTTTAGTTGTTCCCTCTGTGAAATGGAATTTATATCAAGCTCACCCTTGTAACAGAAAACAACTACCAAATATGGACAAAATACAAAAAACAACTGTAGACATCAGAAAAATACCCAGATGGTCAGTACTTGAGGAGTAGAGATGATAAAGCAAGGGGAAATACATTGACATGAACCCCAATTCTCTACTGCTTTTTTCCCCAAACTATTTGCTCATTTGTTGGCAGTGTAGGGCATACAGTCTAAGCAGAAAATGGCAGCTAAACATCCCCAATCTTCAGTGATTGATGTAAAGACTGTAAATACAATCCATGTAAACACTCATTTGTTGGCAGTGTAGGGCATAAAGTCTAAGCAGAAAATGGCAGCTAAACATCCCCACTCTTCAGTGATTGATGTAAAGATTGTAAATACAATCCATGTAAACACTTATCACTGGAATGTGATAAGTACTTGAAACGTGTGTAAGAGGACTAAAACAAACATGACAGAGGGTCTTCTGCTTTCCCATTGCCTTCTCTCTTGGCCTCCCCACCCACTTCCTTACATGTTTGCTCTCAAACATCCTCACCCTATGGACTTTGACTACCTGGTAAACCACAAGTCTTCCAAAAAGTGAGTTCTTGGAAAATACTGTTCTGGTGGGTATTGTGATAATACTAAGAATCATAAGGACATATGACATGTAGCATCTCTCCTTATGTTATTTTACATCTCTGTATCTTTGGTGAGGTGTTATGGTTCTGTTTTAATCATGCTATTTGTTAAAGGGCTCTTAGCCACTGACAATATCGTTTTTAATATCTTTGGCAATAATCTAGTTAGGTATTGTTATAGCCTAATATTAAGATAGTTATAGTTCATAGATATGGGCTTGATGATACTTATGACTCTGGAAATGTTACTTAACCTAACATTTCAGCCTCCTCATCATTAAGATAAGGATAATGATAATACCTTCTTCAAAGGATTTCTTTTAAGATTAAATATAATGTACGTAATGTCTGTACAGGTATTAGCATACAATAAAGACTCGATAAGCATTATTATTATGATTATTGTATGTGAGATACTGAGGCTTTGAGAAGTCAATGATAACCCAATTACACATAGCTTTTATGTATCAGAATTGCAAATCAGACACTCACTCTCTGATTCCAGGATTTGTGAGCTAATGACTATGCCGTAATTACTATATTGTAACAAAATCAGAGTTACAGGACAGAGCCAACAAGCACATCAAATTTTGTGTAGAGGGTTCAACGGTGGCTTCAAAAGATATGTTCATTTCATAATTCCCAGAACCTGTGACTATAACCTTATTTGGAGAAGAGGTTTTTTGCAGATATAATTAAATTAAGCATCCTGAGATAAGGCAATCATCCTGGGTTATCTGGATGGTCCCCAAATCCAATGACATGTGTCATTACAAGAATGAGGCAGAGGGAGATTTCTCTCTCTCTCTCTCTCTCTCTCTCTCTCTCACACACACACACACACACACACACACACACACACACACACACAAGAAAGCCACGTGATGACAGAGACAAAAACAGGAGTGAGGGAACCACAAGCCAAGGAATGCTGACAGGCACCAGAATGTGGAAGATGCAAGGAACAGAATCTTCCCTGGAGCCTCTGATGGGAGCATGGCCCTAGGAACTTCTTGATTTCAGATTTCTGGACTCCAGAACTGTGAGAGAATAAATTTCTCGTAATTTGTTATGACAGCCCTAGGAAACTAATATACCTTGCTTCAAGACTGATGTAAGACTGATGTCAATTTAAATTTAAAAGTCACTTATTATTTACCTCAAGTCCCACTTCCATAATCTTGCCTAATAAATCTACTTTATATCAGCCTTATTTTCCTTTAACTTCTTTGTCAGTGTAACTAGTACCTTAATATACATTTTCCTTGATTTTTAGCTTGTATGCATCACAGTATTTGATATTCAATTTTATTTTCTCATTTCTTTATGGTTAATTTTGTCTCTCCAACTAGGATGTAGGTGCCTGTGAGCTGGAACTCTATAGCAATGTGTTTATATTGCATTCACATTGTATCAAGAAGCTGGGTCTCTTCAGCCCTCAATAAACACCTATTTATTGATTGATTGTGATTGATTAAATAAATGAGAGACTAAGAACTTCCATAAAAATAAGAACAATGGGATATTTAGGAAGCAGTAGAGACTTCAAAGTCAAACACAGATGAGTTTCCATCTTGTTTCAGCCAGTTACTAACTTTGTGACCTGGTGGGAGTTATTCACACACTGAACTGCAAATTCCTTATGTATAAACAATGGTATATACCTATTCTCCAACCTGGTTGAAGGCAATTGAAACAGTGTAATGCATACACATTGGTTGTTTTGTTCTTTCCAGAATACATTCACACCTTTTTGCAGTAATAGCACCTAATTTTGTCCCATTAGTTAAGGTCTCCACATAATGATAGCCAAGGCATCGTCTGCTCCTGGTCAATAATAGTCATGTGAGCCAGGATAGGCTATCAGACTTTCTTCTTGGAACTTAAATCTCAAAACCCAGTGACTGAAAATGAGGTTCAAGATGACTTCCTAATGCATGAGCCCTAAGGTAATCCATCATTTCTTCTGATCTAGAAGACAGGAACTTTATAAGGGACTGGAGCTTTATTGGTTCCTGTCCTTTCTGATACCTGGCTCTTAAGTTTTTTTCTTCAATTATATGACTTATTTCATAGAACTTAATTTTCTGTAAATTTTCTTTTTGCTTACATTTGCCAGAGAATTCAGTTTTTATGCTTTTAACCAAAGGTTCCTAAACAACACGTTTGTCCAGTGACCAGGGCAATATACTGAGCCAATACGTTGCAGCAATTACTACCAGCGGTATTGAGCACACAGTCTCATGCAATATAGACTGGCTGGTATAATTTGCAATTGTTATTTTCTTCCTCTATATCCTTCCTGGGGGTGATTTTGTGTTCCAAGGGACATTCGGCAATGTCTGGAGACATTTTTGGTTATCACAGCTGGGGAGCTCCTACTAGACCTCTGGGGGGTAGAGACCAGGAATGCTGCTAAACCTCCTACCCTGTAGGCCCCACAACAAAGAATTATCTGGTTTAAAATGTCAATAGCGCCAAGATTGAGAAACCCTGCTTTAGAGGAAGCAGGACAGCACACTGTAATTTCCAAGGAGTAAGTGGCATTATTTAGACTAATTAATCCTTGTTTAGAATCAGTTAATTTACTCCTGGAGGAAAAAAAAAAAGAATCAAGACAGTGATTGCCACAAAGTTATGAAGATTTTAAATTCTTTCTCAGCGCTGTGCCTACCAACATCTGATCATGGCTCTTCAGCCATTTGTTGTCCTGGGTTTTTGATGATTTCTTTGAAACACTGTATTAATCGCCAGTCTCCTTTTTTCCATAGCTCTCACTATGTCCTCCTCAAAGAAACCTCCTTGAATGTGCTCCCACACGTCTCTAATGAGTCTCTGGCATCAATTGTCCTCCCTTTGGGAATGACCTAATCAACAAAATCAGTCTATATAAACCCTCCCAAAAAGAGCGGGGGGGGGGGAGTGCATGTTTCAGGGAAAACCAATTAGAGTCTTTGCCAACCAAATGTTCTTTTACATCCAAGTAATCTGTTCCCTATTTCCCTTTCTCTGTCACTGTATTGCCCATCAGCATTACATGGTTTTAATAATGATGATGATAATGAGATGAACTTCAAGACGGGTTACAAAGTGAAGAAATAATTAGAGAAAAAAAATATGACCTTCTCTTTGGAAGGGAGCGATTTGGCTTGTATGATAAAGGAGCTTAAGTCATTCAGCTGGGATTGGTAAGAAAGGGACCTTTATTAAAGATGAGCTTCAGACACAAATTTCGGTTCTTGCCACGGAGTCAAAAAGTTTTTATATTTTGGGTCCTCCTGCTTGAGCATTTTTTTTTTAATAATTGCTATGTTATCAGAAAGCTATAGTGATTAAAAAAAAAAGAAGAAAGCAAGCTATAGTGATCTACAATTTCATCAATAAGAGGTCTTCAAGGGCTGTCCTTAGTGGGTTTCACAAAATTCTGACAGTTTTAAATGATCCACTCTCTAGTGAAACACTAAATGAAATGGCAGGATGAAAATAGCTTCAAGTAATTTCCCAGTGCCAGGAACATCTCCCATTGAATATTTTCATTGCCAGGATATTTACTGCCTTGACTCTCTTTAAAGTAGAACTATAAACTCTTTTTAATTCCCTCAAAAAAAAAAAATCCAGACTTGCAAAATGTTTGGTTATTTTCTGAGCTAACTATACCCAAATGAACATTTATTTTAACTAAAACGATCTTTCCCCTCACATTGCTCTGTTGCAAATGGAGGAAAACAGTCCCACACTTCTGTCGTTGTTAATGACAGTGAGAAAAGAATATTTTCCTGGAGATTAGAGCTCAGTAGAGCTGCTTAATCTGTGATAATGTGGGGGTTAGCCATATAATTCTCTACCCCTGTGAGTCCGAAACAGCTACATCATTTGTAGATAGTCTTTGCAAAAAGGTGTCCTGGGAAAAGGAAGGTAGAACTCACTCATTATCATCTCTAACTGCCACTCACTAGTTGTTTGATCTTGGGAAGTACTAACGCTCTCTCACCCAGTTTCCTCATCTATAAAATGGGAACAATGATACAGATAATAATGCCCATCCTGTTTTCAGCCTATGGTTGTGAAAACACTTATAAAAGCTGTAGCAAGGTAAATTGCTATAAATATAAATAGCCATGGGTGAAAAGAGAGCATATCTAGATAAATGGTTAATTCATCTCTTGTCAGTGAATCATACGTCAATTACTGTAGTCCAATTACCCTCTGGTGAAATATATGGAATCATTGTTTTGTATGTGTGCAGACTGAACAACCAAATTACCACTGGCATGCTATAATTTTCAGTGGTTGCTTTCTGCTCTATCATGACTTCTGGAGCCAAATACCCTAGGGTTAATCCTACATCTGTCACCTACTGGATATAGAACATGACATAAATCAATTAAGGCCTCATGTCCTCCGATGTATATGGTATATAAAATGTAGAGAGCGTTGCAAGGAGGATCTAATGATATAAAGAATGCAACATGCTGCTATAACAATGAACACTGAAGTCATGTTAGGGTTTTGCAGAGATATTGCCAGTATACTCAGAATTCTCTCCAACTCTATTTTCTTCAACTTCCCAGTGCAGAGATGGTTCAAATACCACCACTCTATAAATGGACAATAATCAAATGATGAATACTGTGGATCACAGTTTTGTGGCTGCTAAAAAATATTAATCAATACAAACTTGCTTACCAAACTCTAATATTTGTCCCAATTGATTGTTTTCCATTTAAAATTCCCGCCTTACTGAAGTTCTGATCCTACTATCAGAAACCACAGTTAATTGAGCTTGTAATGATAGTAAGCAAGTACCAAAAGAATTTACTTCTTTAGCTAGGAAAGAAATGCCACAGATGCCCACCACAGTTGACCATATCCAAGCATTGTTCCTTGATATCTTGCAGAATCAGACTAAACCTAACGGCTGAGGCTCAAAAAACCCACTTTCTCTGTAGAAAGCTCTATTTTGGTTGGGCGTGGGTTTCTACTGCACAATATTTGGCTTTATTTTACTAACCACATGGTATCTGTTGCCATGCTCTCTCTTGAGTCCTCCCACAGACATTTGAATGCTTCCCTTAATGGTAAACCACCAGCATCAATGCAAGCACACCAATAATTCCACAGCCAGCACTGGATCTTAGCACTCTAAAAAGAAGAAATCAATAGGTCTTCAAAATATAACTTTTCACCCATAGGGTTTTAACCAACACTGTTTTGTCTACATAGGCCACGAAAGCAAGTAGACTGAGCAGAACTCTGTTTTTGCCCCTCTACGTGATGGTGATCAAATTCATATCAAAAACAAAAGAAAGCGATTTTTTTTTTTTTTTGTCACAGGATAGTAAGATAACACTGACATTTTGGGCTTGACTACATTGGTACCATTTGGGATTTTTAAATTTTTCAAATGATCACAGAATGATCATTCCCCATAACGCAGAGAAACCTGGTCATGTTTACTACACCTGAGCCTCAGACACTTGCCAAGTAAGGATCTAGATCAAAGTAAAAACCGATATGGTTATCTTTATGTACTCCTAGCAAAAACATTTTATGCTTTTAAGGGACTTTTTTAGGAAAATTTAAAAGTAAGAGTATATCTGATTTAGTATCTTTTTTATTCTTTAGTATCTTTATTTATTCTTCCCCCACGTGGGCATGGTTCATGGTTATATAATCACCATAATGTTTCTCCCATGGCTGCAAGATAAGCACCACATACATACACACACGCACACCCTCCTCTTCTTCTCAAAACCCAGCACAAGCCTGCATTTACTCAAACTCAGTATCTCTAACATTTAGATATAATATACATAAAGTGAAATAAACAGATCTTAAAAGTACAGTTTCATCAGTTTTGGTAAACGCAGACACACATGCATCCCAAACCTCTCCCGAGATATGGAATGTTTCCATCATCCCAGAAGTTCTTCTCATGCCCGTTCCCACCCTTCCTCCCCGTTCATGTACAAAAGCAGCCGCTGTTCTGGCTTCTGTCACTGTGGATTAGTTTTACCCCTTCCAGGATTTCATGTAAATGTAATCCTCCAATAAACATGAAATAAGTAGGAACTCTTGTTGCATCTTGTTTCTTTCACTCAGCCTAGTGTTCTTGAAGCTCATTTTAGGTGCATCAGAAGTTCTTTTTTTAGCGCTAAGTAGTTTTCCATTATATGAATATTCTACAGTTTTTATTTTCCTGATGATGGACTGATGAGGTGTTATCAATAAAGCTGCAATGAACAGTCTTGTACCAGACTTAGTAGACATATGCTTTTATTTCTCTTTGATCAATAATTAGAAACTGATTTGCTGCAGGGTGACCTGGGTGGCTCAGTTGGTTAAGTGTCTGACTCTTGGTTTTAGCTCAGGTCATGATCTCAGGGTTCTGGGATTGAGCCCTGTGTTGGGCTCACTCACCACAGTCTGCTTGGCCCTCTCCCTCCTCCTCTGCTCCCCTGCCCTGCCCCCACCACTCCTGTGCTCTCTCTCTAAGAAATAAATAAAATCTAAAAAAAAAAATTGATTTGCTGCATCAGAGTAAATGTATGTTTAACTGCTAAAGTTAAATGCTTTTATTAAGAAACTGCCAGTTTTCCAATATATGTATATAATATATATAAATATATATATAGTGACATGTCTCTTTAAGTTATATATACTATATATGCCATAAATATATACTCATATTTATTATTAAATATATGTTATTGAATTTATAAATATTTACAGTGTCTATAGTATATAAGACAATATATATAAATACATATATAGTGACGTGTCTCTTCTAGTCATCAAGTCTTCTGCTAAGCTTTATATATATTTTTTTACATATATTTTATATGTACAAAATGATATATATTCATATATAAAGTAATATGTATATACATATATATATCACAATAAGGGGATATATAGGGGCATAAGGTTAAAGAATCTTTATTTTAACAAGTACAGCTGGTGTGTGGTCCTACTTTGAGAAACAGTGCTCTCAAGGTCACAAGGGGGAAGCTCAAAGCATCAGAGGCCCCACTCCATTCAGCAATCTAACCCTGGCCAAAACCTCTTTATTTTTAAATTTTTTTTTTAAATTTTATTTATTTATTTATTTATTTATTTATTTATTTATTTATTTATTTATTTATTCCAAAGCGTCTTTATTCCATTAAAGTGAAATCCTCTCTGATCCATGTCAAGTACAAATTAGAGTCCACACGGGTGTATACTACAACCACAACTGGGGCAGGAGATGTCAGAAAGAGAATTGATGCTGTGAGTATCATTAGTTAAACATTTACTATTCCTTGGCACTATGCTAAACACTTCTGATGTGTAGTTATTGCTATTTTACTTAAGACTTAAAACAATCCAAGTGGCTATAATTTTCACATTTTAAAGATGAAGAAATCAAATTCACGGAGATTAGTAGTGTTGAAATAAATTTCTTGCTCAAGATGGAGCCACTCCTGCCCAGGGTGCCTCTATTTTGGTTCCTGGACCCAATTCCAATGTGGGGGATGTTTCCGCCCACCCACAACACCAAGTAATTCTCAGATACCAGAAGGGTGTCTAAAAATTCAACTCAATTCTAACACAATTCTAACAACTCAGTTCTCTGCTACCCAGAGATAGCATCAGATTTCACAGGTTATAGGTTCAGCCCTACAAGACTGCCCCCTGCACCCCTCTTCAGACACCAGTCACAAACCCCAACCAGCTACAGATGGGAAGTTCCAATGATCTCATCCTTAGGTTCTTTCAATTTGCTACAGTGGGTCACAGAACTCAGGGGAACACGAACTTACGTTGACCGGTTTATTAAGATGTGATAAAGGAGACAATCAACAGCCAGATAAGAGATAAATAGGGTGAGGTATGGGGAAAGGGCTAGGAGCTTCCACACCCGCGGCAGTGTGCCACTCTCCCCACATCTTCACATGTTCACCAACCTGGAAGCTCTCGGAACCCAGTCCATTTGGGTTCTTATAGTAGATTCCTAATATAGTCATCATTGACTAAATCATTGGCCACTGGATGATTCAACCTCCAGCTCCTCTCCCCTCCCCAGAGTTCAGGATCATCTGAATGACTAAATGTGTATTTCTTACAAATCACAGTATCACAGTGACATGTCAACAAACCAAAACTTAGATAACTTTCCTGTCCAGTAATTCTCTGCTTGACCCGAAATGCAGTATATCAAGTCAGCCAATCCCCAAATGCCAAGCCAACTCTGGGCCTTTTCACCCCAAACAAGGTTGACTCTGTGACCTCGGTCAACCATATATTTTCTATTTTTCTCTTCCTTCTCTTTATCCTTTTTTTAAAGATTTTATTTATTTATCTGATAGAGAGTGCACACGCACAAGCAGGGGGAGCAGTAGTCAGAGGAAGAGGAAGAAGCAGGCTTCCCAATGAGTAGGGAGCCCGATGCGGGGCTCAATCCCAGGACCCTGGGATCATGACCTAAGCCGAAGGCAGACGCTTACTGAATGAGCCACCCAGGCGCCCCTCTTGTTTTTTATTCTTTATCCTATAAAACTTTTCTGACTTCTGCCCTATTTTGCAGTTCTGACAGGAGACTGTCTACTTCACGAAGTACTAAGTAAAGTTTATTTGTAATACCTAAATGGTCTTCTTTCATACTTCTTTAACAGAATGACTTACTTAAGTCAGTTTTAAAACAAGGAGTCCAGATTAGTCTGATTGCAAAGAACATGCTCTTAAACTTTGAGATAAATTGTTTTTCAAAAACCTAAAGGTTTACATATGAAATAATCAGGCCCAATTTTACTTTTGCCTAAGATTAAACTCTTGTAAGAAAAATGTATTCATGATAATTTCTTATGAATCAGAAAACAACTCTGAATGATAGATTCACGAGTGACATTTCTTCTTGAATTTACAAACAAGGAGACTGAGACTTGGAAGGGCTGAAGTTTTACCCAAACATTCACAGGCTTACATGTGGTCAACATGGGACTGAATTAGGTTTTCCCAGCTTGGAGACCTGTTGTCTTTCAACTGTACCGTCAGCTATGCTAAATTTGAATTTATGCTTCTCCATCCAGTGGCTACAGCTCAACCTCTCAGAATGGCTCTCAGGATGAATACATAACGTATTTGAGAGAACCTAGTTCAGGACGTGACATGACAGCAGAGATGCTCTCAAATTATGAGTGAAATCTGAATCTAAGTGGCTGAAGGACAATAGGACAGAGTCATAGTTAAACAAAATGCTCTCAGATGGAAAGTTCCAGTTTTCTATATTTCCCGATTAAACTATTAACCAGAAAACCCTTTTACAATTCATTTTGTAAAACTTTTTTATTTGAAACTTATTTTTAACACTTTTAATAATAAGTCTTCTACCTTTCTGCCTTAAGCAATCAGCTCCAGTGCTTTTTTTTTTTTTCTTTAAAGCTTGAAGCGTTAGTTTGGTGTTTCTAAGCATGAATAATTCTGAATTCTGTTGCCCAAAATTATATATGAAGAAGACATAAGTAAACAGGACACAAGGTCCATCTTTTTTTTTAAAATAAATCTCTGAAATTTGTTTGTTTGCTCATATCAACTTTCTTCAGATGCTATGAAACAAGAACAACAAAAAATCCAAGCAATTAATGGTTTGGTTTGGTTGGTTTCATACGATTAGTCAAGGTTTTACTGTACTTAACAGATAGAGGACAAAGGTAACATTTCAAGAAATGGTTCACTGACATTACATGTGTTTTAACTTGGAGGATCCTGTTTTGAATTTTAACATGTTCAGATTCCCAGCCTTGAATTAAGTTGTTTCGAAAGCTCACAGTAAATGTTCACAACAGCAAAACCCACCTAGAGACTATGCAGTTACTTTGACTTTGGAAAGCAAACTAATTGATTTGTGGGTCTAAAACCTCAAAAGTTTCACTTGAATCCACTGTTTATCTGAGTTCTAGGAATCTTCTACTGCTGGGTCCAAAGGCCAGGAATGAATGGATACTGGTTCCTCCGTACCCAAACCATACATTGGCTGGACAGCAGGAAAATGTTCTATGGGGATTTAGTGAAAGAAAAGAAGGGAGGGAGGGACAGAAGGAGAGAGGAAGACAGGAAAAAAGAAAAAAATCTTAAAGAAAAAAGAAAGGAAAGAAAATATTGTTTAAAAGTTTTCACGTACAACTTCTAGTACTTGAGATAATACTGATTTCTAATATTTTTCAAAGGGACTTCACAAACTAGAGCAGCTATTCTTAAAGTGGAATCCCAAGACCAGCAACATCCTCCGGGAACTTGCTAGAGATGCAAGTTTTCACTTCCCATTCCAGGTGTACTGAATTAGAAACTCCAGGGGTGGAGCCCAAGACTGTGGTTTTATTAGCCCTCCAGAGGTGATTCTGGTGCACCCAAAGTTTTGAGAACCACTGAACTAGATAAAGTTCACATACAGTTAGCTATAAGATCATAAGCAGTGTTACATCCAAGGTGTTAACTAGGACCACCACAAAATCCTGCTTCTCATGCTGGAATAATATTTTCTAGCAGAAAGTTATCCATTTGGGCAGCACAAGCAAAATGAAGGGCAGGAACTTAGGCAACTTAGGAAAATGCCAACTCTTAGTGGGGTTAATGTCAGAAGGGCAGTGTTAGGGATCCAATTCTAATCAAAGCCAACAAAAGTAGCAATCATATGAGCACTCACCAGCATAACAAAAACAAATATCTGACAAAAACACAAGATCAGAAACCAAGGTTTCTGTGGGGTCATCACAGATGAATTCACCTGAGCAAAGACTTATGTCCGACAGACTTCCTGTAAAGTCCTAATTCCCCAGTTCACATGCTCATCCTCACCCTGGTAGACAAGCCCAATTCATCTTGACAAATACGGCCCTGCAATCCAAGGTTTGATTTTGTCACAAACCTTTCTAGAAGCAGCAGTTCTGGCTGGAAAAGTCAGGGGCCCTCCTCAGAGTTTATGAGCCCTGCCCCGTGCTTCAGCCAGGATGCTTTTGACCTGCCCAGACTCTGAAGTCTCCCAAGGGCACTTAATTCACATATCTGTCAAAATGACCACGCGATCTGATTTTACCTAAGCTCCACCAACCTGGATGGTCTGTATGAGATCATATTGTTAACAAATCCTAAATTTCTTACCCCAAACTGCATCACATGCACCCCCTTGCCACCTGAAAATTCCATGCTATTCCTACCCACCTCTCATTAGGTATGTCAAGAAATTCACATGAATATCTGAAATGGGCGTATCTTCCTCTGTTCTGAAACTCTGCTACCACAACCGAAATCTGTTGCCACCATGCTGGATCATGTCTATGAAAATTTTGTTTCTGGAAGTCCCCAGGCTTCTAAACCCCCTAGGTGACTTTTGGGCATATTTGCCTTTAGGGAACGTAAGTCTAAAGGTGACAAGTGAAATTCTGGAAGCATTAAAGAAAAGCCAGTGGTGGGGGGAGGAGAAGCAATTGAGGATGGCATTACTGGAAATAAAGCTTGGAGAAAGGAAAAAATTAAGTGAAGCGCATAGGAATTTTAGCAGGAATTATAAAGAACACAGAGTTCGAAGAACGGGGAGAAAGTTATGTCATGCAAACGAAGAGCCTGAACAGTTTTCAAGACAATTGAAATGACTGGTCAATAAAAGCATGGGGGGGGAGGATGATGCTTGGGTGGCTCAGTCAGTTAAGTGTCTGCTTCTACTCAGGTCATGATCCCAGGATCCTGGGATCGAGCCTACATCGGGCTCCCTGCTCAGCTGGGAGCCTGGCTTCTCCCTTTCCCTCTGCCTGCCACTCTCTCCCTCTCTCTCTCTCTCTCTCTCTGTCAAGTAAATAAATAAAATCTTTTAAAAAATAAAAGCAATGGACTGCAGAAAATTCAAGTGGTATTACTCTTGGGAAATAGGAAGACTATCAGATTTAATGATAGCGGATAGGCGATTAATCTTGCAAAAGCAATTCTTGAGGAATGGTGGGATGGAGGGGGTAGCAGAAATCAGTGTTTAGTGTGGTGAAAGAGTAGTGGGAGAGAGGACAGTGAGTGCAGCCTACTGTTTCAAGAAGGATGGTGGTGAGGGGAAGGAAGAAAGGGAAAGGCAGGGGAGACTTGAATGTAAGAGGTATTTGGAAATGTTTCTAAGTAGAGAAGGAAAAACTTTCGAGTAGGGTGACTGAGGAAGCAAGACAGGAATGTCTCTGCCGCTGGTACCCCAGAGAGGAGAGAGGATGGGCGCAGACCTGAGCAAAAGTCCAGAGGCATTGGGAGGGAAGTTGAGGGAGTTTGTGCCTGAAAGCCACAATTAATTTTCTCAGCATTATAAACATTCTGGACGGTCTTGGCACCAACGCACACTGGAAGCTAGGGAGTTGGCGGAAATTATATTTTAAGACATTAGACCAAAGAAACTAATTGCCTGGCTTAATAAAGCCACAAGGATCTGACAAATATCAAAATGATTAAGAAAGACGGGAGATAGAAAGAGATGATTGGGGCAGCGGTGAGAGGAGAGACAAGAAGAGAGAAAAAGGAACAGATAAAGAGATGCAGGGAGGAGGGGGCATGGCTGGGGGAAGAGGCAAAAGAAGGGTATAGAAGAGAGGAGCTCAAGAGAGAGAAACAGATGCCATCTCGGAACATGGAAATGCCTCATTTTGTACTTAAATTCCTAGAAAGGGGAACCTAAACAAAGACTTAAACCCTGAAATGTTCTTGTTGACTAGCTGGCTTTCAACCAATGATAAATTCTAGGTCAGAGGTTTGGTGAAAGTTAATGCAAACCAGGGGAAAGATTTCGATCACAGAAGTAAATATATTCCCAGGCTGTTAAGTTGTGGAGTATTTCACAGGGGAAATTACGAAAAATTTTGCTCGTAGCTGCAGTGCACGTTATTTATAAAGGTCAGAGGGAAAAAACATGATAAGATATAATTTTCCTGTCTTCTGACTACAAATAAACCCAAGCACAGTGACTTCGTCATTCTGAGCACATATGAGACAGTTGCTACATGCAAAGATTTGCTTTTCCTTTCTACATTCTAGCCTAAAGCCACCCCCGGAGGTAATTCTAACCCTTTTGACAACTGCCTTGGATTTCACACTTCCTCCAAGGTGAAGATTCTTCTTGCCATGACTGGTCTGTGCCCTGGTGGGCAACTGCTTTAATTCTCCTCCCTTCCCAGACCCTTAGCGAGGGCTTCCCTGGACAGTTATCTCTGACCTTGGAGAATCCTGGGATTGGGACTCTCCCATCTCCCTGATATTTGGCTTTTGTTCAGTGACTTATAAAAGTGCTGGGAGCAGTTACAAATGCTGTTTGTATTTGCAAGATGGCCCAGTTCCATGGTTTTAAATACAGGGTTACTAAAATAAGTACCTTCCTAACCAGCAACATATTCTGAACGTATTATTGTGGTAAGGATTGGAGTCAGCATGGTATAGTAAAAGAATCAAACTACATGGTTGTGGAGTCAGATATATTTAGGCTTGAACCCACTATCTAGCTATATGGCCTTAGGCAATTTACTGATGTTCTCTGGGCCTCAGTTTCTTATGTCCGTAAAATGTTACCAATAATAGTATCTATCTCAGAGAGTTGTCGTGAGTTTATAAACCAAATAAACAGTTTGAGTGTTAAAGAGACTTGAATAGTTCCTCCCCAAAATTTCATGTCCACCTGGAAACTCAGAATGTGACCTTACTTGGAAACAGTCTTTGCAGATACAACTGAGTTAAGATGAGACCATACTGGATGAGGGTGGGCCCTAAATCCAATGACTGGTGTCCCTCTGTGAAGACGAGGATGCACAGAGAAGAAGAGAAGAAAGGCATGTGAAGACAGAGGAATTATGCTGCTGCAGGTCGAGCAATGGCTGGGCCACCAGGAGCTGGAAAAGGCAAAGAAGCATTCTTCCCTAGAGCCTTCAGAGGGAGCATGCCCCTGCTGTGTTGACTTTGATTTCAGACTGCTGATTTCAACCCCCAGAACTGTGAGACATGTTGTTTTAAGCCTCTGAGTTTGTGGTAAATTTATTACAACAACCCCAGGGAACAAGTACAAGTACACAGTAAGTGCTCAACACAAATCGCTCAGCATCAGGAGGGTCTTACTCTATGTTCCGGTTCTGGTAATTTATCTTGAGGTCCTTGGATTGGAAACTTGGCTTGGTTCTATTCTACCAGCATCGATCCCTCCAGTTCGCAAATTCAGCCATTTATTAACTTTTCTTATTCTCTAAACCTGGGCTAAGGGGCATCCTGCATATTCTCCTGCAAGCTCTGCCATTGGCTCTGTGTGTCCTCACTTATGTGGCCCAGCCAATCCAACCCATTCATTCATTCAATACAGATCAACTAAACACTATGGACCAGTTAGTCTACAAAGAACTTGGTATAAAGTCGTGAATGAATAAAAAAGTCCCCCTATTCAATAAAAGATCCTTTCTAATGAGAGGAGAAAAAAATGATAAACAAGTAAACAGGTGAATATATAAAATGTGAGATGGTGTTGAGTGCTATGGAAGAAAAGGCAGGATGTGGGTACAAAGAGCTGGGGACAGGATACACATCAGTGGGACAGAGATGGTCTCTCTGACAAGGTGGTATATTTTAATATTGACCTAAATTAAGCGAGAGAGGAATAAAGTCACTCTGACACCTGTGGGGGGGTAAAAATGAAAGAAGAAATAGGGGCTTACAGCCTCATAAGCCATGATTTGGGCGTGGCCTTCTGCACTGGAGGATCCAGGATAGAGGAGAAAATGATCTGCCTTATATTTTTAAAGGATCCCTTTAGCTACTGTTTAAAAAATAGGTTTTAAGGGGGTAACTTAGAAGCAAGACCAGTTAGGCTATGACTGCAGTAAGCCCAGGCTCAATGTAATTTCACATTTCTTTCTGACTCTTTCTCCAGAGTAATGATAAAAGGAAAAGGCAGGTAGAAGTGAAATCATTCATAAGTTCCTGGAGTCTGTTTATATCTTGCAGATAAAGCCAACTGGATTTCTTTTTTCTTAATGTACTGATGTGATTTCTAAGAGAAAGAGAAACCAAGGGACACTCCAAATATACTATTGACCTAGAAAGACCAAGGGGGAGGATGTTTGGAAGTGGAGAAAGGACGTAGATTCAGTGTATGGCATCCAGCAAGCTGTGAATGCAGAACTGGTGAATTCTCTCCCCTTCCCTGCAGCCATGCCTTAGCATTCAGCTGCTGGAATCCAAAAGGTGTCAAGCAATGTTAAGGAACTCACCTAGTTTATAAAAACCGGGAAGCCTAACTGTGCTTTCCTAAAGCACATTGTCTTAAATATATTTTTAATGTGTTAAAATCATATGATCATGTAGCCATTTAGAACACCTCATACATAAGGTTCCTCCCAAACAGAAGCACAACAGGCACCTAAGCACCTGTGTTGTCATTGCTGTTTGCTTCCTGCCTGCGGCAGGAGCTACGTCAAGTAACACTGGCCGGCCATGTTAAATGAAGACGGACCTCCCCAAACCCACCAAGCCAGACCCAGCTCTAAAGACGGCACTTGTGGAAGTGACAAGGCCAAGGTGTTGAAGATGAATCAGAGCATTTTGTATTGCCACTGATTTTTTTATCTGCTACTTTGAAAAAAATGAGGTGAAGGTCACTCTTGTCTAGAGTTGCCAACTCCTTCTTCCTGACAAAGCAGTTCAATATGAAGAGTGTAGCAATTATAAAGTAAAATATTACCAGCTCTTTTGTGGGCAAGCTGGGTAGGGTGTGGGGAGGGAGAAAGGTGACAGAGCATGATTTTTTACACCAACTCTGTCTTTCATGGATGATTCTCCTTCAACCATGAGAAATTCTTTGGGGAAGCAGGGCTACCAATACAAGATCCTAGGGGGTAACTTTTATGACTCCCTTTGCAAAAAAAAAAAAACACAAAAAACAAAAAACAAAAAAATGGATAGAGAACTAGGGGACTACTTAAAAACATATGTTCTTCAGGGAGTCTTGCAAGTCTTGCTCTAAACTCTGAGCCAACACAGCTGTGAGGGAGCAGAGGTCAAGACTTCACAGAAAGCCAGATGCTGCAGTGAGCATATATTGTTTTACAGACATATGTGTATATGGATATGTGTGGTGTATAAATATATACATCGACATGTGTGTGTATACACTGGCAAACCCCCCTCCCCACTTCCCATCCTTTTAGGTAAACTGAAGGAGGAAGGGAGGATTTCCTGTGAAAACAATGTGTAACCCCGCTCATCTGGTTAATGTGTTTAGCTGGATTCAACATAACCAAATGAAAAGGAGGAGTAGGAAAAAAAAATTTGGTGATAAGACAACTTCCCAGAGGGTATGCAGTCTAATTCAATTCAATTCCTAAGTACTATGTTTTGTATTGTTAGTACTATGTGGGATGCAGAAATAATTCACAGACTAGTCATCTATTTATAAGAAGTGTGACCTTGGGACAGACACTTAAATTCTCTAGGGAGATAACTCTGAGTGGGGGCATCCCTCTATTCTACCCTCTGATACACTGGATCCTTAACAGAGACACCCACAGTATGATATGAGGCAAAGAGAAATGGGCTGGGATTCTAGTCCCACTTCTGCCACTAGTTTGCTATTACTGAGGCCACTTCATCTCCTCCCACTTCTCCTTCCCCAAAACTACCCCCAGAAAGAGAAAGTTTCTTCATTGTAAAATAAGATGATTGGATTAGGAAAAGGGTCACAAAATAACTGTCTAGAAAAGAACCAAGTGGGTTCCAAGTATTCCAACAGGGAATGAGGTCCCTATATATGAGAGGCTACTCATAAAGCTACTCTCCACCATTGTCCCACTGCTATCTTGGGAAACGTGGCCTGGTCTAATTTTTCAAGGAAGCTTGGCTATCTGTATTCTTATATGAGATTGACCAAGTCTTACAAAACTCTGTAAGACAAACAAAACACATCTGGAAGCCCAATCCTTGCCCACAAGCTGCCAGTTTGTAACCTCAGGATTGGATGGGTTACAACACTTCTTTTAGTTCGACAATGGGTGAGTGCATGGCACAGCTGTCCCCAGAGTGCCCATATTGTATCTCCTGGCAATTTCTGCCAATCCTTGGTCCCCGAACGGGGGCCTTCCAAGGGTTATTCGCTCCTTGATCTACAGCTCCTCTGAAACTAGGCTGCCTAATTTCAAATCCAGAGGAATCTCTAGGCTGCCTCATGGTATTCTCATATCTAAGCAAGGCAGTAACACTGCCTAGAATCTTGATCTGGCCCATGAATCTTTTCTCAAAGTCTCTGACTCTATGCCCACTTAAAAGAATTGAAGACTTTAGTTCCAGAGGCTACATTTGCCCCTTCAGCAGAGCCCAGGGACCTAGAAATGATTCAGCAAACTTTTTGAGCATCACTATTGAAAAATGAAGAAATCGAATCTATCGTTATAGAGTATTCACCACACACCTGACCTGACTCAAGGAGCTTTCACATAACCCAATGCAAGGAAACCACATATGACTTAAGTAAAATAAACAGAATCTTGCCACAAAAAAGAATGGTCAGGTAGGAGTATACTTAGATATAAGAAAAAGGTAGATATCTCTAAGAGATGGTCTTCAAATTTTTTTCTTCTTTCTCTTAGTCCCTACCTATTACACGCCATGCATACCTGCCTTTACACACTTAGTCTAGAGAGAAAAACAGATATTGGAAAATGAATTATAAAAAGAAAAATAAACTTAAGTGACAGAATACTGTATTGCAGAGGAAAAGTTAGTTTCATGGGACCGTGTAATCTAGCTTTAGTAGGGGGATTAGTTTAGAACATTCTTTCCCCTTCTTTTTGTTGGTTTTTCTGTTCCTAAACAGAGAAACTGGCCACCCAAAGAGAGGAGAAACCAAGGCAGTTTCCAGTTACTGGGAGATGACACACAATGGATTAAAAAAGAAAGAGTCATGAGCTAAGAATAGAGAGACAAGCATGGTCAAGACAGAGTGCGGTCTTCTAGGGCAGGTCAAGACTTTATCTGAAAGCCAATAGGAAGCCACAAAAGATATTAAGCAGTTTTTACTTTGTGATTGATTCCTTTTTACTCTGAGGAGATGTTCTCCATAGTCTCAGTGAGAGAAAGTAGTGGTTTGGTCAAGGATGATGACAATAAAAATGGAAAGAAGTGAGTGAATTTGAGAAATATTTAGATTTGCATTTTTTGTATCAGCAGAGATTAATGCAACCCATAGCATATGTTTTACAATGTGGGCAGCTTGGTTTCTCGTGCTATCATATTCCACATTCTTCCACATTTCCAGTAGACAATTTCCCCCCAATGGAATATTAAACACCTTAGTGGATGGTATGGCTATGGATATTAACATCTGATGGCTTGCTCAGACTATTCTATATTTAAGGACATTTTCTTCCCTTTCTTTTACCTCCCCAGCTATTGATTAACTGGAACCCCTGAGGCAAAAAACTGAAGTGAGGGAGATGTCTTTTTCCTTTTTTGTTATACTTGGTTCAACATCAAAAGCTTGAGTCCAATATCTTACAAAGTTCTGTAGAAGTTTCTTTATTTTAATTTACTTACAACACTGCCAGTAGGGTCCAAAGTGAATATAATTTTGGTAAAAGTCAGGAGACAAACTAAAGAAACAGACATTTTTTTCCATAAGCAGAATCACCCCTCTACTTCAATGCCCACCTCTGTTTCAGAGTCATGTTTAGCTTACTCGTTCCTTAGGATGAGTTGTTCCTATGAGAGCTCTCAGTTATCCATGAATATAAGATTTTTGATAACTCTGCCTCCTTCCTAGTTTCCTCTGATCCTTAGCAGGGTTCATGAGGTAGCCTCAAGTGGAGTCCCCACTACTTAGGTGTGTGACAATTAGAAGTCTTACCTATTTTTAACACATGCCTGAAGAAAGACATTACATTTATATAATCACGCTGAGTGTTGCACTTTATGTTCAGTTTTATGTTTGAGGAGGAAAATTGTGAAAAACTTTGAAATGAATCAAAAAGATTACTGTCTGACTCAGCTTTCAGATTATCTCAATCTTTTATTGTCCTATAAATTATGGAAAACTGATAATAAAGGCAAAGGATTGTTTGTTGTCCATCAAAATGGGAATTGTGTCCAGTGATGTGCAACTAATTATTGTCCTGTGGATATTGAACAATTTTACCAGTTTTGCATCTATTTGTAATTTTTTTGTAATAATTTTTTTGTAGCATTTGGATGTTTCTATATTTGTTGGTTCTTTGGATTCATCCTTGGACTGGTAGTAACTTTTCATTAATTAAAAAGTTAATTAAAATCTGGGACCCATTTTTATTTTATATATGTACGTGAGTCATTTTTTTCCCATTGAAAATAATCCTTCAACAGTGACTGTCCTTCTGTACTTCTTGTTACCACCGCGCAATGTTGTCTTTGATTTGAACTCCAAATATTTTATAGTATTGGGCTAAAACCTAACAAAACGAAAGGTGGCAAGGGGCAGTGTCATACATGGCAAAGAGTTCAGGGTAACTCTGTTCCAATATGTTGTTGAGTTTAATTTGTTGTGAATCCATTTGCTACCCCCTGCACCCAAATGTGTAGAATGGGGGTTGGGAAAACTTTTTCTATAAAGGGCAGGAGGTAGATATATTTGGTTTTGGTGTCCATGTGATCTCTCTTATGACTCAACTCCGCCATTACAGCACAAAAGAAGCCACAGACAATATGTAAAGAAATGAGCAGACCCTGGCCCAATAAAACGTCATTTACAAAAATAGATAGTGAGCTGGTTTTGGGCTCTGCCTGCTCTAGGGTACCTATTTCTTGAATTTCATCCTTGAAGAACAAGTTATTAGGCCTTTGCAGTTGGGAAGTCTTAAATATACTTTGGAGGAAGAGAGAGGGTGAAACATTCCCAGTTTCACAAACTCCTCTAAAGAGTGTGGTGATGTAGGAAATGAAAGTAGATGACTATGAGGTCTCCTTCCCCTTCCCCTTCCCTTCCTCCTCCTTCTTCTTTAGCATGGCACTCATTCTTATCACACAATGACACTCTCTTCTTTAAACCTAAAATGTCCTGTTTAATTATGACCATGAATTAATAAGAGATAAGAGATAATCAGTATTCTCTCTCTCCTTTATTATAAACATAGACAGTGGCCTGCACCCAGCAATCTGTGTCACCTACACTAGAAATTGAATATTCATTAGAGAAAGGAGGAGCAAAGTAAAAGGAGGAAGAAGAAACATATCACACAATTATAAATTTCTGAATAAAGACACCTCTGATTTTATGCCTCAGAAATAATACAATGTGTATTTTGTTATGTATTTCTGCAGTCCTTTTTCTTGGGGTACATCTTTCTTTAAAATGGTTGTGATGATACTTTACATATTCTTTTGTATATTTTTTTCTACTAACAAGTATTTCCCATACTATAAGCTTTCTATCATATAATTTTATTTCATTTTTGATATAATAATAAAACAAAACACAGGATATTATAAAGATAATACACTCAAAGCTATCTATTGTATAATTTTAAATGATACAATGTCCCTATTAGGTAGGTATACAGTTATTTATTTACTCTTCTCCTGTTCCTGAATATTAAAGTTTTCATCAATTTTGAAATGAATATATCAGTATTCATTTTCATATTGTCTTTAATAGTTAAGAGTGGAGTCTCAGCTAGAGAATTACTAAAACCAAGGGTATAAATATCGTAAGATCATATGAACCAGCAAAGATAAATATATGGCGCACAATTCTGCAATAGGGAAATCTAACACTTTTTAAATACATTATAAATAATTATGGACCTAGAGAGAAAAGTACAGAAAAATATAAAATGAAAAGTGTTCTTTCTTCCTGACCATTAGTCATAACCCAACAATAATGAGTCTTAACAATTTGTTGGACAGCTTTACAGGAATTTTAATGTTCTTAGAAATATATACACATCCTTTTAAAAACCCCAATAAGATGTGGTATACACAGTTTTTACACATTGATTAAATCATTAAGACATTAAGTACTCTCCTATTGAAAGAAATTCAGGTGAATGCCAGCTTTTTGCTATTACAACAATGCTGCAATAAAAACCTTTGTTTACATTCCTTAGAAGATTCAACACAATACAGCTGGACCATAAATTCCTAGAAGTCCCTTGCTTGGTCCAATTTAAGAGCAATTGCCAAGTCACCCTCTAGAGAGGTCGCACCAATCTACATCCTAGGGGAGATATCTTAAATCATTTCAACAAAACAGTGTTTATTGAGTCTCCAATCTCTGCAAGTTATTTTTTGTTAAGCGCAGGGAACACAAAGAATGAATATGATGTGGTCCCTCGTCTACAAGAGCAGGCATAGGCAAGCTATGGCCTGCAGGCCAAGTCCAGCCTGTCTCCTGTGTTCGTAAATGTTGTTGTATACAGAAATGAGACTCATGTAGAACTTCTGACCTTCAAATGTAAGATAATAAATTTCTGTGTTTTGAGGCACTAAGTTTGGGCCAATAAACTACACCAACTGTAGGAAACTAATGGAGAGAATCAAGAGAAATACTGAAACAGTTACTGCTACTTCCTGTTTTAGTTGAGTTGCATGTATATTAAGGGACCATATGACCTATGTAATTATGTGGGAGGGAAAATTCTCCCAGCAAGGGATATCATGTATTGTACTTTAGTGTTCAGTGAACTTGCTTTATCTTCCAAGGGAACCTCTCCACAATTCTTGCAAAATGGATTGAGCTGCTTGCTTTGAAACTGAAACTGCTTCTAGGGAAGGGGGCCTCTTCTGACACATTCAACCTCATTCTGCTGAAAGTTTAAAACAGTTCTCCACGCCAAAGGTACAACCAAGGAGAAATGAGAATGCCCACTATAAAGTTGTTTTTGGAATGCCATCAACCCTCTTTATGAGGTTGGGTGATTTCTCTTTAATCATAAAGCAGAATGCTGAAACTATCTGAAATGAATATATGGGAACTATGGACAAGCAAACTTCTGGGTCTGTCTTCTATGAAGGAATATTTCATTGACTTATAAACTGTCTGGTTTTCTTCTGGAGAGACAAAGTGGAAAGGCATTGGTTAACACCAGAATGCCTGAAATAGCTGTTAATTTGGTTGAAAACAGAAGATAATTCCCAGCTCTCAGCTGGGAGTCTCAGCTTCAAGTTGTTGCTAATAGAATAAATGAAAGAGGGGAGCCTGGGTGGTTCAGTTGGTTAAGCATCTGACTCTTGATTTTGACTCAGGTCATGATCTCAGGGTCATGAGATCGAGCCTGTATCAGGCTCCATGCTGGGCGTGGACCTCGCTTAATTTTCTCTCTCTCCCTCTCCTTCTGCCCCTCCATCTCCCACCCCCATTCACATTCTCTCTCTCTAAAAAAAAAAAAAAAAAAAAAAAAAAAAAATGAAAGATATTTATTACATTGTATTCTTGGAAAAATATTCATGGGAAGTAACACACTGAATATTCTTTTGATTTGAGTCCAAACTCTCTCTGAGAGAGACCTCCTTGAGGTGTCTATTTTGGCTAATAAAAATAAAAGAATATTAACTTTTTCTTCTTGCATTCCTGCTATGAAAATGCTTGCTCTCCCTGAAGTGTACCTTTGGACAAGTCAGAAGGTGTTGGGAATAAAAGCACAAAGAATAACGCTTTCAGAGCTTTTCCTGCTATTTGCATAGTTTTAGCACAGATCCTTCCTAGTATATCTGGCTATCAACACCACCACCATTACCACCACCCTTAAAGGAATTTATTTCACTCTCACTCCTCTCTTGAAAATATCTGCCCCAGTTCTAACACCTTCCTCAACAGCCCTATAATGCTTCCCTTCATAATATGCTCATCCCTACCTGTTGTCTAGGGTTGAAGCATCCCACATAAGAGTGGGTTCCCTAAGACAATTTCACAGGATTCCAGCGGCCCAATCCTCCAACTACTGAATTTGCATAATATATGTTTACATTGCACCTGAGATAAGTAGGCACCTCCTTTGTTTAAGGTTCATTCACACGTCCTATTGTAAAGGGTCCTAAATGTGCTCTGTAACTAGCTTGTATAGTATCGCTCTACAGTCTCCATGTATTTCTCACCATGTCAGAAATAGAGGGTTTTTACTATTCTTTACTCATCTGCCATTTGCACAACCCAATGTAGCAGATGATAGGAAAATCAGCTTCTCTTTCTACTTGAGTCCAATAACTCATTAAAACCTACCACAGGTCTGAAACATTTAACTGTATAATATATTTTAGTTGTGAGCCTTGCACATGGTAGATGTGTAGTAAATGTTCTCTTTGATTATTTCATCCTATTTTATAAATTCTTTTAAGTGAGAAAAGGAGCTTCAACATCTTCTCCATATGACATTTTTAGTTGTAAGAAATCCTCACCCCCATGTAGTAGCATAACACAAATACAGTGGAGGTTCATTTCTTAATCATGTAACAGTAGATAAGTGTTTTTGGTGAGCAGGTAGTATTCCATAAGATTCAGAGGCCTACAATTAATCCATCCTGAAACTAAGTTGTCAGATAAGGCCTCAGAGTCTTCTGCATTCACTAGGCAGGTGAAGAAGAGCAGGGGAAAAAAATAATACCCACATCTCAATTGACCTGGTCTGAGCCGTGGCCCATTTCTTTTATTCCCTTCCATGGGCAAGAACTTGGCGTCACCTGGATGCAAGGAAGCCTGGAGAATCCAGTTCCTGGATGTATAGACTCTTCCTAGCAACAATACTAAATATTAAAGTCGAGGGCCAGATCATTGGTGATCTCTGCCATAGAATTCAACTTACATTCGATATATGCATATTTGTGTATATGCACATAAGCCCACATCTCACATAGGATCTTGCATATCTTTTTCTACCACATATCACTATGGCAAAAAAAGCAATGTGTTTTATTTTACAGGCAACATATAAAACCTTGAAGCTCACCATACAGTACATCCCTGGTTTCTGATGTAAAGTTCGATGATTCATTAGTTGCTGTATGGTGACTAACATAATATAATAAAAAAACATTAAAATAAAAAAAAAATTAAAAAATAAGAAAAACCCTTGAAGCTCATCCAAATCTATAATTATCTGATAAGCCCTTTTCCTCAATTCAGGATACAAAATATGTTCACATCTGTTGTAGATTCAATTACTGGCCTTGATTCTTCATGCCTTTGCCATATAGCTTTTTGTTCCTAGGAGTAATATATTTTCCTGCTTCTTCCCTTTGAGCTCAGCCATGTAACTTCTTTGGCTAACAGGACATTAGAAAAGATGACACAGCAAGGGCTTAAAATGTACATGTGCATTTGAATATCCCCTCTGACACCACCATTTAAAGAACATGCCACCACTTGCCTGAGGGTCCAAGAAGGCTGAGAGGCACATAGAGCAGAGATGACACAGCTGCCACAGAGTTCTGCAGTGAGAAGAAGAGTAGCCTGGCTGAGCGCAGCCCAAATCAGCTGTACTCTAGTGAGCTCATAAATCTGGGAGGATGCTGATTGCTAAATGCTACTGAAATACCATGATTATTTGTTACACAACATTATTGTGGCAATGGCTAACTGATACAATATATTTCAGTCTTAAAATTTTTGCTCAGGAGGTAATATTCCTATATTACCACAAAAATCACCTTTTCCCCCTTTCTGGAGGCATCCTCCACCCTGAATTTTCTAAGAACAGCTGGACTTGGGTTTAAATGGTGATTGCTTAGGTGTTCTTCCAAATGCAGATAATGAGAGAAGTGGAGAGTGAGAATTAGTCCACTACTGCTATTGTTGCTTGCTGCCATTAGATGTTGCTATTGAAGACTGTCCAGCATGATCCTATAAATCTTTGTGATATCATTGTTGGTGTAAATTCCTTAACTAACCATAAGATTCTTGAGGTTTGGGTTTTAAGAGTATTAACCTTTATTCATACCTACCTTCTTAGCCACTGTCCTCTCCAATCATACATTCCAGGTCAACGTGGCTACAATTCCAGCACGTTTTTTTACAATTGGCATGCTTCCAAAACCTTTGAACCCATATTTGAGACCAGTGAAGATTTCCTATGCTCTTTTGGGGCATTTTCCACTAGCCAAGTCCATTCCAAACCACCAGAGAGTCCCTAATAATGGGAAAGATCAAAGCAAAGGAGATGCCAATGTTCATCTCCTCAAAGTCATTGTCATCTCTGCACATTTCATCCTGCCTTCTAATTCCAGCTCTGATAAGAAAATGCTATTTTGAGAATTATATTTTTCAGACTACAGAAGTTTTATTATACCCTTTCTGTGATGCATTTATATATCTGCTCTCATTCCAGTGACTGTTCCATACTAATCAATCAGCACCATGCTAATGTGTTACCTCCATGAACAAAGGGCTGGCTAGTGTAATTTATAAAATTATATCCCATCTTCCATCACATTATATCTAGTATTGTTTCAAATATTAGTTAAGGGAAAACCATTCAGGAGAAAGAGCTGTATCACAGGGGACTTAGGGTTTACAGAATGTAAGGGCTTAAGGTATCATACAGCTCACCAACTATCAGCCAAAGTCAGTCTTCAGCCAAAGAGTTTGCAGATAGATTTAGCTGAGCCAGCAAATATGTTTAGGTAGGTTATGTCTTCTTAGTTTTAAATCCCTGTCATGGCCAGTTGCCTTATAGCAGACAGCTTCTCAATTTAGTAGTATCTCCTTTCCTTTATCCATACATATTGGAAGACATCTGAATTCAGGATCTCTGTTACGGATCATTTCACAGATGGGGAAAGTGAAGTCCAACTTGATGATGTGGTTTATTTGGTGACTGGTGGGGTCAAAGGTGAAATCTCATTCTCTGGACTCTGAGCCTTGGACCATATACTGAGATTCAGAACTCATACACATTGAAAAATGAATTGACAAGAGGTGAGCTCAGAAGCCATTATTCTCATCCCAAAGCAAAAATCAGTGCATCCAGGTGTCAGGCAGGCCAGAGTGCAAGGATGAAGGAATAGCTATGGCCAGAATAAGGGAGATCAAGCCAATGGAAAGAGAAACAAGATTCTCTACTTCCTCCTCCAGGACTGAACAGCTGCTGAGGGATGGTAAATGTTTCCTTTTTGGAGTTAACTCTGAATGAACTAAAGGTGCCAAGAACATAGATGAAAGGAAAAACATGTCGACATCAAGACTGACTCTCTTTGCCCAAGTAAAACAGATGGCTGGAAAAAAGTCAAAGAAACTGGGTTGAAAACTAAATGTGTGGTCCCAGGGGAGGCCGAGATGTTGTCTTATTGACTAGTCCAAGCTTTGGAAAATAATCCACGATTAAACCAAATTAATTCAGATTGCCCTTCCTCTAGGCTGCTATCAGACTGGCTAAACGAGGACCTAGGGAAAGAGATTGTCAGTGGAGCCTGTAACTTGACAGAAAGTAAGAAGAATAAGAATGTGCTAAGGGAAATAAGAACAAGAAACCTAGAATAACTTGTATCAGTGATTCTTGTTTGATAAGAGAAAAAGGAAAAAATTCCTATCATTAGCCAGTACCAAGTGGGAAAGGGAGATAGAAAAAGAATTAGAATTTACCCAAATCTTACAAGGTGTATGTTAATACCATGCATTTCTGGATCTCAGTGGGAGGTATGTTGGGAGAGGAATAATCTGAGAATGGAGAGGAATATGGGTTAACTGGGCTTTCCCCTTCCTACTGGAAAGGAGTGCTGATGGCCACTTATGTAAGTCTTTTTTTATTTAAAGATCGTATTTATTTATTTGAGAGAGTGAGAAAGCATGAGCAGGGGGTGGCAGAAGGAGGCAGAGAGAGAGGAAGAAGCAGACTCCCTGGTGAACAAGAAGCCTGACCCAGGGCTTGATTCCAGGACCCTGAGATCATGACCTGAGCCGAAGGCAGATGCTTAACTGACTGAGCCACCCAGGTGCCCCAATATGTAAGTTTATAATTAAGGGTCAATGAGGTATAGTCATTGATCCAAGAGTTCAGAGCTTGTAGATGAGGCAAGACTATAGAGATCTCAGAGGAACAATAATTCTCGAGGCTGGGATGTGGGGAGGAGGCAAGACTGAACAAGAGCTATAGTTTGTAGTTGGGAAGAGGAAGAAGGTAAGGAGAATGGGGTCTAGCCCTGAGGAGAAGGTGCTGGAGAGGGACGGTTCAGTAGTTGAGATATCAGGAATCCAGATTAATCAGCTGGGGTAAAGATCAGGGCTCCAACTCCAAGTGAGAACTGAATTCAACAGAAGATATTGGAACAGAAATCTAGATGCTTATCCTGACCCTAAACCATAGAGTTTAGAGCGTAATCACAAGCTTGTGACTTCTCGTGAAAACTGGCCTATGGATACATTTCATTTGGAATATAAGATTTTAAAAATATATGAGTTTTTTGCCAACATTTCCGAATCAACAGTTTTTCATACAAAAAATAGAAACTCCTGTTTTCTCTTTAAAAATTAGAAAATCAAGCAACAGCAATCACGTGATTTGTGAGGTTCCAATAAATCACACTCCCGTTTTTCTCATTTGAGTTTATGAATAAACTGAAAAAATGAGAGAAAAAAAGATTAGGGCAGGTGAAGATCAAAATATCTCATTTAATGTTGACAAAGTCTAAGATGAAAGGTGTGCCTTAGGCGAGCCAGGAACGATGGTCTTCTTGGTACCAAACTACAGAAATAGTCAGGCTTATTCACCTAGTCACAGCCAGAACTGGACTCCTGCCGGCCCTCTCACATGGGGGGCCCACTCCGTAACACTTCCCACATGGAGGAGCAGACTAAGGAGTAGCCTTCTCACACAGGCAATGCCACAGAGAAAAAGCAAGAGAAAGGCTGGGCTATGAAATCCAGGTACTCCTCCCGATAGAACTAAATTACTCACTCACTATCTCTGGGTAGGAGTGGATGACAGCATGGACAGAGACCAGGAGGTCGCTCCACCTAGAGAAAGGGGGAAAGACACCCCTTGGCCTACATTCTTCATGTGGCAAAAACAGCTCCTGACTCTATGGTCACAGAGCATAGGTTCCCCACCGCAGTTCCAACTACTTCTTACTCATCACGTAGCCAGCTGGCTTCACTCACTTACCTTACTTGCCCTGTCCTGCTAGTATTTGTTTGCAACTATAATCATCATCACACGTCATCAACGGGGACAACGCAACACACAACTGGTTAGTAAAGCAAAATGGTTCTAGCTCCAACCTGTTGTTAGTGAGACCTGAGAACCAGAGAATAGGGCCAAGAGGTTTGTGATCTTCAGCATAAGCAGTTGAAATGGACTGAACTGAGCAAGGTTGTACGATGTAGCTGTTTTAAACACAAAAGCTACCCACATATGAATGATTAGTTATTGCTGGAAATGGGGGCCACAAGTATAGTGGAGAAACACAGAAGGTTAAGCAGAAAGCAGAATGCAGATGAGAAGGAGAGGAGAAACAAAACAGAAGACTCAAAGATCCACAGCCCTCTTTATTTGCCTCCTTATGGCCTTTACCTTACTACATTCTGTTTTTTTAAGATTTTATTTGAGAGAGAGAAAGACAGCACGCATGTGTGAGCAGAAAGAGGAACAGAGGGAGAGGGACAAGGAGACTCCACGCTGAGTGCTGAGCGAAGAGCCCCATGCAGGGCTCCATCCCACAACCCTGAGATCATGACCTGAGCCAAAATCAAAAGTTGGACACTTAAACAACTGAGCCACCCAGGCGCCCCACCTTACTGCATTCTAATGGCCTCCATGTCTATCTCATCTATGATTCTGTTCTTTAGGGCCTGCATATAAAGTGCACTCGATAAATTTTTATTAAATACCTGAACAAAGAATCAAGAAAGTTGTCTCAAGTAAGAGGCTGTTTAGGATAAGTGATAAGGAACCATTTTACCAATTAGAGGCTATTGTTATATAGAAAGCATAGAGATAGAAGTCAGACAACAGCATCTTAAACAAGCTATAATTCCTTTGCAAAACTTTCCCTAACCCCACCATCTGAACCCAAAGCAAAATTGATCAAAGTGTCATCTGTGTCACCACTGTTGCTTACACCATATAAATATTTATCATACTACATAACTTACTACACAGGATAAACTATATGATTATTTGCATATTAAAAATAGACCCACTCACTTCTCTTAAAAATTTACATTCAAGAGGAGGAAGACAAGACAATACATAAATAAACAGATGAACATATAAAACATAGCAGATTATTATAAATGTGTTCAGGCAGAGTAAAGGCAGATTTTGAATAGAGAAATAATATCCTATCACTGCTCTGTATGCCCCACTGAGAACAGATGCCAGAAAGACAGAGAGATAGATGCTGATAGAACAGTTTAGGAAAATATTATGAAAGATAGTGGTAGCTTAGACCATGTTGACAGTGAGAAGTGGTTGGATTTTTTTTAAGTATATTTTGATGGGAAGGACAATGAGATTTGAATGTGGATTATAAGAAATAGGGAGTTGTCAAGGATCCTTAGGTATTTAGTTAGTCTAGGAAGATGGTTGAATGGAGTGACCAATTACTAAGCAGAAGAATGAGGCTGGACCAGGTCTGGGTGAGAGGAAACACAAGGAATAACTAACTGTTTTCTTGTCTGCTTCCTGCACTATACTGTGGAGTCCTCTGTGACAGGAGTTTTGACTTCTTTCTCCTTGTGTCCATAATACCTAACACAATGTTCGACACAAAGGTGCTCATCCATTTTCTTTGCGTCTAGGGAATGAATGCATTACTTGGAAACATACAATAATATTTTTATTTCTTGAGTTTCACAATACTGTAAGCTCCACTGGAGGCATACATTTTATAGTGTCACTACTGAACCCCAGCATCTAAAGAAAAGCCAACACAAAATGTTGTTGAATAAACAGATTCTTGTTCCGTTCCTCCTACTGATACTTCTGGTCTCTGTATCTGGTTTTGGTTAGACTGAAGGAAATAAAAAAGGAAATTAATATGTGTTTGTTGGCATGTATTTTATCACTTAATGGATGAAAAGTTGCTTCGGAAAACAAATTTTATATTTCTTATTACCAACTGATAGTCATTAATACTGGCAAATCTAACGGTTTCGAATATCAAAATCTCTCCCTGAACTTTTGGCCATTACATGTCCTTTTCCCATTTTACTAGAATTTCATTTAGAAAGTCACTAGAATGTCAGGGAATGCTTCCAAGCACTCAACATGTTCTTGTGGTTTAAAAGAACAGATATCTGGCTCTGTATTTAAATCTTATTAAGATGCTAAACAAATTATTGAACTGATTCTAATTTTCTATAGTTTAAAAATCACTTTTAAACATCCATCTTTGTCCTGGACAGTTGCCAAAGCTAGCAAATGCATCTCAGCTGGGGAACAAGCTGCCACTTCTTCCTTCAGATCCTCTTTCAACACTGGAGATCGGCTCACACATGGCGAGGGGCTAAAAGTCAGACCTGTCCTTGAATCTTCCTTTTGTCGTCAGGCAGATTTTCTAAATTGCCTCTTTCAGAACACCCCAATCTGTGAAAATAAGTTTTGGAAATTGTAGTCTACTTCCTAGGAGAGATTAGTAATGCATTTAAATGCCTTAAAAGAAATCCAGATTGTGAGAAATTTGGGTTCCATAGTTCAGTTTTGCAGATGCTCTTCTGGAGACTGAGGCTGAGTGGGATAGACTCTCCTTTCTCGTTAGCTCAAGTTTTCTGGGCTCTTTTCTTGAAGTAACTCTACTGGAGAAAATGAGGACTCTAGGTTAGGCACTGGTCTCCACCGCCCACAGAATGGGACAGTCAGAGTAAAGCCTTGGTCTGAAAGATGTTTCTAGACTCTGTCTTAGCTCTGTCCCTTGCTGCTTATGTGGGTTTTTTTGTTTTGTTTTGTTTTGTTTTGTTTTTTGTAGTTCTTTTATAGCATCTGAACCTCAACTTTCACATTTTAAAAATAAGGAGTGGTAAGTTATACCCTACTTATCACACATGACTGCCATGAGAATTAAGTGTATGTTACAGAAATTTATAAAGTGCTGCAGATTATACAAATGAAAAGCATAATTGCAAAATTTCCAGAAGGGTTTTTTTTCCAGAGACATAGTGGAAGCCAAATGTGTAATTTAAAATTTCAAATAGCTATATTTCAAAAGTAGAAAGACAAGGGTGAAATTAAGCCTAACAATATATTTTATTTAATCTAACATACCTAAAACATTAATATAAATAAGCAATATACTCAATTTAAAAATAATGAGATACTTTACATTCTGACCTTTTGTGTCAAGTCTTTGAAATCCAGGGTGTGTTTTATAGTTCCAGCATATGTCATTCAGACTGGCTACTTTTCAACTGCTCAGTAATACATTTTGCTAGTGTGGCTATTAGCACAACTCGACACCAAATTTTATCTGCAGTCAGTGATTTTGTTCTAGTGGATTCCAGAGTAATAGTTCTTACGTTACTATAATCCATCCTGGAAGCTTTATAGGAGAATCCATTTTCTTGCCCTTATACCTTCTAGAAGGTGCCTATATTCCTTGGCCCAAGTTTCTCTTCCATCTTCAAAGCCAGCAATAATCAGTTGGTTTTTTTCTCACATCATGTCACTCCAACACTGAATCTTCTGTTTCCCTCTTGTACATTTAAAGACCCTTGTAATGACACTGAGCTCATCTGAATAATCCAGGATAATGTCCCTATTTTAAGGTCAGCTGATTAACAACCTCAAGTCCATCTGCTACTTTAATTGCCCTTTGCCATGTCAGGTTCCTTCATAGGCTATGGGGATTCAAAATGGGCATCTTTGGGAGGCCATTGTTCTGTCTACCACACTACTCTTGTCAAATTACGTGCAAATTGTTTTCCTCTGACTCTGGTTGAATACTGAGGCAGGTCACATAGCTATTTCCAGGTCCTTAATAATTTTAAAAAATGTCCCCCATGAACATTTTCAACATTCCTAACCGATATTCAATTTTAACTTCTCTTATCTCACCATTTAGTCCTGATGGAGGCCCGGAAATCTGGAGTGGGTACTACCTCTTCCCCATATCAACAGCTGTTGTTTCCCACCTAGCCAAGCTCATGGAGGAAGGGCACCATTCTATGGGCTTGAACCTCTGGCATTGGTGCTCTCTGGCCAGATGCAATTACTGGCTCTTTCATTCATTGGGTGCTTGGGTAGGCTCCATGAAGATCCTTCACCCGGAACTTCCACCTGCAGTCCCCATGATACGGTCAGTGCTTGCCCTCAGTAGCTTCTAAAACTCCCCTGGGGTTCCAGCATTCCTCTCCTCCGTTAGGGGCATGACTACTCCTCCAGGTAGTCAAATTGGACAGTTGACCCTGGACTAGCTCCCTTCCATGGTGGGGATGTAGCTTGCACCTCACGCTGCTTTTAGAGCAATCCAGTCATAGCTTGTGACATTTAGACTTTACACGCCTCACTCATAATATTTAAGTTTACCAAATTCCAAGTTGTGTGAATCACTCCAAGTCATCTCCTCAAAATTCTTTTCAGTGGCTTAAGGCAAGACGGAAATACACTCCCTTGTTGGGGGATATGGAAAAAGAAGAAATACAACATAGAAGCAACACTTTTCAAAATAGTCCTTTTTGTTTGCTTCTTCATATGCAGCTTAGAATTGGATAGTGGGATAAGACTGAGAAGAACTTATTTTGTCATCTGGTTACATTTTGAACATGCGGTCAAGCACTCAAGTTTATGGGATGGCTCTCAGCACCTACTGAATTGCTCTTGGCCACTGGTGTCTCAGTGGAACGTGAGATATATTTCTATCTATATTTTATAGTAAATTCTTTATATGTATGCAAGTATCACAGGGCATTTGAACAAACTGCTGGAACATAGATACTTCTAGTATAAAAAGCCCCACCACCCCAAGAATCTTTTTTGAGTTAACCAAAATACATAAACCTTTTATTTTATAACCACAGAAAGAGGAAGAATTTGAATATGGGGTCATGGAACATTGGAAAAAGAATAGGAGAGATAAGGATAATAAAGAGGAAGAATATGGAATAGTTTATGTCCCATTCCTAACCTCTTGTACTACCATTCCTTTTTCCCTAGTGTTTAGAAGGGTGTCAGCCAACAAAGGAAGGAGATATTTTGTTGGAGACCCTGATCCAAAACAATGTTCATCTGGGGCCAGCTTGACAAATTTTGGTACAGATTAGAAAAAGAGATATTTTTCTTACCTCTACTTAGAACCTACAACCACTTTGGCATTCCAAGAACTGGTAGCCTCATGAATGGGAGATAGCACCCCAGACCTGGGTGTTGTTTTTCCCACATAGGTATCCAAAACACAATCAATGGGACAAGCAGTCTACATCAAGTCTGAATAAAAAAAAAAAAAAAAGTAGATCCTGCCTGCTGACTATAGGCCAAGGAATAAGTAAGTCCTACCTGGTAAGGTAGGAAGCTTAGTGGTAGAGACTGAGTTAAGAACCTTTGAGTTATTGATGTCAACGGGGCTCCACTTGTGCCCCCAAACTGGAAAGGATATGGGGCATTTGTGGTACATAGGATTTTACAGTTGACAATGGATTTGCTATATTACTTCAAGTAACTAAAGAACAGGCAGATGGTTAAGGAAGTTGGGTTAAAGACAAATTATGAAACTATCAGCCTTAGGCATAAAATTGTACCAAGGCTCTAACTGTACACTGAACTGACCATATAAGGTTTGTTTCTTTTGCCCCCTATTGAGTGCTTCCTGAAGATCATATTTACATTACCCCAACTTTCAAATAGAAAAAAAAAATTCATTGAACGATTCAGGTGTTTTAAAAATAAGAATCACTTGTAATACAGAGAAACCTGTTTCTAGACACAGGATTGAATTCTTCGGTTTTTTCCAGATATGCAGTACAACACAGCAGAGATCTGTTCTGAATCATTGTGGGCAAGGATCACTAGACCCAGATCCAAATACATCACACACATCTTACTGTAGCCCTCCCTTTGATAATGTTTGGATCATCTGCCTACCATGCAGGAACTGAAGGGCTTGCAAGGGAACTGGGGAAGCAAAGGGAGTTTCATCTATGTGGTGTTTGAGGAAAAAGGAGAAAGAATATGAAAAACAAAAAAAGAAGAAAGGGAGACATTGGCACATGTTCACATTAAATAAACATTTTAATAGACTACCTTTCTCTTAAAAGATTGTTAAATATTCCTAAAACTGTAACTCTTCACCTCGTTTCTCTCTTAGTGCATACTTCTCTGGATTTCTATGCCGCTCCCTTCTCCTGTCCACTTCCTACCCTGACTGCTTTCTCAGGGCTGTGGCTTGTCACCTCTTATTAAGTGGAGTCACACTTGACATTTCCATGCTCTATCCTTTTCTCTTCCCTCCTAAGCAGTATTTCTAGGCAGCATTTCACACCAGTGATTAAACCGTTGGATGATCCATAAAGATAAACTCAGCAGGACCCATCATGTGTTCACACTGGCCATCTTGGGTCCATCATCTCACCATTTTCACAAATTAGCAACCTCCAATCAGCTTCATCTGTTTCCTTTTCTATAACCTCCACAACCAGTTAGACAACAAATCCAATTGATTTTACCCCTGTGTGCGTTGTGTAGCTGTTTCCTCTTTTCCATGGCTGGTATCTGCTTCGTGGTACCCTACCCTCCACAAGAATTTCCTTAATATAGACCCGATTCTCATCATCCCCCTGTTAATCATCTAATACTGATATGACCTGTTGAGTTAAGCCTGTGATGGCTTTCCATCTTCTCTAACAAAAAAGCACAAGTACTTGACATAGTCTTCAAGATCCTTCACGGTAAAAACCTAAATTGCTTTCTTAGTACTTCTTGCTAGGACTTTTGTGGGTACTCTTTATTAATCCTACACTATCTCTCAGTTCCCACCTCAGCTTTATTCCCCTAATTACCCACCATCCCCAAACAAAAAATGTGCATAATACCTTAAATCCTTCTGAGCTCATGTTGTTCTCTTTATGTGGGAGACCTTATTAGCACATAGACAATGAAAAATAATGAGAGCAACAACTACATTTATTGAGCACTTCCTACTAGCAGGGACTATTCTAACAGCTTGCCATTTATCAAGTCATTTAATCCTCACTCAACCGTCAAAAGAAAGTGGTATGATATCCATTTTGTAGATGAGAAAACTGAGGCAAAGAGTGGTTAAGTAATTTATCCAAAGTCACAGGGCTGACAAATTCTCTTTTTTTTAATTTATTTAAATTTTAGTTAGTTAACATATAGGGTAAAATTGGTTTCTGGAGTAGAATTCAGTGATTCATCGCTTATATATAACACTCAGTGCTCATCACAAAAAAGTGCCCTGCTTAATGCCCATCACCCATCTAGCCCATCCCCCTCCCACCTTCCTCCATCAGTCCTCAGTTTGTTCTCTATCATTAAGAGTCCCTTATGGCTTATTTCCCTCTCTCCTTGTCTTCTTTTCCCCATTCCCATATGTTCATCTTTCTTTTTTAAATTCCACATATGAGTGAGATCATATGGTATTTGTCTTTCTCTAACTGACTTATTTTCCTTAGCATAATATACTCTAGCTCCATCCACGTCATTGGAAATGGTTAAGATTTCATTTTTTATGACTGAGTAATATTCCATTATATAGATAGATGATAGATAGATAGATAGATAGATAGATAGATAGAGATAGAGATAGAGATAAATATAGCACATCTTCTTTATCCATTCATTAGCCGATAGACATTTGGGCTCTCCCCATAGTTTGGCTATTGTGGATAATGGTGCTATTTACATCATTGTGCACGTACCCCTTCAAATCTATATCTCTATATCCTTTAGGTAAATACCTAGTAGTGGAATTGCTGGGTCATAGGGTAGCTCTATTTTTACCGTTTTGAGGAACCTCCATACTGTTTTCCAGAGTGGCTGTACCAGCTTGCATTCCGACCAGCAGTTTAAGAGGGTTCCCCTTTCTCTACATCCTCCCCAACACCTGTTGTTTCTTATGTTGTTAATTTTAAGGGCTGATAAATTATTATTGAAATTCTAAATATGCATTTCATTTCATTTTATTTGCTTCTTAAAGCAATGTTATGAGGTAAGTATTATTTCATAAATTTCACAGGAAATTGGAGTTTATAAAGGTCTGCCTCCAAAATCTTTGCTATTTCCATAATAAAATGCTTCCTCCCATCTAAGGGAAAAACACAAGCTTTATTGTTAAACTGAAATTTGTGGCTCTCCCACTTAATGTAGTATTATTTTCTCCATGATGCTTTTAGTGGGCTGGCCAAATGATGATGCTAAGCAGGCTTGGGTTACACATTTCGTGATGTGCCAGGTGGAGCACAATGAGCCAAGGCAAATAGGATTGTAAGAACAACTAAATTATGAATCTGTCTGTGACATCCAACTAGCATAGTCTTGATAGCTTCATTGGCTGAGATACATGTTACATAATATCCAGTTTACGGACTACACGGACAGTTCTTTGTGAAATCAATACCTGGGACATTGTTTAGAGCAACTGATTTCAGATTTTACATTTTCCTATTTTGAATATTTTCCTCTGAGTAAAACAGTATGTTTGGTTATGAACAAGGACATTTTGGCCATCATGCTAATGAGGGGCATTTCCCCCCAGTCATGCGGGAGATTGCTCTTGCCTCTTCTACTGCACAGCAGAGGAAATCAAACCACTGAAACATTGCACAACCACACTTCTTTTCTCCCAACTGGTTGCTTTTCCCGAGTAAATAAAGATGACATTTTGCAGCTCAGTGTCAAAGATCAAAACAAAAAATGAAATCACTGCTCAGATGTTGCTTCACGTAAAATTGAAAAGCTACAAACTCACCAACAATGTCCTGCCTTTTGGTCAGTGGCCAAAAATGAAATAACGTATTTAGAAGAAAAAAAAAGCCAATTATGAAAGTTGTCTGGGAGATTGTAGATCACTTGAAAGTTTTAGAAAGTGCCTCTTTCCAGCATTATTATTTGAGAATGATGTTAGTGAGGGCCAATGGGCTGTGTGCACTTCAGTAACACCCTTAGTAATTGCTGGCAGATGTATCATATGATTTCTAGTCAGAATTTCAAAGTAAAGATATTTAGTTAGATCCTGTGGATAATGATGAACTTGTGCAGCAACCATACCTCTAGATACTGGTTTGTATGATGAAAGGTGAAAAGTCCCATCAAACCACAACACAGACTGCAACCACCACTACACCTAGCCTTCACATCTAAGAAGCCCTCTTTCTGATGAATGGTACCTCTGTTCTCCTGTCATTTTTCATACACATCATCAGGCTCATATCCAGTCTCCTCTTGTGAATCTTGTTCCTTCTCCCTGCTCTCGAATTAGAACTTCATTATACTTCTCAATAGACTTTTTTTTTAATTTAAAAAAGTACCTTGGATTAGAGATCCCACTGTTCACCACTGAATAAATAACTCTAATTATTTTTGTACTATTTTTCCAGCTTTGTCACAGAATCACAACAAATATAAAGAAACTATTTTAAGGAGGAACATCTAAATCAATCTTACTATCCAAACATCTCAGTACTTTTTTCTTTTCTTTTTCAAGTCCTCCCACCACCGTAGTCCATATAATAACTGTGTTTTCATATAATCAGTTCACACACATAAATCTATTTTCTACTTTTTAACTAAATATTTTTATATAAAATTATAGTTAATATAAAAATTATATTAAGCGGGGCGCCTGGGTGGCTCAGTCAGTTAAGCGGCTGCCTTCAGCTCAGGTCATGATCTCAGGGTCCTGGAATCGAGCCCCAGCAGGGAGCCTACTTCTCCCTCTCCTCCCCACTTATGCTCTCTCTCACTCTCTGAAAGAAAGAAAGAAAAAAAGAAAGAAAGAAAGAAAGAAAGAAAGAAAGAAAGAAAGAAAGAAAGAAAGCATTTCCACATACAGTTACATGGTGTATATAATTTCATTTTTAATGGTTGTATGATATTAATGAGGTTAATATACACTTTTTAATTGAATTACTTTTTAAATATTGGATAATTGCATTGTTTTCAATTTTTGTGCTAAAAAAGACCATCATTCTTCCTGTTTCTTTTTGATACTAGATGAAAGGACAGGATTCGTGATATAAATTGCCAAATTGCATATCATACTTTTTGCATCAATGTATGCATTTCAAGTAATTCATGAGTATATGGCCTATATTTTTAAAAATCTGTAAGATAAGTTGTATTTTCAATGTAATTCTTAAATTGCAGATGCTCTTTTTGCTCATAAATTTTTTTTTAATTTAACCACTGAGGGCCTGCTTTTATTTTTTTTTTCTAATCAGTTTGTATGAATATTTTTTGTAAAGTAGAACCAAACCTTTATAATTTTATAAAAATTTTACATATTATTTTTCATTCTTCAGAAGTTTAAAAATTTTATGACTGGATCAATTGATTTTTGTTTTTATTTTACTTCATAACTTAAAATGTTGCACCACCAAGTATCTAATAAGTACTAAAATTTACTTTCCATGATTTCATTTTGCTTTATAGTTAACTGTTTAATCCATCTGGAGCTTTCTTAGGGTATGTTCTGTGGTCTATTCCATAAATACACAGAATCACATGTGGAATTTTATTTTCCTGAACAAAAATAAGCAGAACCAGTCCCTGGAGATCTACATTTAGTAGGTCTGGGATTTAAAAAGATACATATATGTATGTGTGTTATACACACACACACACACAATGAATTAATGGATCATTTATAGTTATAATATATTGAATATAATTTTATAAATATAATCAATATGATTATTATTTATTATAATATGTCATCCAGTTTAGAAGAGTAGCAAGGAAGGAGCAGTAAATAAGTAACAAAGTATAAAATAAGGTTTGGCCCATTTTTTCCCCTCAGACTTGTGGTGTGTAATTTCTTACTTAATCGAAATATTCCCCATTGTTTTGGCTACTGCTTTTACAGATATGAATATTTCCTATGTAAAAGGGAGTCATAATTTTCTCTATTTCTATCTGGAGTAGGTCCACTTAGTACTTTTCATCTCCACTCTATATGCAGCCCCTCAAGTTCCTTTGATGCATAGGCCTTGAATTTCAGCAAGCAGTGTCTTCAAACATAGAAAGGGCAAGGATGAAATTGCAGAAAGCAATTGCAGAAAGCAGCTAACCTGAGAAAGCTGGGTCTTGAAACACAGTGCTGGCTTGTTTCTTTATTGATCTGTCCCCAGCACTAGCACAGTGCCTGCCCACACCTGTCCTCTCCTAGATCCATAGGCTTTGGCTCTCTTGGCCAGAATTTAACCTAGAGCATGGTGTCCAGAGAGGCCTCTCTTGAAGAACCAAGAGCCCTGACCACCTTCCCTACAATGGCAGAGAATGAGATTCCTAAAGTTCCATGTCCCCCAGCCAGAGACCCTCTTTTCCAGTCTTTTGAGTTTCATGTGGCCATGTGTCTGAGTGTTCATCAATTGAAAGTGAATACAAATGATAAAGGCAACTTGTGGATCACTTTCTGAAAAGGAAATTGCTGTTCTCTTATTTCCTCTATTTCTATTTCATGTGGGCTAGTCCATGCAAATGATGGTGAACCAGTTTCAACCATGCAGATGAGGACAATATCATAGGGGATATAGCAGTGTGAACAAGGAAATCTAGGCCCCTGGATGATCTCATGGAGCAGAGATGCATAACTGACCCAGATACCCACTGACATCCAAATAATCATATTTTGGGGTCTTTTTGTTAGAATAGTTATATAGGTGCAAACTAATATATCTATGCTCTCGACTCTCACCTGTCCTTCACCCTCCTCCACCTTTCTGGAATCTATCGACATTTTATTTTAGATACACACACATGCACACACATGTAAACACACGGAAAAATACAAAACAACATATACAAGTGAGTGATGTTACTCTCAGTGACTCTCATTATGCCCCAATTCATCTTTCTGATGATGCCATTCTCAGTAGTTTCAAGAGCATTTATAATTTATCAGGGCTGATGACCCAAAGAATTATAAGATCCCCAGCTAATCTTCTAGAATGACTACCTTCAATGATTTTCAAGGTACTTTTCTGTACATTATCTCTCTATTGGGTAGCAATAGACTACCCCCAAAATTTACTTCCCATACCAGTAGTTTTCCTACTGAAATCTTTCTTGCACATCATGGTGAAATTATTTTCCTTAAAAAAAATCTGTGTCAAAACTTTCCACAGCACCCACTTTACCTGTATCATACCTATATAATGATCTCCCACCTGTCTCTAAGACACAGAATATATGCTATTGAAAAGAAAAAACAATAACAACTAACAGGTAAATATATATTCTGTCTAATGCTAAACAATGCTGATAAATGCTGAAAAGAAAGAGCTCAAGGGGAACAAGAAGTGCTAGAGGGCTAGTTTTGTTGTTGAGTGAGTGAGTGAGTGAGTTTTTATGTTGGGTGGTCAGGGAAGACCTTACTACAAAGATATCATTTGTGCAGAGATCAGAAGGAAGTAAGGACCAAACAATGTAGACATCTTGTTTAAAAGTATTTCAAGCAGATTATAAACAACAACAACAACAAGTGCAAAAAACATGAAATTTAAGCAAACTTGGCATGGCTGAGGAATACCAAGGAGACCAGTGTGGCTGAAGCAACGTAATTAAAAGAAAAAACAGCAGATGAGTTTAGAGCAGTGGCCAGAGTTCATACCATGGGGAGCTTTGGTAAAAAGTTTGGAATTTCACTCTGAATAAAATGGGAAACCACCAAATATCATACTGTATGTCAGGCATGAATATGTAATATCACATTCTTAAAGAGTTGACAATCCAATAGGGAGACAGTCATGTAGTCAAAATATCATTGTCTATGATGAAGTACTATGCTATGGCTCTTTCCAGGGAGCAATTCTGAAGGCCACCTACATCATCAGAGGGAGTGATACCTGAACTGAGGAAGAAGACATGTGGAATCAATCTCATCTTCCTTTTCTTCTCTCAGTCCTAATTGTTAATACGCCCCGATGATTCTAATTCCTGGGTCAATCTTGGAAGGATATCCAAAGCTTATTTCATAGAGACCTAGGAAGTCTTAAAATATATTGCTGCTACAGCGCTGGCAACCTAGCTGTTCATGTGTTCTCCAAGTTTCATCATTCCAATTCCCTGACCTTCTGCTATCTTGGAAAAACTTGGACTGCAGTTTCTCTGATTAGCATTTCACTTCCTTATTAACTTTTGTCTCTCCCTTTACCCAGCAGCAATCTTTCACTAGCACTGTCCATCAGTCAATGTTCAATCAAGGAAATAGAAACTGCTCTAGGTATTTCAGGCAGAGAAGAATTTAATACAGGAATTTATTTGCAAAATATTAGGAGGGCTAAGAAATAAAAGAGGAAAGTTAATGTTACCCAGGTGTCTGTGACTACATGGAGCCTCTGCTTTCACTAGATTGCAGGAGACGGCATTCCCAACATACTCACACTCCTACTGCTAATCAGATCATGAGTCTACACACATCAACGTTGGTACCAGTAGTAGAAATGGCATCTACTTTTCTAAGGTCTTCTAATCCCATGTGAATGCTTACTACTAACCTAACAGAAATATAGTATGCGGTAAAGTGACCAACTCATCACCATTTGCCAAGAACTTTTCAGGTTTTAACAGGGAAAATCTCACATCCTTAGAAACCTTTCGTCGAAGGCAAACTGGGCCTATTGATACCCAATTGACAAGGGAATCTGGGAAATGTAGTTTTCAGGCTTCCAGTCCTAGCAATACAAAGGAAAGTAAAGAAAAGTTGCTCTGGGGCTGAGTACCAGCACAGAGTTGTCTGACATAGTCCCTTTAAAGAAAATACAGGGGCACCTGGGTGGCTCAGTCAGTTAAGCATCCGACTCTTGGTTTTGGCTCAGGTTGTGATCTCAGGGTTGTGAGATCGAGCCCCATGTCAGGCTCCACTCTCAGCATGGAGTGGGCTTCAGACTTTCTCTCCCTCTCTTTCTGCCCCTCCCCCCCTCAAATAAATAAATAAATCTTTTAAAAAATAATAAAAAATAAAGAAAATACAGATAACCCAAAACCAGTATGTCACCAATACTTAGATGTGAGCATAACCCATTACTTGGAATTCCTGTTGCTATGATACTATTGGACATGTTGATAGGAAAGATTTATTGATTTATACTGAGCTGAGCTATGGTGATGTAATTCTGACCATGAAGAGGTCAGGCTCTAAGTGTAAGATTTTTATGAAATTAAGTGAGATTATTATTATATAAGGTCCATGGCATACTGCCTACACAGAATAACTATCCAATAAAAGGAATTATTACTACTGCTACTACTACTATTACTACTACTACAACTACTAACAGCAACAACGGCAACTGAGATCAATTGTCTTTAGTCTTCTCATAAGCAAAAACAGGCCGTAAAAAAAATGAAACTGAGGCCAAGTGGAAAAATAAAAATAAAAAACAAATTCACTAATTAACTTTTCCAGTTTCAAAGCGTATGGAATATATGGTGTGGCTATTTCCTACAAGAACGTAGTTCTAGACATTTCTAGCCCCTCTTGGAGGAGAGAGTAAGCTCTTCTTCCTGGTGTAGTTGTGGTTGTGGGCTTGGCTTATTATAAGAGCTATGAGCTGCCTCTTATTCCTTTATGCAAAAAAGACAAAGGACACTCTTACTGTCAAAACACTCAGTAAAACAAAGGTAAGTATCATTTTAAACATAAAAGAGTTTTATACCAGTCCTTGGTACTAATAGGAATTCACTGCATGCTCACTGGGAACATTGCTTGGCTATGGTACAATTTTGCTTGCACGGCTTTTAAAATGTCACATAAAATGTATTTAACTTCCACTCTTTCATTTTGTGTTATCAAGTGAACACAGGACAATTAAACTGACAGGTGATGACACACTTTTCAGGCAGGACGGTGGAATCTAGAAATGGCTGTCTCTCACTGGAGAGCAGACAATTCCATGCTTCTTTGGTCCTGCACAAGCAACTGCAGAAAAGGGCTTCCAGAACCCAATACCACTGACTCTCAGGGTGGAGCCCAGGGTTCATCCCTAAACCAGAGCTTTCATCATTTGTTCTTGGTTTATAGTCCCCTATTCTGGCTGCCAGGCAGGGTACACACAGCTTTCTAACCTGAACAGACAGAGATTGCATGTTTATCCATCCTGGGCCTCTGACATCTGATGACCAGCTGTGATTACGCCAGAAGAATGGACTCCAGAGGCATTGTTTGGTGACTCCTTTCAGGGAACAATCCCCAGGGAGGGACACAAATCCCTTACAGAGCACAGGGGAGGGAGGCTCTGGAGCTGAGGAAGCTCAATGGGGAAATTTTTTTCTGGCTGTGCACATATGATTTGGGGTTGTAGAAAGAACTAAAGTGTTGCTGATGGACTGTTTACTTCTCAGAGAAGACAGTAACAGGGTTGTGTATTTTCTTTTTAAGACAAGTTACAACTACTCTCCCTGCTCTTCTGTGGAATGCATACCTACACGAGCCCCCTTGGCTCCTTTATGTTAATGCTCTGTTTAACTTTTCTCATTCATTCACTTCGAATGAAATTCATCCATCCATTCGTTCCCTCATTGGTATTAAATGCCTAGACTGTGTCAGGCACTATGCTAGGGACTTGGAACACAAGAAGGAATAGAAAATATTTCTTCAAGAGGTTCTCTGGTCTCTCCTCAGTGGTGGCAAGCAACAGAAAGAAAATAATTAAAACGCATTCTGAAAAGCTTGTATAGAGGTTCAATAAATAAAAAGTCTTGACAGGGGAACTGCCATTCATCCTGATACTCAGTCCCAGTCCAAGGGTAAACATGTGCTGGTCCTCAAACCATCGGAGACTAGTAGATTTTCTTTCTGAGAAAATGGTGAAGTAGAGGATGGGAAAAGGCATAGATGGAACGAGGTTGTCTGACAAAAGAAAGAGTTACTTTCCAGGGGCCAGACATTTTGTTTCTATCAATAAAGGGAAAGACTCAGCTCTTTAGCGCACTGTTGGCACAAATTGAACTTGTGGTCAAACAAATCATGATTATATCCACCGCAAGTTTTAGGGAATTTTGTATAAACTGTCAAAAACTGTTTGCCTCCCTCTTACAGTCTCTCAACTAATTAAAAAAAAACACACAAATGGTGAACTTTATCATTTCTTCCTGTTGAATTTCATCTTATTGGTTGGATCCAATCTCCAAATCTGGTGAAATCATTATGAATTTTGCTTCTGTCATCTATTATTGTAACTACTCCACCCAGCTTTATGTCATCTGGAAATTTCACAAGCATCCCCTCTTTCTCTTTGCCTCCTCCATCCAGTCCATCTACCACATGGCAACCCCGGTGATCTTTCTAAAATAAAGATCTGATCTTCATCCACACACAGTTTAAATATGGGGCTTCCCAACATGACAAATAGCCTAGCATTGGAAATCAAGGCACAATTTGTTTACAATTTGCCCCTTGTTTGGTTCTTTTTCAATTCCTGACAGGTACCTTCCCTTACCCCAAACATACTGAACTATTCAGAAGTTCTCAGAACTCAATGTACACCTCCTGCCTATCTGCCTAGCTCTGCTCTCCCTTCTTGGATCCATTTTGTTTTTTCTCAATCCTCTCTGATAATTACTATTCATCCTTCAAGCCCCAGCCACATTAGAGCTTCTCTGGGAAGCTTTCTCTGGACAAATCCACACCCACAGCCCCCACCCCAGGCTGGTGTTCTAATCTTTGTGCCTTCATGATAATTGGCAACCTGTTTTGTCCTACTTTGCTAAAACCAGAGAAAAGGTACTGTCTAGGGCTCCTTTCAGCAATTCTTTTCCAGATTTTCTGAATCAAACATGAAAAGCTTTGCATGAAGTGTAGGAATTATATTGATATCAAATGGAAGGTAGTTTCTGTCATCTCTGTTCAACATTTTTAAAAAATTAATATTAGATAATGACACGGGTCAACTCATCTAAAATGTTTACATATACACATGTGTACTGGATTCTAGAAATTCAAACAGAGTAAGTCATAGGACCTAATATTAAGGAGTTCATACTGAGAAAAGAAATTTTTAAGAACATATTGTTTCTGCTCAGAGTTGGACTAGCAGCAGCATCATGACCTGGGAATGTGTAGCAAATGCAGATTTTCAGATCTCACCAACACAGACCAAGTTAATCAGGATCTACATTTTACCAAAATTCATAGGTAATTTGTATTGAACATTAGAGTTTGAGAAGCTCTGAGTTTTATCTAATCTGAAAAGTGGCATGTTAGCATATATATAAATCAACAAGGCAAGGAGGAAATAAAATTTTGTTTTGATAAACACTATGGAATGCCTGGGTGGCTTAGTCAGTTACGTTTCAACTCTTGGTTTTGGCTCAGGGTCATGAGATTGAGCTTAAGATTTTCTCTCTCCCAAATAAGTCAAGCAGAGAAAGACAACTATCATATGATTTCTCTCATCTATGGAACATAAGAACTAGGATGATTGGTAGGGGAAGAAAGGGATAAAGAAAGGGGGGGTAATCAGAAGGGGGAATGAAACATGAGAGACTACGGACCATGAGAAACAAACTGAGGGCCTCAGAGGGGAGGGGGCTGGGGGAATGGGATAGACCGGTGATGGGTAGTAAGGAGGGCACGTATTGCATGGTGCACTGGGTGTTATACACAACTAATGAATCATCGAGCCTTACATCGGAAACCGGGGATGTACTGTATGGTGACTAACATAATATAATAAAAAATCATTAAAAAAAAAAAAAGATTTTCTCTCTCCCTCTGCCCTTTCCCACCCCCTGCTCACTCTCTCTCTCTCTCTCAAAATAAATAAATAAATAAATAAATAAATAAATAAATAAAAATAAACACCGCAATTGTGGAGTAATTTACTTCAGCATAACCTAATGAATGCTGGCTAATACACTACGGAAACAGAATGAAATAAAAATTAGGACTATCTCAATTTTTCCTGGACAGTTTTTTTAAAGAAAACCTGGGCTTTCAAATCATTCCTTATCCAGCATAGATGACAAGACTGGTTTAAATTTATGCCCGTTTGAGATTGAGCAGCCGCTGAGCTAATTTCATGAGCAAATGGCTGGCCACTGGTTTCTTTTTCCCTCCCATGTGGGATCCACAACATGGTGTGGTATAATGATGAGGGCCATCTTAATCAGGAATTTGGACTGTGATCTTGACTTTGATGGGACTTAGAACTTAATAATGGGCAAATCACTTAACCTCACTTAGTCTCAACTTCATCCCTTGTAAGAAACTGAGATTTGTGAAGCGTCAATTATTGGGGTTTTGGAGGAGTTGCTTTAAATCTGATTCATATATTTATTCAACAAACAATTATTGGGTATTGCTATGGCCTAGACTCTATATCTATTTTCTCTTTGTTCTTAAACCTATATTCCTCTACCATTAACCTCAAAAATCCCTATTTGAAAGTCAAATTTTTGTGTTTTCCAACCACACCAAGCAATTAATTCAATTCTGATACTATCTACTATCTCACAAGTTGAGAGCTGAGTCCCACAAGAATGTCCTCACTTCTGATGCCCATCACAAATCTAGGTGTTATCTGTGCTTCTGACCCACTGGCTATAAATTGAAGGTTCCCATGACCTCTTCTTTGGGTCAGAGAAATTAGCTAAAGCAGCTCATAGAACTCAGAAAAATATGTACGTATGTTTAGCAGTATATTAGAAGCCCTGGAGGCTTCATTTTGTATGTGTCACTGAGTAAATCATCAGCCATTGGCAATCGAGTTGACTTCCAGACCCTCTCTCCTCCCTAGAGGTCAGAGAAGTGGGACTGAAAGTTTCACCCACTAATCACATGGTTGGCTCCCTGGCAACCAAATTCCATCCTTAGGTGCTTTCTAAAAGCCACCTCAATAACATGAACCCAGGTTTGTTTTAAAAAGTTTGTTATGAATATCAAGACACCTTTATCACTCTTACCATTTAGGAAATTCTAAGAGTTTTAGGAGCTCTGTGCCAGGAATGGAGACCAAATATATATTTATTATGAATCACAATATCAGGGAAAGAAGGGACTGGCAGGGGACAAAGCTGAAGAAGGTTTGCTTATAGTGCATACACAGAGGAAAGATAAGGAATCATATCTCTTGTCCTAGTGATAACATGAAAGAACATATGGTTAAATTTCAACCATAACACACCATGGATAGCCTTCTCTATTTCTCTTTCTGCTTTCTTCCAGAATCACTGCTCAGTACCCCCAGTAGTAGTACAAGCCTGTTCTGACCATACCAAAAACATTAGCCATCTCATATGAGCCAAGGGCTAAATATTCTAAAATTTACTATAAGAATGGAAATTATGAAAGCAGCAATTATTGAAACACACATGATTCCGAGAAGTTTAAAGATTGTTGATAACCTTCCACAAATATATTTTGCATTAAGATGTAGAGAATAAATAGATACCTACTTGTAGATTGGTGCCTTAGAGTCTGATGGGATGATAGTTTGAGTGTGAATCTTATGGGACAAAACTGATGAACAACAAAAAAGAATCTTCTTGTTTTGTATTATTTTCCAACTTCCAATAATACACTGAAACTTAAAGTAACCGTCTTAAGATTAACCCTTTGCTAAACAGAGCCAGAGACACAGAGATTTTTGACAATGCAACTGAACTAAAATTCCTGAATTTTTTCATCACATGAAATGGGACAAATAGAACTGATATTTAAATTATTTTAACAACCATGTGACAGTAGTGAAAATTGTGAAATACTTCTATATGTTAGTGAAAAGCCATACCCCGAATCTCTTTTCTGTTGATAAATGTTTTGAAATTCACTCCTAGTTTAAAGCCTTGGTGTCCATGGTCAAGTTGGTGCAGTGATGTAGTGAGATGTTCCGGAGTTCAAAGAAAGAAATTTGAACCTCAGCTCTGCCATTAATTTGGGATGTAATATTTGAAAAATCCTTTAACATCTATTTCTTTTTTTCATTTAAAAAATTAAAAATGGTCAGGATGCCTGGGTGGCTCAGTCTGTTAAGTGTCTGCCTTTGGCTCAGGTCATGATCCCAAGGTCCTGCGGTACAGTACCACATTAGGCTCCCTGCTCAGCAAGGAGTCTGCTTCTCCCACTGCCTGCTGCTCCCCCTGCTTGTGCTCTCTCTCTCTTTAATAAATAAATAAAATCTTTAAAAAAATAAAAATAAGTAAAAACTAAAAATGGCAATGACAACTCCTCCACCTACCTTATAGAACCAAAATAATCAAATAAGGTTGTGTGAGAGCCCTTTATGTTAACCATAACAGCAGATAACATGTAGGAGGATTATTATGCACCAGAAACTCTACTGGGTGTTTTACATCCTTACCAGATTTCCCCCACACAATGCTATTCAAGAGAAACAATTAACATTCCGATTTCACAGATGAAGAAACTGAGATTGTGAAATAGCACATTACACAAGGTCATGTAAATGAGGTTTGGCAGAATGAAGGCTCAATCCAAGATCACTCTGACTCTGGGATTCAGCTTTGGTAAAACATTAGAAGAAATATTGAGAATAGCAAGACTGTCCTACAGTTTCACTTGCAAGAACCCACATAAGCATTTGAACAAAGGTAATCATGGGTAAGACCTTGATTGCCAGGTAATATCTCTTTAAAAATCTGATTCTGGCAAAAAAAAAAAAAAGTGTCAAAATAAAAAATCCAGGTTTTTTTGGTCCATAGATTATATGCCTTATGTCAGCCTCTTAAAACACATGTGATAACTCTTTTAACAAGACCAGGACACACAAATGTTTTTGATCAAATTTTCCAATTTCTGTATTCCTCTGATGACAAAACATGTTACAGCCATTTTTCCAGGACTTGGTAAGATTCTCACTGGTCAAGGTGTGCTGGAAGGAGAAGGGCTCATCTGGCAACATCTATGGACTTAATGGGAAGCAAAGCAGTCTTAAGCATTGAGCCCATATGTTTACTCCACTAGTTGGCTTGTCTCCCCATCTGGAAAAAGATTGAGGGCATGAAAAGTCTCTGACCTGGAAATAGGGTAGGAGGCAATGAACTCATGCTGACCACAGATTCAGACAATGACGTTGAAGCAAACTAGGAACAATGGCAAAAAGAATTCTAGGCCAAGGCTATCTTGGTCTATAATTTATTTTTGAGAAGAAGTTTCATGGTTATGACCACTTCAGGAATGTAATGGAATCTGTTCTTAGGATTTGTTCTTTTCCTTCCACTCAAGTATATATGCTAACTCTAGTCTTCTTCCTCTACAGATGGGAACTCAAGTTTCTCATATTCTTTCCCCTAGTTCTATCTAAATCTATTTAGATTTATATTTTAGTATAAATCTTCCCACAGAGATTTATATTTTAATGACCAAGGCAGCTGCTACTATAGAATCATCATCGAAGAAGTCAGTGATGTGAAAAGCGGGATTACGGATTTCTGACTAATGGATATGAAATCACAGCTATGTTGTATAGCCCCATCTAAACTATTTTACTCTCTGATACCTCATGGAAGGTTTCTGAAGGTAAGTACCAAACTTACAAAATAAAGAAAAGTATAAAGGAAGACCTAAATACATCAAACACTGCAAAATATCTGTATTGTACTCAGTGTCTGAAATCCCCTTATTCTCTTTTCCCTCCTGCTTTCCCCAAAGAGGAACCTCAAATATTGACTCGTACGTGAAGCCTTCCTTGACCTCCACTGAAGCCTACTCTTCTTCTGTGCTCCTGTACTACTGTATAAATCTACCACCTTGTAGATATTTGTTTAATAATTTTCCCATTCATTTCTGAGGTGCTAAATCCGACTTTTCCATCTCTGAATGCCTGGTTACGAGCTCATGCCCACATAGAAAGCACTGAACACTAGGAGAATGACACCTAAACCAGACAAGAAAATATGAATAAAGTTGACCAAAAAAAGCAAAACAGCTATGTATAAAAATTTGCAAAAAAAATAAATAAATAAAAACCAAATACCACAAATTCTGAGAGAGAACAGATATATGCATTTGTCAGAGGTTAATCATCCCCAAACACATAGGATTTCCACAAAGCAACAAGAAAAAGCTTGATCACTGCACTCTCCACGCCACAAAACGGTCTATCCCCTTTAGATGGGGCATGTGCTTTCTTAAATCCAACCTGTTTCATTTATTAATTTAATGACTTGACCCTTGTAGGCACTTGACTTTCCCACCTCTGCTGTAAGTCTGTTGTGTGAAATTTGTACTGTGTTAATTTAATGAAACTGGGACTACAATTTCCATAATCCCCTTTGCTGCACTTTCGGAGATGGAGTCTGGCAATAGAGAAATCTGCCGAGATTTGAAAGACCAAGTACCAAGCATCTGTGTTTATGTTTTGAAAGGTGGATGTTGGGTCTGACTCTGGTTCGCTAGCCAGTGTGCTGGTTCAGCTTATTGATTCAGAGCAGCAGCCAGACCTGCAGCTCCCTAGTTCCTATCAATCTCCTCCTGCACTTTTCCAGATCCTCTACTAGGTTCATGTATAGTTCTGTGGTAACTCATACTAGGTTTTGAAATCGGAGGCTGGCTTTTGGTGAGCAACCCTGTGTAGGTTCCAGTCTGTCACTATAGGTTCCAAGTTGTCTTCTCAGGTTTCAGTTAGCCTTTCCACACCTCATACCCAACTTTCCCCCACTGATCGCTAACCCCAGTGACCTCAGGCTGCAGCCCCTGGAACAGGTTACAGACATACATAAACTGTTTAACCAGGTCCCATAATTGCATAAGGTCAAGCCCCTACAATAAATTACAATTGCTCCGCTTCTCTAATAGAACCCCTAATACATCTCTCATGATTCTAAACTAGAATTTTTGATCATGATAGTGAGATCTTTGCTGAGTATCCAATTATCAAAAAGATCCTTGCTTTTCTAATGCAAACATAGAATAATCATGATAATAGTGGGAACAACTAATGTTTATATATCATATTACTATTTACAGAGCAATTTCACATTTTCTATATAATGCTCAGAAAAATCCTCCATGGCATTTTAAACTACCCCTGTCTGAGAGATAAGGAAACTGAGACTTCAAAAGTCAAAATAATTTGCCCAAAGTTACACAGCTAGACTAAGCCAGCATTAAGGCCAAACCCTGAAGGGAGTTGGCAAAGTGTTACAGTCTCACAACCAGATCAAGGATTTTACAACACTCCTTTACCAGCTGTGTGATCATGGGCATATATATCTCATGAGGTTGTTGCAAAAATGAAGTGAAATAACATGTAAAAAATAATGTGTGAAGTATTTAGAAAGACACCTTGCACATAGTAATGACTCAACAAATGTGCCAGTTGTAGTTTTATTAATAGTAAAAGAAGAAATTCATAATGTAAAATTAATCAGTAAAACATATTTTAAATAGATAAAGACTAAAAGAAATCAGAGAGAGGTCTACCTACTCACTATGTCATAACGGGCGAGTTAGATTTCTATAATTCCTGTTTTCATGGTCTGTAAATGGGAATGAGGCTCTCAGCCTGTGGACCTCAACTTCACAGTGCTTACTTATCCACTCATACTTCCCTTCCCTTCCTTTCCTTCTTCCCAATAATGTTGTGATACCCTTTCTCACTGACATTCTTTTATTTTCCTTCTGGGACCCTAAGCCACAGTTGTCAGAATCATCTCTTAATATTTCCCCCAGGACCCTCTGTTTATCCTTCTTCCCTCTCAAAAGATTGCTGGAGAACTTCTTTTCTTTTCTTTTTTCTTTTATTTCTTTTCTTTCCTTTTCTTATATTTCTTTTCAGTAAACATGTATTTGACACACCCTTCTCCAATCATCTCAGTAACCTCAAATTTCCAAGCACCTCCACCATATGCTGTGTTCACCCAGGTGACAAAAACTCTTATTGATCCACCACACAAGACCACAAAGACAAAGCTTAGCTTGGAAAAATAGGATAAGCATTTGGCAACTTGCTTTGACAAATGCCTTCAGTTCTGCCCATGGTGCCATTTGATCTTAATTTCAACATTGACACTTCAGTACTTTGGCCTTCTACGAAATTACCTCCACACAAAATGGCCATTACTATTAATTCTCATAACAGTGCTGATAATAGGTCACGTGGCAAAAAGAACACCTCATCTACCCAAAAGTAGTTTAGCCAGGACCAATTTCAGCCCAGCTCATCTTCAGCCCGTCTTCCAGAACACAGGAATGCTTCAAGCCCCGCTGGAGCTGAGGCGCTCCCCAGAACACCCACTGGAGCCCCATCCAGCCTCAGATCCCCCCGCTTCCAAAGGCTGCACCTATTGCATTGACCATCTTTTATTTTGACATTTAGGGTTTCTTTTCTTTTTAAATGAATTCCATTTTTGCTTTGTGTAGTAGAAAGCCTTATGTTTCCAATAGATTTTCTTTTGTTAATCATCTACTTCGAAATATTCTTTTCAGCTTTCACTTTATTTCCTTTCATCTTCTAATTCATAAATCTCAAAAGCTGTTTTGCTTTAGTTATTTTTAAAATATAATCCAGTGTACTTCCTTTGTCAATTTATTTGCAGTGTAGTCGGCCCTGGCTCCACCCTTTCTTGTGATGAAGGCTTCTCTCCTATGCAAATATATACACATAGATTTCTAAGACTCTACAGAGATTTCTAAGATAGAGTTTTCTATGTATAACTGAAATCTATTTAATAGATTGGGGAAAATTGGGGGTGGTATGTGAGTTGGTTTAAAAATAGCAGAAATAGGTAATGTGCTCAAATTAGGTTAAATGATAGTTATTTTTATCCCTATTGTCTACTATTAGATTCATTTCATCAATAAAAATTTACTGAAAATCTGCTGTATGTCATGCACCGTGCTGGGCACAAGTTGCTACATGTGGAGCAGAACAGATATAATTCTTCCCCTGATAGTACTTACAATCCAATGTCAGAGACTGATAATAACCAAATAACCAAATAAACAAATGAAATATATTAGTTCCTTATAGGATGGGCTGGATTCTGTCGCACGAAGTGACAACAACAATAATATATTAGGGGTTAAAGCAACAAAGACTTGTCATTCTCATTATGGGTCTTTAGTGGGTTAGCTGGGGATCTGCTCTTCATCATTTTCTCTTTGGGACACAAGCCAGCAGAGCAGCCATGACTCATGCATGTTTCTTATCTCTATAGCAGAGGGAAAGAGAAAATAGTGAATCACACTAGGGTTCTAAACTCTTTCTCCTAAAACTATCTCACAGCTCTTCTGCTCACATCTCATTGGTCAAGGCAAGTCATGGGTCCATGCCAAGCTACAAGGAGGTGGTTAGGGGTAGTAAAAGAACTGCACTCCTACCCATGCCAGAAGGAACAGAAACAGAAAGCTTGTGAAGAGCTCTAACAAATACCGTTAGAAGGGGCTATATTTTCAACTATCTTCCTATTAGCATGCTTTGATTATAAGTAACAGAAAACCAAAGTTGATGTGTCTGAAATAAGAAGGAAATTCACTTTCCCACAAAGAAGAAGACTAGTAATGGGACAGACTCTAACATGGGTTGATCTAATGGCTCAAATCATCCAGGATCCAGGTTATTTTCATCTCTCTGATCTACCATCTTCAGTAAATTAGCTTTGCCTTCAGACTGGCTCCTCTTAGTCTCAAAACAGATTNGCTCTTCCCAAGTAACACACTGAGACCAGAAAAAGTGTAAATGAAGAAAGTAAGAGGATACTTCCTTCCTCTATCTCCTTGAGAGAGGAAACATGTGAAACCCTAGATTCTTCCATCAACTCCCATTGGGTCTTATGCTGGTTCCCGATCCAATCCTTGTCAAGGAGAACAAGATTGCTCTGATTGGCTTAGACCAAACACTTGGAGATGAATGGATGTGGAGGAATATATCACTCTGTGAATTCTCTATGCCCGCCATACCCTTTGACACATACGAGACCTTCATACATACTTGTTAAGATCATGCCTAAATAAGTGCATGACAATCACTTACATTTCATTTTAGACTAATTTCTATGATTCCCTCTACAACTTTTGGTTCTGATGTTATGTTCTTAGTGTATAACTAAGGGGTGCTATATTAGTTTACTAGTGCTGTCATGACAAAGTATGACACACTAAGTCATGTAAACAACAAAAATTGTCTAAAATCAAGGTGTCAGCAGCCTTGGTTCCTTCTGTGAGTGAACAATCTGTCCCAGGCCTCTCTCCTTGGCTTATAGATGCTTCATGTTCAAATGGTATTCTCTCTGTATACATGTCTGTGTCCAAAATTTCCCCTTTTATAAGGATACTGATCATATTAGATGAAGGGTCCACCCCTATGACCCCTTCTTAACTAATTACATCTGCAACAACCTGTTTCCATACAAGGTCACATTCTGAGGTGGGTGCTGGGGGTTAGGATTTCAGTATATGAATTTTGGAGGGGACACAATTTAACCCATAACAGATGTTATAACAGGCAGCAATAGGAAATTGGCACTTTTCCCTGGTTGTATATTTTTAATATTTTTCCTTATGATGTCTCTCAAGAATAATTTATTTTATTTTCTTGTAAGTGCCATTGTAAGCTCAGTAAGTTATATCTATATTTTTACATTATTGAGAACTGTAAACCTCCTGTCTCTTTTGCTGCAAAATCTTTTCTTCTATATTCCTGTATATAACACTATACTTCATTTTACTTCAACTTTTTTATCTTTATCTTGATGTCTTTATCTATTTTTACCCTATTATTGCTTTTAAATAACTACCATTTCAATGCGAGTAGGGAAGGAGGGAAGAAAGGAAAGAATGATGAAGGGAAGGAAGCCGGAGAAGGAGGGAGGGGAGTAAAACAGAGAAGGAGGAAGAGAAGGATGAAAGAAGAAACACTAATGATCAGCCTTAAGAACTTCCAAAGATATAATAGCATTTTAGAAAACATTAGCATTATTTTTTTCAGATTTAACAATATTCTAAATAAGTCTATAGTTTTTCAATTTATCTGGATTACACAGATTAGGTTAAGATATAAAAATGTAAGAAACATTCATTAAAAGTACAATAAACTACCAATTCAGAATAATGAAAAAAAAGTGAAATGAAAAAGTGACGTTCAATCTATGGTGTATTCACAAAAGAAGATAGCGGTTTTCCTTTCAAATCCTTATACTATCTTGAAATAGGACAGCAAGGTTTTAGCAAGGTTTTAGCAAATAAAGATTGCTTGAAGACATGTTTTAATGAATACATAGAAATAATAGTTAAAGATATGAAACTAATTTGTAAATTAAGGCTAAAGTACTTGGGAAGTAGATTCTTTTAAACTTCAGTAACCTGAACTACTAATATTTATTAAACTCTTTCTGCATGCCAGCCAATAGACACTAAGCACTCTACTTATTGCACTTCATATAAGCCTCGCAACAAGCCTATGAAGTATGTGCTACGATTACTACCATTTTACAGATAAGGATATAAGGCTCACCCAGTTAAGCTTCTTCCCAAAGTCACTGAGCTAGAAACAGGCCAAACTGGGGTAGAACCAGTCTGTCTGAACCCAAAATCCATGCTCTTAAAATCTTACTCCTCTCCCAAATGAAAGGTCACCCTTCTTTAAGATTTTTACTATTCTTCAATCTTCTTTCTAAATTACCATACATTTTGATTAAGTGTGTCTTTTATAATATCCTTGGAAGCTCATAACTAGTAAACTAGAAATGAATTTGGTAGAAAAAAAAGATCATTATATTCTCTTTGTATTTAACTATTATAAGAAAAATAAACAAAATATTAAGGGAAATCTTAAATATTAAAATTATTAAAACCCTCAAATAAAATATTTTTAAATTATTAAATAAGTAATGAGTTTACTTCATTAACATATTTTTATAGTAGGCTTATGCTTGATGTGGCACTCTCTGTATCTGTATCTGCTGTGTAATAGATTATCTCCAAACAAGTACTTAAAACAACAAACATTTATTATCTCACAATTTCTGTGAGAAATCCAGGCTAGAAATCCAGGTTCAGCAAAGTTGTATATCTCTGGCTCAGGTCTCTCCTGAGGTTGCTGTCAAACTGTCAACCAGGGCTGCAGTCTCATCTGAAGTATCAGCTGGGGGAAGATTCACTTTTAAGCTCACATGTAAGCTCACACTGTTGGGAGGATCTAGTTCCTTTCACTTGTTGGACTGAGAGGTTCAAGGTTCAGTTCTTCAGTGGTACTGATGAGAGGCTTACCTTGGTTACTTTCCAGGTGAGCCTCTCCATAGGGCAGCCAACTTCCCCCAGAGCAAGCAAACAAGACAGACAGAGAGGATGACCAAGGTGCAAACTGGTCTTTTTGTCACCTAATCTCAAAAATGACATCTCCTCTTGTTTGCTGTATTCTATTTCCCAGTGGTGAGTTAATAAATCCACTCTTACCTACTGTAGGGGAGGGGAGTACCTAGAGGGTGCATACCAGGAGGTGAGGATCATGGGGGCCATCTTAGAAGGCTCCTATCACAATGGCTCTACATCATTCATGATCCAAATGCACACTCTTCTTGATAGTAATCACTGACAAAAATCTTAATTCACCCAAGTAGGTAATAAAAAAATTTTAATCAATTTTATAATCATTTCAAAAGTTTATAATGGTTAAAATTACATTTCAAGAGGGGCGCCTGGGTGGCACAGTTGGTTAGGTGTCTGCCTTCAGCTCAGGTCATGATCCCAGGGTTCTGGGATCAAGCCCCGCGTCCAGCTCCCTGCTCAGAGGGGAGCCTGCCTCTCCCTCTCCCTCTGCCTGCTGCTGCCCCTGTTTGTGCTCTCTCTCTGCCAAATAAATAAATAAAGTATTTTAAAGAATTATATTTCAAGATAATAATAGTTGTTTCACTGACAAATGCAATGCTGAAAATTTCTTCAAATGAACTTTGATCCCAAACCTTTTCCTCATATTTTTTAAAGCAATGACAAATCTCAAACTTGCAAAATGTGCGTGAATTGTGCAAATAAAAATGGATACTACCAAATGGGCACACAGCTTCAAACACCCAGCAGGAGCCAGTATATGAACAGGTAAATACTTGTGGCTGCCTCAAGGAGCCTTGCTCATCAGGAGCTCCTGCCTAAATTCACATCCCACCTCAGCCAGTCACACTGAGGTCTGCGTACCAGATTCCTTAGAAGCTAGGACCTGAAATTCTCTGGCAGCTCTAGGATTTCTCTTTCATGGTGGTCAATAGCCATTTCGCAGCTTGCTGCTAGAATATGTCCAGGAGGCAAAGCACTTATTTGAGCATGTCTACACTAGCTCTAACTTCATTGTGCATACAAATCACCCAGCCATCTTGTTGAAATTCAGGTTCTGATTAAGTAAATGCAGCATGGGACCTGAGATTCTGCTTTTCAGTGTAAGCTCCTAGGTAATGCTGATGCTGCTGATTAGCAAGTCTCTGTACAACAAAATTGAATACTAAAGACCACTCTTGCTCATATATATATATATATATATATAATTTATTTATTTTATTTTTTTACTGAGAATGGTGAGGGAGTACTGCCAGACCCTACTCCTCAATACTACAATCTGAGGATACAGTAGAAAATATAATTGTTCTACCTTGAAACCCTTAGATCTCTTTTAGCATTCCGTTACCATACTCCTACTTCTATGAGCTTTGCTACTTAGGGCTCATACCCTGCAACTTTATTCAGAGCATTACTCACCTACAATGCCCCCACTTACCGAGAGAACCAGGAGTGCTTTGTAGTTCGGTTCCTGCCTGCCCCTCCCAGCCCTGGGGCAGCCTGTAGCTAATGACTGACTATTGCAGGAGTATGAAAGCTGAGCTTCCTTCAAGGTGAAGCAAAACCCAAGGTCCAGGTGTACCTCATGCTCCAGAGCTCCCTGCAGGATCAGGCTGAGTCTGAGACTTCACTAGAAATTTCCACCTGCTCAGCTTCCTCCCCTTCTCTGTCATGTTTCCCCCACTCCCTTACAGGTTTCTCCTGGGCGTACTTCCTTATTAAGTTACTTACACATGAATCTTTGTCTCAGGCATACACTGGAGGAGGATGCTTGCAGCTTAAGGCAACTGATAGGTCGCCCTAGACCCTGCCTTCCTTCCTAAGGGCCTAGGACAGCAATACCTATGGCACATATTTACGTGGCACACTCTTTGGGAAGCTCTGAGCTAGAGACCCAATTTTGTGTATAAATACACTGTGGGGCAAGAATCATGGGCCCCATAATGGTTTACAGTCTCACTCCTATTTGCTGATCATTGAGGCAAGACATCCACCTGTTTCTGCATTTGTAGGCCTCATGCTATTGACACGGATATCACAAAGCCACCACATCCACATTTGTAATTTTAGAAAAGAAAAAAATGCATGACAGATGTAAAATTATTTGTAGGCTCTCCCCAATCAGTTTTGCCAGTGATTCCTAATTTTTTCAGGAAGCAATTTTAGTTGGCATGTGTCCTCCAGCCTTTGCAGTTTGGGCTACAGTGTGTGAACAAGGATGGTGACGCCATTAGCAACTTTATTTAAAGTAGTTGCATTTTACTTTAAAGACAAAACAGGAAGCCCTTAATTTTGCTGACAGACTTTTGGTGTTTGAATTCTATTTAAAGTGAATTATGAAAAAAGCTTATGTGGGGAATGAAGCTACAAATAGCTTCATGAGCCTTACGTAACAGACTAACATCTCATTATCCTGATAGGAGTTTGTTCCAACCAGTGGATAATTCAAAGCAACTGCTACTTCCTTTAAATGCCTTGTTATTCTTTAATAAAAATAGCTGAACCTTAGTTCATTGAAACTCACTGATTTTTATTTTTTACTTCCTATTTCTCTGATTCATTAGGTTTCACCATTAAGTTCAAATAGAGCTAAGAACTATGATAACTAAAAAACAGTGATAGATTGAGAACTATCGCTTAAATGCAGCTATATTTCCCCCTCTGGGGGGAAGCAGCTTTGGACCCACTCTGTTCCCTGCTGCAGGCTTTAATAATAGTAGTTAAGCTGGGTGTTTCTTTCTGCAGTTAATCAAAACTACTCCCAACAAGACTGAACTTAGCTTTTCCACATTTGAACTGCAGCTGTTTTTCATATGGTGGTGTTCCAGGAAGGATCTGCAGGCTCCTAGCCCCATGAGAAGGTGGGCAGAATATGAGAAAGTTCTGTCTTCCACCATTTCCTGCCTTTTCTGTTCCTGGAACCCTCAAAACAAAATGATAATAAGTAGTTTCGTCCTTAAGAAAATTCTTTCCTCCATCTTTTTTCTCTGTTTAAGCAGCTCAAGCATTCAGCAACCAAGTTTAGGGCTACTCATCCCTCTGGAGGGGATTGAGAGCTAAGGAATATTTTCTGTGATAGTCAGGCTTTTACTGTATCAAGGTGACATAGGCAGTGACAGAAAGCACTCACTTCTTTCACTGTGGATATTTGTTCAGTGTCTATCACGGGTCTGGGGGCTCCCACGGAGGCAACTGGGATGAACAAGGCTAATTTCTCCACTTGACAAGTTCATGATTTTATTTGGGGTCATAGAAAAATAAGCCAGGATTTGCAAAACAATGAAATTAATTACTTAAAAGAGATGTATGTGACTTAAGCACAGAGGTTAAGTAAATTGCCCAAGTCACGTATTTTTAAAAGCGACAAATGAAGAACTTGACCCCAGTAGCATCACACACCCAAGCCCATGCTTTTTCCAGCACTATTTCACACTGCTTTTCTAGTAAGTAATTAATCCCATTGTTTTGAAAATATTGGCTTATTTTTGAAGTGCAAGAATTTTTGCCTTGTTCATCTGTGTCATCTGTGCGTCTTAGTTTCCAAACCTGGGGGATAAGGCTAAGGTACCCTGATTTTAAAAAAAAGTATCATTGATACTGGAGCACCTGGGTGGTGCAGTCAGTTGAGCGTCCGACCCTTGCTTTTGGCTCGGGTTGTGATCTCAAAGTCGTGAGACTGAGCCCCATGTCAGGCTTATCCTGAGCGTGGAGTCTGCTGGAGTTTCTCTCTCCCTCTCACTCTCCACCCCCCCCCCAACTCTCTCTTTCTCTCCAACGAATAAATAAATCTTTAAAAAAAATAAAGTATCATTGATTTTAAAACACCCTGTTTAATAATAGGTTGTAATAGGAGAAAAACACTATATTAAATGTACACATGGCTATCGAACACTGTAACTGCAGAAATTAAAGTGAAAAATTACAAATATAAGTACAAGAGATATATAAGCAATGTCTCAGGAGATTGTTGTGAAGATAATTTAGAGCATTTACAAAGAAACTCACTCATTGTCTAATACATAATATTCATCTTATAAATGGTAGATCTTACTGCCATTACTGTTACTGAACTAAATTAGGATAGCACTTAGATGTGAAGGGGCTTAATCATCTGGCTCATAAGATAAAGTTTTACAGTAGATTCATAGGTAAGCTGGCTCTTCAAGACTTACTCTTCAATTCGATAAGGAATAGAACTGCATTTGAAGGAAAGGGGACAATAGACACAAAGGCATGCTGGTATGTTGTTTTCTAGGTTGCCACAGCTAGACTACAAGGGCTGCATAGAAAACTAACTGCAGACCCAGCTGGAGCTGAAAGCAGGGCCAAGTCAGGAAGGGCCTTGAATAGGCCTCCAATGGCATGACATAGCATTTAGGCTCCCAAGTGAAAAATAAACAGAGGACAAAGAACACTTGAAATTAAACTTCTCTATAATTTCATGTGTTGCTGTTGAAGAAGATAATCCATCCCTTCATTCCATTTCCCAGATGGAGATATCTTAAGAGTTCTATAGTTTCAACACCTTTAATACTATGGTAATTCCATAGCAAAAGGATGTCTTCCATTTGTAGTGGGCTTAAGAAGTCACAGAGCCCTTTCTTGTCAGATCACTCTGTACTGTGGGATGGATAGAACAGACTAGATCACAACTTATTTCTGAAGACCCTGATGCTGGGTAGACGACTAAATGACTTATCCAAGACCTCATAGCCAGTAAGTGACAAACAGATATTCACACTCATGGCTTTGGACTTCAGATCAGAAGCCTATCAGGCCTTTCTGGAAAGAACTTCCAGGTTTTCATCCTATCAGAATTGGGCTGGTCTATTCCCTTCTCTCAAACACAGTTTGCCTCTGGAACTTTCCTCACACTGATCTTCCTGCCCAGAATGCCCCTTACTCCTCTCCTCATGACTTTTTATTTACCCAAAATTTGACCACCAGAAATTTGCCAACTCAGGTTCTTCCCCATCTGAGAAGACTTCTCTGCTCCTTCTAGCCATAGCGGACTTTCTCCATGGCACTTCCCTAACCTCTTATGTAGCAGGACAAAATTCTTATACTAATCATCTTTGGGCTTCCTTTTCCTTCATCTTCTTCCTAATCCTTTTCCCCTGGAGATCCACAGACATCAACCTTACCTTCAGTGAAACTAGAATTTTAGAGCAAGAATTTAAAAAAATGCAAGAAGGGTTTAATGTTTGTTCAATAGGCTTTTTATCTAAAGTACCAAATAAAATATAGGCTATAAAAAGAAACTGGAAATGGAATAACAAAGAACCAGATATCTAATCCACAATTCCCACAACTCTACTAAAGGAAATCTATTGGTGGACGATGTGGAAATGTCAGCAGGGCCAGCATCCTGGGATTGCCAACAAGCTTGAGAGGCCAGTACAAAGTTGATACATGGATATTTTTGGTCATTCAAGGAAGTGCCCTATGCCACCCCAAAAGAAAAGCCAAATTAGAGTGACTTCACTGTCAATAGGGCATGGACCATCTTTCAACTGCCCTCTTTAGTTGCTAATGAAGCATCCAGAAGAAGAAAATCCACAAGGCCCTGGGGCTTTCACAATCTGCACTAGAACTGACCATAGCCCTCTGTCAGTGATCCAGGACAATATGAAAGTTGGACCCCTAGAGTCTCATGATGCTGCGGAAATGGCCTAGAAGGAAGGATTCCTTACCTTTATCCAGCTGAATAACTTTGACTCCAATGAGATGATGTGGTAGGATGTGCAATGTAAAGTTCAGTTCTGGAAACTGGGTGGGACTGGAGAATGGTAAAACCCAATCCCATTACAGTTTTAAATTCTATACAGTTATTAAATTTCTCACATATTTATGTCTTCACTCTACAACTAGATTATAAAGTACTTTTTGGCTAAGACTGGTCTTATATCTTTGTGTATCTCTAGTAACACAGAAACTAGATGTATAAAAAATATCAACTAATTGATAAGATGATAACTTATTCAAAGTTATTTACATAGTAATAGATGACAGTGTCAAATTTTAGATTTGGAACTTCTGACCTTTTTAAAATAGTTTTTCCAAAAACCTATATTAATTCATGAAGTGAATTAATAAACATCAGTAGATATCATACATATATTTTTACATCACTGGAATTATTATAACTTTTTAAAACATGCACATGCATTTTGTCCTTACCTTTTACCCAAGGTCAAGGTTGTAGGTAAATGGGAATGTAAATGTGCTAGGAGTCTTGGGAATAATGACTTTATGAATTTTTTTCCTGACCAACCGCAGTCACAGAGAGGAAATATCCTTATTAATACCTTCATTTTTACCATGTTGGTATTTCTATCATAGCTGTTATTATATCATAACCTTTTCCTACTTATATATTTCATTTTCTCTAGAACAGTGGTTCTCAACCAGGAGACATTTAGCAATGAGTGGAGACATTTTTAGTTGTCACAACTGGGGGTGAGGGGAAGGGGGGTGATGTTGGCTTCTACCAGGCAGAGACCAGGGATGCTACTAAAGGTCATACAGTAGACAGGACAAGCCCTCTCAAACAAAGAATTATCTGGCCTCAAATGTCAATAACTGTGAGTTGAGACTTCACTCTAGAGTGTAAATCTCTTGAAGACAGGGATCATGGCTTATTTAGACTGAATCTTATATGCCTGGAATATAGTAGTTTATCAGTACTGTAGTAATACATTAAATATTGTTGTAAAAAGAGCCTCCCTTTCAGGTTGTCTCAGGGCTGTCTCTTCATCTTAAACCAGGTAACTGTCGCTCCTGTTTCTCTTTGCAGAACCCAGACTTTTATCTGTCTTCCAAGGAAAAGCAGCAATAAATATGTATTAAATGCTTACTTATATGCAGGTACTGTCTCAGTCTAGGGATAAAGCATGAATAGAAAAAAGTTCCTGGGGCGCCTGGGTGGCTCAGTCGTTAAGCGTCTGCCTTCGGCTCAGGGCGTGATCCCGGCGTTCTGGGATCGAGCCCCACATCAGGCTCCTCTGCTGTGAGCCTGCTTCTTCCTCTCCTACTCCCCCTGCTCGTGTTCCCTCTCTCGCTGGCTGTCTGTCTCTGTCAAATAAATAAATAAAATCTTAAAAAAAGAAAAAAATTCCTGCAGCCTATGGTGATAACTATCCTGAACACATCCACTCTCATCTGATCTCAGAAGCTAGGCAGAGTAGATCCTGGTTAGTACTTGGATCAGAAAAAAAAAAAAAAAAATCCCTGCCCAACTCTTCTGCCCTCTTATCTCCAAAAAAGGCCAAAACTCTTAATGATACTTTAAAGCTTTTTAAAAATTATCAATTTAAGGAGTTTTTACAAAATTATTACAGAGAAGAGCAAGCATAGTTTGTTGGATGCTGCTTTAGGAAAGCATAAGATGAAAGAACTCAGTTGTCAGTGAGGCCAGACTTCACACAGATCACTTCCCCAACTCCCTGGAGATCATTATTGACTTCTCACGTTATCTATTTTTGTATGTGGGTGGGAAGGTTTTCATTTTCATACAAGTGAGAAGCCTTCCACAACAGAATATACCAGAGTGACCATCGTGGGGTAAAAGGAGACCTGGAGGATAAAAAGTGGGGCCATTTTGTAAAGAACATATCAAGGGATCTAGATATCACTCTGGTCAATGAAGAATTGTTTAAGAGCTATAGCTCATTCTGGAGCAGGCAGAATGGTCCTTGTTCATATGTTGGTGTAATTCTTAAATTAATTTCCCAATGGGAGGTGTTTCATTGACTTGAAGAGCACTCTCCAGTAGAACTTTCCACAATGATGGAAATGCTCTATAATATACCTCTCGTGGAGGAACTGAAAAGTTATGTGGCAAATGCTATGCATCAGGAAAAGGTTAAGGATAAGGCCCAACAATTCAATCTACCTTACAGTCCTATATTGTGGTATCCAGTAGGGCAGCCACTAGCCAGCCACATATGGCTATTGAGCTTGAAAATGGTTAAACTTGAAATGGTTAGTGGTGAGGAACTGAATTTTTAATGTAATTTAATTTTAATTAATTTTAATTTAAACACAGTTTATGGCTAGGGATTCTAGTACTAGATAATGCAAACCTAGAAAAATCTACGCTCTAGATTAATATTGTCTAACAGGAATATAATGAGTGTGATATTTACTATAAGCCATATTAAAAAAGAGAAAAGTAAAATTATTTTTAAGAATATATTTTATTTAACCAATTTATGCAAGGTAGTATTTTAATATTTAATACACATAAAGTGATATCATTTACATTATTTTTTTGAACTAAGCCTTCAAAATCTGGTACATATTTTACACTTAATAGCACATCTCAATTCGGATGCCAAATTTCCATTGGTTAACATGGAACATAGTCCTACAAAAACAGTAAATAGAGAAATATTTTTATGCTGCTTCCATCTTTAAATTTAAAAATATATTAATTAAAATGAAATAACATTAAAAATGTCCTTCCCAGGACACACTAACCCCATTTCAAACACTCAGTAGCTATATGTGGCTTTTGGCTACCATAGTGGATAATGGAGTTCCAGATAAACAAAAAATTGACAAAATTTAGAGGAAATAAAAATGAGTTGATTTTGTAATGAGACCAAGATTATAAGTGTGAAGAAAAGTTGTCACTATTCAGGTTTAGATGCCGGGATTTCCTACCAGAACAAAAGTGGAAAATAAAACAACTTGCAGAAATGGAATGTCCCCATTTCCTGTTCACGTCCTCATTCTCTAGTTTGTTCTTTCGGAGGTTGCGCTATTTCCAGGGTGTAAATTTGGCGTGTCCCGCTCCCACATGTTCCCTCTGCCCCCACTGAGGAAAACCTCTCTATAAATGAAAAGCTCCAGGGATTCAGCCCAGCTCGTGTTAGGTCTTTACACTTTATTCTGTGTCACCACAGTATCCGCAGCGCAGCATCTCCTGCCTCCATGGAGCCATCACTATTTTGGCTCATATTACTGGTATCTCCTTCCCTCTGGGTTAAGCAGCTGTTAAGAAGTACAGAAGAGTACTATACACTCTGGATTCACCTTCCTCTCTCCATTACCCGGTCCAGGAAGATCAGATGTGAGAAATTGCTTGTTCAAAGAGAAATAGGGCTGAAACTGATCTCCACGTTCCTATATCCAATTTTTTCCCCACCTGATTTTCCCAAGTATTAATGGAAAACTGTTTGAAATGTCAAAGGGGAAGACAGGATGTTACTTCTAAAAGGGCACGCTATCCCTCAGAGTTTGAAGAAATCAGACAGTCTCTAATACATGCATGCAGTCCACATCTTGTGAAGGTTATCCATATCCAGATGCAAAGAAGGCCCCAAAAGGATGTGGGAACTTCTATTAGAGAACCACTGCCAACTCTTCCTTGGAATATCTTTCCTTAGAAATGAGAGACTAGCCCCAAGACACTCACTATTGATCAGCCAACTGGCACATTTCGAATTTCCTATTCCGTTTACGGACAGTCTAATCTTGTCAGATGTTGCAAGGGCTTTCTGTAGGGCATTCTTTTTCTTAATAGATTTCAGGTGCAGAAGGTTGAGTTCATCATTTTCCTCAGTTCATAATATTTTATTATCTTTGGTTCAGACAAGTCCCACTTATTTATGTATTTGTTCATTCATTCATTCATTCATTTTGCTATAAACATTCTTTTATCCCCTTTTCTCACTCCTAAATCTCCCCCCTATATAGGTAACCATTATGTGCTGTTTAAAATCTTCTCTATTTTAGTATATTATATAAGATGTGCACTTTCTGTGTGCATGTATTTAAAACTCTCTAAAAAAACTATCTCTGTCGCTCATTTTATATTATTTACTTTTATTTCTTAGCTTTTCACTAGTGTCTGTATGTTGAAGATCCCTCCATGTTGCTATATGTACAACTTACCTGTTGCTTCTAACTGTTGCATAATACCCATGGTGTGCACCCACTACGGTTTATCAATCCCCTGTCCAAGTGAGGGGTACTCAGGCTGTCTCTAATCCCCATCACCACATATAATTCTGCAATGGCCTTTATCACCCCATGTTCCTTTATGTAACTACATGAGAATTCCTTTGGGATACTGACAAGGGGGAGAGAGCAGTCTTGTGTATTTGGCTTGGCATTTTTACCATGACATCGCTTACTCCAGAGGCCAGAAACCAATATAGTTCTGCAAGCTGCTAGGTATATCTATCCCAGTTATGCACTCAGGCACTAAAGAAATACTCATAAGCTGAGCCTATGGACAAACTGGACCTACTGTGAGATGCACCCAGTCCCAAATTCCATTTATCATTTGGCCTCTATATATCCTCATTAAAATAGGAAGGCCATGATGACATTCTGGGTCCCTGGTGGCAGTGTCATCTATATTCAACATCCTTCAAGTGGTCTGGGTATTGCCCTCCCCCCAAGGTGGAGTTGCTCTGATAAATGGTTCAGGTACTTCTGAGGAATAATTGGTGGAATATTTATTTTATATGCTTGCAAAAGTTGCTTTCTGGGATTAATAGGCTCTAAGTTTGAGAACTATCTCAAATATAGAAATTAGGTGAGAAATCATAATTTTCCATTTTAGTAGTTAATAGTTAACATCAGTCTCTGCTTACTTTTTATTTTTCCAGGTAAATAACTCAATCATTCACCCTACCCATTATTTGTCGCTAGAAAAAATATAAATTATTTACTCTTATGTGTTACCACCTTTCCCCTGATATTAAGTATTATCACCTAGCCTCTATGTTTCCAGAATCCCATCTCCCCATTTACATCAGGGTGCCATGTTTTGAGGCAGTGTCTGCATGACAAACTCTGACTGGGAGAGAGAGAGAGAGAAAATTCTGGATTCATAGGGGATCAGAGTCAGGTTGCAGGTTGTCTCATCTCACATAATAGACACACTCAAACATTCTCAACTCTCTGAGCTCTTTGATTCCACTGCCAAGGCAGTTTCAACATCTCCAACTAATTTGCTGTAGGTCTAGATTATTGCCATGTCCAAGTTTTAAGAAGACAATCTAGCAAAGTATTAGGACCAGCTTCAAGATAAAGCCATAGTCATGGGGAAGTGTCCCTACGCCAACAAAGTTTTACTTACCTGGCTTTATATTGCATCCATTCTGTATTAGTTTCCTAGGGCTGCTGTAACAAAGTACCATAAACTGGGTGACTTAAAATAATATAAATTCATACCCTCACAGTTCTGGAGGCTAGAAGTATGAAATCAAGACAATGGCATGGCATGTTGTCTCTGAAAGCTCTAGGAGAGGATCCTTCCTTGCCTCTTCCTGGCTTCTAGCAGTAGCCAGCAATCCTGGAGCTTGTAGCCATATCACTCCAATCTCTGTCTCCATTGTCACAGGACAGCCTCCCTGTTTTTCTGTGTCCCTGTGTCTTCACATCGGCCTCTTATAAGAACATGTGTCATTGTGTGTAGATTAATTCATATGATCTCTTTGTAACTTGATTATATCCGTTAAGTCCCTATTTATGAATCAGGTCTCATTCACAGGCACCAGGAGTTAGAACTTCGGCATAACTGTACACGGGACACAATTCAACCCACAACATACTCTATTCCAACTCTAGTCCAAGGCCTTTAATATCTGCTCCCTTATGTGTTCCTCTGTTTGATGTTGATACATAATTGCCAGGTCCTGCAAATTTTTCAGTAACAAAGCTATTTCCTTCCAATAAAGGAACTGTACTTTCCTGCTCATGTTAGATTGAGACCATTCTTAGTTATCAGTCTGGAGGCAAAGAGGGGAGGCAAGTGCAGATGTTGAGAACAAGCATCATCTTGCAGGGCATTTATCCAAGGTGAGATAAATGAAAAGCAATCATAACAAGGAGGAAGGGGTCACTTCTGCCACACCAAAAGACTTAGAAGAATTTCAGAGTTCAAATATGCTTGAATAGCTAAAGAAAAACAAGAACAAAGAGCTAATGTAAACCAGGAGAACGATGCATGAAAAAATAGAGTATCCATTAATATAAATTATAAAAAGGAACCAAATAGAAAGTCTGAGAACTAAAATAACAGAGATAAAAAAAATCACTAGAAGGATTTAACACCAGATTTGAGCACACAGAAAGAAGAATCACAGACTTAAAGGAAGATATAATCTAGTCTAAGGAGAAGAAAGAAAAAATAACAAAGAAAACAGAGTCTAAGAGACACTGGGAAGCCATCAAGCATACCAACATAAGCATAATGAGAATTCCAGAAGGGAAGGACAAAGAGAAATGGGCAGAAAGAATATTTGAAGAAATGATGGCTAAAACCCTCCAAATTGGGTTTTAAAAAAACTCTATTTTACATATTTAAGGAGATCAATGAACTCCAAGAAGAAAAAATTCAAATAGATTCACATTGAGACATGTTATAACCGAATTGTCAAAAAACAAAGATAAATAGAGAATCTTAAAAACAGTCTAGAATAGAGCCTCAGTTCTATGACTAGGATCTGGTTGCAGGAAAGGAGTGTCCAACCTCTTGGCTGCAGTAACCAGGAGTTTAGTCTCTTCAGCTTGGAGGTGGCGGGGATGAGGAATGCTGGCAGCTTGTCTCTCCTGTTGAGATACTGGAAGCCTTGAGCAGGAGCCGAGGGGACTGGGAACTTCCTATGCTTGGCTTCATCCACCCAGAATGGAGCTTCCCTCAACCTGAACCCCAGAGAGGGGTGGGAGGAAGGAAGCAGATTGTGGCTTGAATGCCACAGACTCTCACAGTTCTGATGGAGAGTTAGTTAGATTTTCTTAAATGAATATTTCTACCTTAGGACAGTTTACAGAGGGTTTAAGTGGTTGTTTGTTATAGCTTTTGCCAGCTTTGCTTGTTTCTCGGGGGAGAAAGTCCATGGAGCTCCTTATGCTGTTATCTAGAGGTGGAACTCACCAATGAGATACTTTTTGTCCATTCTAAGATCTCTTAAGGAAACCTCAGTGACCTGTCTGGAATGTTCATGTAGTAATTGACTTGTACCAAAAAATCATTTCCAGTGGACTCTGCAGAATGCAACAGTACTTTCATGACTTTTTAAATGTGAATTATCCTACAGCTAGTGGATATTGAGGCTACATTTTGCCACCACTGCAGCTGCCCTCCGTCAAACATAGATATTAGTACCACGGCCACTGCCACTCAAATGCCAACAAACTTGTATTTTCTGCATCCTCACTCTTCCTGGCCACCTAGTGTTTATGATGAAATAGGGAAACTATGCCTGCTTTCTCACACTAGGCCACACTTTGTCACTGAAGTGGGCACTGAAGGAAACATCATTATACTCCCTGTGTAATACAACATCCCTCACCAATATGCCTCTATAATCTGTCTGATGTCCCACTTTTCACATACATGGACGTAACTCTAGGGAACTGGACCTGGAAACCAAGCTCTGAGACAGGTATCATTAGATCCTCAAAATATTAGCTCCTCAGGGAAATTCAAATCAAAACCACAGTGAGATACCACCTTACACCAGTTAGAATGTCAAAAATTGACAAGGCAAGAAATAACAAATGTTGGAGAGGATGTGGAGAAAGGGGAACCCTCTTACACTGTTGGTGGGAATGCAAGTTGGTATAGCCACTCTGGAAAACAGTATGGAGGTTCCTCAAGACATTAAAAATAGACCTACCCTATGACCCAGCAGTTGCACTACTGGGTATTTACCCCAAAGATACAGATGTAGTGAAAAGAAGGGCTATATGCACCCTAATGTTCATAGCAGCAATGTCCACAATACCCAAACTGTGGAAGGAGCCGAGATGCCCTTCAACAGATGAATGGATAAAGATGTGGTCCATATATACAATGGAATATTACTCAGCTATCAGAAAGGATGATTACCCAACATTTGCATCAACATGGATGGAACTGAAGGAGATTATACTAAGCGAAATAAGTCAAGCAGAGAAAGACAATTATCATATGGTTTCACTTATTTGTGGAACATAAGGAATAGCAGGGAGATCATGAGGAGAAGGAAGGGAAAAATGAAGGGGGGGAAGGTGGAGGGGGAGAAGAACCATGAGAGACTATGGATTCTGAGAAAAAAAAAACTGAGGGTTTTAGAGGGGAGGGGGTGGGGGGATGGACTAGCCCAGTGAAGGGTATTAAGGAGGGCATGTATTACATGGGGCACTGGGTGTTACATGCAAACAATGAAGCATGGAACACTACATCAAAAGCTAATGATGTACTGTATGGTAACTAACATATAATAAAAAAAGTTTAATTGGGAAAAAAAATATTAGTTCCTCCCTCTTTGCCTTTGCACACACAAAATCCTAATAAAAATCTTTACAGAAATCTGGTCACAATGGCTTCTCGCATTAGTTCATTAAATATACATATTTTTACATATCTCCCAATAGAAATTCAAGTTTTTCCTAAAGTAAGAGTTGGCAAATTTTGGCCTGTGAGGCAAATCTGGCCTACCACCTATTTTGGTACAACCCATGAGTCAATAATGGTTCTTACGGATGGATATTTGTAATCAATTTCATAATAGGAAATGCTAATTTTGAACCCTCATTAAGTGCAATGTTACACCCCAACAGTAATTCTTTTCTTCTCTCTAACAGACATATTACAAAAATGTTGGTACTTCATAATTATATCTTGAATTTTACCATTAAAATATTGTAGAAATGTGCGTTCTTTTTATATAATATCCTATATATTATCTTCAAATTGTCTTGTTGCTCCATAAAGTCTAACATATTTACTCTCTGTCTCTGTAAAGAAAAACTTTTCCAACTGTTACCCTAAGGAACACCCACGAGAATGTGAGTTTGAAGACTGCTAGAGAAGAGTACAAAAGGTGTGAAACTTGGCACCCTTCTGCACAGGATACGGTGTCGTGGACTTGGAGGAAAGACTGTGAGAGCTGTGACAGAGCTGGAAGGCCCAACAGCACAACCACAGACTTCCAGCAGATGTGTCAATTTACTCCTTTCCTGACCAGATGGAGACTATAAAGCTGGAAGCAAGGCAACCTTTTGTACCAGTTCTTTACACTGTCAACACATAAACTCCAAAAAATGGCAGGCACCTTGCTTTCTTCAGGGCAAAACACTTTCAATGAATTTTTATTAGCCTAATTCTCACCCATATGCATGGCTAACGCGCCGTGCAATGTTTTTTTTATGCTCCAGCCACCTGCACAGTAGCACGCTATATTTAGGTTAGAGGCAACAGGACATGGTAGAAGTTTTGCAAGAAATAGATACTTAAGGATTTATCCTGCCACTTAACCTAATCTATTAGGTGATTTAATCTACCAAATCCACCATTTTCTCCTCTATGAAATGCAAATTATAATACATAGCTATTTCCAAGGCCGATACTCAAAACATTTAACAACCAATATATTGCACAGGCATTGATCCACCAGAAAGAATGTTGGCCATGAAGAGCAAATAAGCCACAGAAGCCAGACTTATTCGTAAGTTGTGTGGGGACTAAATGACAAACTGTGTGTCATGTGCTCAGCACAGAATCTAAAAGACAGTAAATTCTTCATAATTTTTGTTAACATTACGATGATACAATTCCTTTTCTTCCTTAAAAATGATTTCCTACCTTATTTATTAAAATGCGCTGTATTTCCCATATGGTGATGTATTCATAGCGTCAGGTCTTCTATTTTTGGGGGGAGGGGGATAAATTCACACAATGAAGAAATGGGCTCTCTTTAAATAAATATCTGGAAATTGGTGATGCTTAATGTCGGTGTGAGTGAAAAACATCTCTTGGCTGAAATCAAGATATTGAACATCTCTTAGCATCAGTAAGTAGGAAAGAGATCAAACAAGATCAGCAGATTTTTACCTCTTGATTAGTTCCACCATGATACGTAAGAGAAACGATTACTTATTGACAACATGTTAGGTAATATTCTAATTGCTTTAAACACATTAGCTTATATAATCCTCACAAAAACTCTATCAGATAATATATTGGACACCTTTCGATCATCATTTCACATTCTCTTTGTCTCCTCTTTCCAGTGTTCACACAGCCATAGCAACCAGTTCTGCCTGGATTCCTACTAGCTTCATGCTGTGCAACTGATAGCATCTATCTTCAGGCCACCAGCCTTAGTTCAGGCTGCGGTAATACAGTACCACAGACCAGTGGGCTTATCAACAACAGAAATTTGTTTCTCACAGTTCCAAAGGCTGGGAAGTCCCATCAAGGCTTTCAAGGGAGGCTTTCTGGTTCATAGACAGCCATCTTCTTGCCATGTCCTTGCCATGAGAGGAGCTAGCGAGCTCCCTAGGGTCTTTTTTATAAGAACACACATCTCATTCATCTCCCAAAGGCCCTACCTCCTAATACCATTACACTGGGGGGGGGGGGTTAGGATTTCAACCTGTGAATTTGAGGGAGACACAAACATTCAGTCCATTGCCCCACCTATTCCATTTGCTTTTATCTCCAACCCCCAAGACTTCTCTTTTGATGTCCCAGAGTGGGACACCAAGGTAACAAGCTCAATGCCTGCATCTGCAACCCAGAAATAAAAAAGGTGTTAACCCCCAGGCAAGTCTTTATTCAATGATGATAGGAAGCTGATAGATTAATTTTTCCCCCAAGATGGACAGTCTTCAAATGTTTTTCATATGGATTCCAAGACAGTACTGCAGAATAGGTAACCAGGAGCATGGACCAATGGCCAACTCAATAATATATCTTTTTATTGGCTCTCCCTTCTTCTCTGCATCACTGCTTTGTCCCTTATTCTTCCTCTGTGATCATACTCCCAAAAATATATTCATACATCTCACTAATAAGACTTTGTCTCAGGATCAGTTTTATGGGGAACTTGGTAATATTCCAGTTAGTACCAAGAGTTGACCTAGGCAATAAGCTCTCAAGATGAAATTCTGAAGCCTACTCACTCACCAGTCCGTCGGCAGTAAGTTCCCTATTGCTATTGGTAATTGGGGCAAGGATTGCCATTGGAATTCAGTACAAATTAGAATTACTAAGACTTTTACTGCTGTGATTTCGGATACGGTGCAGGTAGAAGGTAAGGCATTAGGCTATATGGTGACCATAGCACATTAATGGTATATGGAGCCAATGATAATTATAATAATTATAGAATAGACTGGTTTTCTTTGTTGGAAGTCTTGAAAAAAGCAAATAAAATCATAATAGCCAATTTCAACTCAGGGCATTCTGCAAAAGCCTCTAGGTCCTCTATAGAAACTTGAAAAAGACCCTAATCTCCTACAGCTGCGGGCAGATTGTGCTGAAAATCAGGCCCCTATTCTAATTGTAAGAGTGGCAGAGCCTTAAAGGAGATTAAATCAATCCTCAACAGATCATTTATGTCAAAGTCAGGGATCTGGCAGGAAAAAAGTGCAACTGTGCGACCTGGCAGGGGGACAGTTAATGGATAAGGCTGGGACTCTTTTGTGTGTGCGTGTAAAATCAGATTTATTGAAGTATCATTTATATACAATAAATTTGCCCTTTTTAGTACACAGTTCAATGAGTTTTGACAAATTCGTGCAACCACTACCACACAAGATACAAAATATTTTCATCACCCTAAAAAGTTCCCTCATGTTTCTTTGCAGTTAATCCCCTCCTCCCATTCCCAATCTCTAGCAACCTCTGAATTGTTTTCTATCTCTATAGTTTCATGTTTTCTAGAACATCATATAAATGGGATTATACAGTATAAGGGTCTATATTCTTTCACTTAACATAATAATTTTAAGATTCATCCTTTTTGTACATATTAATAGTTTGTTCCTTTTAATTGCTAATAGCATTCCATTGTGTATATCACAATTTGTTTATGGGAATCATGAACCCCCAGATTTCATTGGGCCATCCATGCCAGCAAGGGAAGTCACTTTCCTCCTGCCAGAGAATAGTTTCCCCTTCTGGAGACCCTATACTATTAAGGGGTCACACAAAACCAAACAGGGAATTACAGCCCCTGCTTTAGGAGGAAATTGCACACACACCAAAGGGAATACTAGAATCTGGATGTGTTAGACAGAAAAATGCCCAACCCCCAGAATGTTCATGCCCTAATCCTTGAGACCTGTGAATATTACATATCGAAAGGTACTTGGCAGATGTGATTAAGATTAAAAACCTTAAAATGGGAAGGTTTTCCTGGATTGGTCCAACTCAATCACAGGAAAAAGGAAAAAGGCAGAAGAGAAGGTCAGAGAGATATGACTGGAGAAGGACATGACTCGCTTTCAGTTACTGTGAAGAGGGAGGAACAGTCCACCAGCCAAGCAATATGGCAGCCTCCGGAGCTGGGAACAGTCCTCATCTCACAGCTAGTAAGAAAATGGTGACCTCAGTCCTACAACTGCAAGGTATTAAATTCCACCAACAACCCAAATGAGCAGAAAATATATTGTTTCCTATAGCCTCCAGAAAGGAACTCAACCTGCTGACAATGTGATTTTAGTCCACTGAAAACCACAGTGACTTTAGACCTACAAAACTGTGAATGAAGTTGTGTTAAGTCACAAAATTTGTGGTTATTTGTTATGGAGCAATAAAAAACTAATATTCTGTGTCATGTATATTAACAGGAATTGGGGGAACAGGGTGTAAAAATGTGCCTTAAGGATATTAAAATGGAAGGTAGAACAGAAAATAAGGCCTGTTTGGGGGATAAATTGATATTGGAGCACTTGTAAATGACTTGGAGTCACTATTCTGGCAGAGATAGATGAAATCTACTCTAAAACTCTTCCAGGATCACTCCTTGAAATTTGACATGGTGATGGCCAACTAGATGCCAAGACTTCCCTAGCACAGTTTTGAGCAAGAGTTAGCTAAGAAGTAGGAGTATCAGAAAGGACTTGTTTTGTGAAACCAGAAAGAATCAGAGAACATTACTTTCACTAAAACATTAAGAAATTCTCTAATGAGGGTACCTCTCAACATTTATAAGAGGTTTGATTGTGGTAGTCCTCTGCAGTGCAGGGTAGATGGTAAGAGATCTTAACAATGGGCATACCTGAATTCTGGAAGAGCAGAGGCCAGGTGGTGCACTTAAACTTCAGTTAAGGTTAACTGGATATAGTTTTAATAACGTATAGGAAACCAGGGGCACCTGAGTGGCTCAGCTGGTTAAGCATATGACTCTTGGTTTTCAGCTCAGGTCATGATCTCAGATCTTGGGATAAAGCCCTGCCTCAGGCTCCGTGCTCAGCCTGAGTCTGCTTGGGATTCTTTCCCTCTCCTTCTTCCTCCCCCTCTGCTGCCCGCCTGCTTGTGTGTACTCTCTCTCTTTAAATAAATAAATAAATAAATAAATAAATAAATAAATAAATAAAATCTTTAAAATAAAAATAATGTACCATAAGCTAGATTTGTTTGCAGGAACCTGAAGGAATCTGGTAATGGTTATTTCATGGTGTCTCTAAAGGCAAGATAGAAAGGCATACTTTGTTACTCACCTTTTACAATTAAAACAAAATTAACAAGGTCAGATGAATAAAGGTCTGATGTCAGCAGCCATTATAAAAAATTTATAATTCTTTCAGATTCATTGACATAGGATTTTGTCATGATGAAAAAATTATGATTCCTCAACCACTTTTCAGAATGAAGTCAATTATTGAAGGGGCAAAAGGACCCTGGAATGTCACAGAATAACATATGATAAATATCCCCTTAATCCTTTCCCCAAAGTGACCTATGCCCATTTGCCAAGGTAACTATGTATTGGAGAAGGGCAGCACTCAACATTTCGGTAACTATTAGATGCAGCCTCTGAGTTGACAACAATGCCAGGTGAACCAAAACACCACAATGTTCCTACTGCTAAAAAGGAAATTTATGGAGGCCAGATGATAAGTAAAGTCTTGTCCAAATCTGTCTTAGACTGTTTTAATGGGTCCATGGAATTACCCTGTGGTTATTTCCCGGTCAAGTGTATACCTAGGAAGTAGAAGAACCTTCACTTCAGTTCTCTGTTCTATAGATTAAAGTCATTATGGTAGGATGGACCAAGTGGAAGCTTCTGAAAAAGGCTTCTCATACCTAATCCACATAGATAATCAGAAAGTATACTTCATCATTGAGAAAAATCACCTTTAATCCCACCATCAAAGACTTACACAGGGAATTTTACAAAATGTAAGAGTAACTGTCCCCATTGTAGCCCCCATTCAATTCACCTGTGCCATCTCTGCAAAAACCACATGAATTGTCATAGATGGTGTTCAGCTATGATCATCTTAATCAGGCAGTAGTCCCAATTTCAGCTACTGTGCTAGATGTGCTACTTGATATGTTACTATTGATCTGGTGAGTGCATCCTTCTTGCAACCTACAAATAGGGAGGATAAAACCAGTTTGCTCTACACACAAAGGAAAACAGTAATATTCATGGTTTTGCCACACTGCTAAGCTAATGCTCTGTGCTCTACTATAACATAGTTCACAGTAACCTTCATGGTCTTAACAGTTCACAGAATGCCACACTAGTGTATAAATCCCTGCTAAGATATAGCTCAAATTGCTGCATCTTACATGTTTTACCATTAATAAAGATGGACCTCTTTGGATTTTTGAATACACTTGGGAATATCCTTAGACCTGCTCATTGCACACTCTAGAAGCCACTGCCATTTTCAAGTGACAGCTGAAGTTCAAAAGTGTTTTCTTCTTTTAAAAGATCTTCATAAATGTCCTTATGCTGCCTCTTTTATTTTCAGTACCCACTCTTTCTCTCTATTTCTTCCCTCTCTTCTGTCCCTATTTCTTTCACACAGGCCAATTTTTTTCAAATTTTACCTTTTTCTCAAAGAACGATTTTGTTTTCAAATCATTAATTTATGCTGTTAAATTTAATAATTCTTTTCATCTGTTTCATTTAGTTTTACCTACTAGTTCGTTTATTTGTTTCAAAAAATGAAAACTTAGGTCATTTATTTTAGGTATTAGTTTTCATCAAATGCAATAAAGGGTATTAATTTTCCTAAATATCACTTTGACTGCATCCTGTTTGCATGTTATTCATTCTAAATTGTCAGTGATTTCAGTTTCAATTTCCTCTTAAACTCAGAAGTTTGGAAGAAGTTGGCATGCTTTCGTTGTTAATTTCAAAGTAATTGAGTTTTATTTATTTATTTATCATTTGTTATATTTTGTTGCTAATACACAATTTCATTAATTTTAATGAAATATGGATTATATACTCTCCTATTTAAAAAATATCTTTCAATCTTCTTGCGGCATCATAATGGGTAACTTTAAAACTATTCTGCTGGTGTTTCAAAACCAAATATATTCTCTTTATTGGTTAAAATAAAATTAAATCAACATTCTAGTATGATTCACTCACCTCCTTTATATTTTTGCAGGTTCATTTTTGCCTATTTATCATTGGTTTCTGATATAAGTGTGGTAAAACTTTCCATTACAATGTAAATGTGGATTTTTCTATTGCTTATATTTCTAACTGCTTTTACTATATATATTATGTATGTGTGTGTGCATGTGTTTCTTCTATTACTTATATTTCTAATATGTATTTCTTATAAATAAGATGCATCCATGCTTCTGGTGGATTACAATTTTATCTCCATAAATCATTACTTTCTCTGTATAATATTTTTCACCCTGAATTCTGTTTTGCCACATACATCACCATTCTTTTTGTTAACGTTTTCACAAATTATTCATCACTTTATTTTTGTATTGTTTTATTTTTCTTTTGGAATCATCTTGTAAATAGAATAAAACTGATTTTGATGGATTTATTTACCTAATACAAGAACCTCGAATTCAGTAATTTAATCTTCTTTGTTCTTTTTGCTACTCAACTAATCTGTTAAGTTTTTATTTCATTGCTTATGCTTTTATTTTATTTTTTTTAATGATTTTTTTATTATATTATGTTAGTCACCATACAGTACATCCCCGGTTTCCGATGTAAGGCTCGATGATTCATTAGTTGCGTATAACACCCAGTGCACCATGCAATACGTGCCCTCCTTACTACCCATCACCGGTCTATCCCATTCCCCCACCCCCCTCCCCTCTGAGGCCCTCAGTTTGTTTCTCATAGTCCATAGTCTCTCATGTTTCATTCCCCCTTCTGATTACCCCCACTTTCTTTATCCCTTTCTTCCCCTACCGATCATCCTAGTTCTTATGTTCCATAGATGAGAGAAATCATATGATAGTTGTCTTTCTCTGCTTGACTTATTTCACTTAGCATTATCTCCTCCAGTGCTGTCCATGTTGCAGCAAATATTGAGAACTCGTTCTTTCTGATAGCTGAGTAATATTCCATTGTATATATGGACCACAACTTCTTAATCCAGTCATCTGTTGAAGGGCATCTTGGCTCCTTCCACAATTTAGCTATTGTGGACAATGCTGCTATGAACATTGGGGTGCATATGGCCCTTCTCTTTACTACGTCTGTATCTTTGAGGTAAACACCCAGTAGTGCAATGGCTGGATCATAGGGTAGCTCAATTTTTAACTTTTTAAGGGACCTCCACACTGTTTTCCAGAGTGGCTGTACCAACTTGCATTCCCACCAACAATGTAGGAGGGATCCCCTTTCTCCACATCCTCTCCAACAATTGTTGTTTCTTGCCTTGTCTATTTTTGCCATTCTAACTCGCGTAAGGTGGTATCTCAGTGTGGTTTTGATTTGAATTTCCTTGATGGCTAATGATTTTGAACATTTTTTCATGTGTCTGTTAGCCATTTGTATGTCTTCATTGGAAAAGTGTCTGTTCATATCTTCTGCCCATTTTTTGATTTGTTTATTTGTTTCTCGTGTATTGAGTTTGAGAAGTTCTTTGTAGATCTTGGATATATTTCATTGCTTATGTTTTTAATTATGAAGACTGGTGATTCTCTTTTACAAAAAGTCATTTTTGTTGGCTTTTAAGAATGAGTTACTCTCTCAAATATTTATAAGACTATTGTTTATACCCATTTTCATACTTCCTTCCACTTTCTATGATAAATCTGGATCATGGGACAATAGTGCTTTTGTGAGGTTTATTGCTTCACTTTTATGTCTCGGTGCTCTGCAAAGGTTTGGTACCTTTCATTCATCAGGATTGAGTGTTTACTTTGCACAATATTGTAACTAGACTGTATTTCTGTGACCTAAGTCAGAATCCCTCTTTTCTAGGCAGACTGTCCATAGTCTGACTGCTGGAGTCCTACATCTGAGGATCGTGCAGAATGTGAGGTAAGGTATGTGTCAACATGGCATGTCAAATTTAGTTTCTAGTCTCATGTCCTTGAGTGAGCTAGAGGTTTCCTGGTGGTACTGCTCTCATTCTTGACACCAACGAGCCCCCTTTGGCAATCTCATGTATTAGAACTACCACTTTCATCCCTATCCCATCTTGTACATCTATGTCACTCTTTTCACTGACCAGCTTGCTCTGCAAAATAACAGAACAAGCCAACAACGACTGAATTTTTACTTCCTTTAGATAGCAGTTAAACTAAACTAGAGCCTCTCATATCCAACTGGATAAAGGTTTTTATTTACCAGTTTTGGGTAAGGTAGCTACCCATGAAGCCATGATTTGTAGCCAGGGAATGAGGTTGTACTGCCATAGTGGCTCCCAGAAAACCAGACAGATGAAAGGGTGTAAGGGGAAACAAGAAGGGTCAATTACCAGAGGGATTCATTAGAAATAGGACAGGTGATGCTGGAGAGAAAAAAATATCAAGTATTCTGTGTGGGATAGACATTTGGTGATTAAATGAAAGAGAGAACAGAGGTTAAAATTAGAAAAATAACAAAATGGTTACATAAACTAGAAGGAACAATGCCAAGCAGACCCTCTTGCATGGTTCAACAGCTGCATAAATGTGAACCTTAGAATGCATTACAATCAAACATGTACATGATTTTTGCAGCTCTGAAAGCATTAAGTGATGCCTGCTTTCCATCTGGACTATGCAGTATTTATGTGTATATTTATAGATAGTTTATCCTCAACCTACTTCAAAAAGGTTTTGTGTTGGCTTACCATGAAAGACAAGCACATAATCAGATTATTTAACAGTAGAAACAGAAAACACAATAGACTCCAACGGAAAATAAACTGATCAGAAACATAGGTTATAGCTATTATGACTGAGAATTAATTCTGGCTCTGGGCTTCTTATCACCCAAGGCAAAATATACTCAAAGTCTGAATAACAGAGGATGCTAGTTCATTAAGAGAGACAAAGAACTCTCCTGGGAATGAATTTATCATATCTTTATTCAAAAGATAACAAAATGTACAGGGAAACCTTCAAACAGATGCAGAAGCATTTTTTTGTATAAATATTTTCCTCTAAATCAGAAGTTAAGAAATCAGAGTTTAACACTGAGGTCTTATTTAGATAAGGAATCTCTTTAGAAGCCAAAGATATTATGGTCTTGGTATATATACCCTCTTGGACTTCAATGTTATATCCACCTCTCGCACATAGTTAATTTCTATTGATCTGTTTATATTTATTGTGGGTACTGCCTTCTCAAAGCTTGCCTAACTTACCATTTTGCCGCCCCCCAGGGTGAGTTAGGTGTTATTCCACATACTCTATAGCACCACTTCTTACTTCTGTCACAAGATCTGCCTGTACCTTATAATAAGAAGATGTTATAATTTTCCCACTGCTAGAGCCAATACTTATTTTTATGTCTATCTTCTAACTCCAATGCCCTCAGTCATAATTCTAATAGAATCTTAAAATCAGAATAAATTTTTGACTTGCTAACTTTGACAAAAGCTACATGAATTGGATGTTAGATGTTTGTGTTTTGCAAGGAGAGTAGGAGATGCCACCTCTGGAGAATCTTCAGACAGGGTCAACATTTTCCTCAAGAAATAAATTTGCATATGGCTATAGAGCTTTCATTTATTGAGTGACCACTATCTTCAGTCATTCCCTAGTTGGTGTCATCGGGTTCCACGACTTTAAATGTTATCTGTATACTAATGACTCCCAAATTTATACTTCCAGGCCCAACCTACTCTCCACGAGCATCTTTAATTCATCCAGTTGCTCATACCAACCATCTTGGAGTCATTCTAGACTCCCCTCTTTTTCTCATACCCTGAATGCATTTGCTATTACCAACTACCAAGGAGTGTGATTGCTGGATCATATGATAAGAGTATGTTTAGTTTTGTAAGAAACTACAAAACTCTTTTCCAAAGTGGCTGTACCATTTTGCATCCAGCAATGAATGAGAGTTTCTGTTACTGCACTTTCTTGCTAGCATTTGGTGTTGTCAGTGTTTTGAAATTCAACTATTCTAATAGGTATTTAGTGGTATCTTACTGTTTTAATTTAAATTGCCCTGATGATATATGCTATGGAGCATCTTTTCTTGCATTTACTATCTGTATATCTTCTTTGGTCAGGTATCTGCTCAGGTCTTTGGCTCATTTTTAAAAAGTGGGTTCTTTTTCCTTATTGTAGAGTGTAAGGGTTCTTTATATATTTTGGATAACAATTCTTTATCGGATATATGTCTTGCAAATATTTTCTCCTCATCTGGGGCCTGTCTTCTCATTCTTTTGATCTTGTCTTTTGCAGAGCAGAAGTTTAAATTTTAATAAAGTCCAGCTTATCGATTACTTCTTTCATGAATTGGGCCTTCGGTTTTGTATCCAGAAAGCCACCACCATACTCAATATCTGGATTTTCTCCAATATTATTTTCAAGGGGTTTTATGGTTTTGCATTTTGCATTAGGTCTGTGATCCATTTTGAGTCATTTTTTGTGAAGAATATAAGGTCTGTGTCCAGATTAATTTTTTTTTTTTTTTTTGCCTGTGGATATCCAATTGCTCCAGCACCATTTACTGAGAAAAGCCCATCTTTGCACTATTGTATTGCTTTTGCTCTTTTTTCAAAGATCAGTTGTCTATATTTATGTGAGTCTATTTCTGGGCTCTCTATTCTGTTTCATTGATCCGTTTGTCTATATTTTTCACTATCAGCATACTGTATTAATTACTGTAGCTTTACAGTAAGCCTTAAAGTCAGATAGTGTCAGTCCTAAGACTTTGTTTTTCTCCTTTAATAATAAGTTGGCTATTCTGGGTCTTTCGACTGTCCATATAAACTGCAGAATCAGTTTGTCAACATCTATAAAATAATTTTCCGGGATTTTGATTGGATTGCATTGAATCTATTGATCAAATTGGGAAGAAATGACATCTCAACAATAGTGTCGTCCTATCCATGAGCATGAAGTATCTCTCCATTTAATTTTTTTTATCATGTTTTGTTGGTCGTCATAGAGAACATCATTAGTCTTTGATGTATTTCTCCATTTACTTAATTCTTTGATTTTTTTCATCCGTTTTGTAGTTTTCCTTATGTAGGTCCTACATATACTGTGTTAGATTTACACCTAAGTATTTCTTTTGGGAGGTGTTAAAGTAAGCAGCAATATGTTTCCAATTTCAAATTCTATGTGTTCATTGCTGGCATACAGAAAAGCCATTGACTTTTGTATATTAATCTTGTATCCTGCAACCTTACTATGATTGCTTATTCGTTCCAGGAGTTTTGGGTTTTGTTTTCTGTTTGGGGTTTTTTTTGGGGGGGGCGGGAGTATTTTTTGTTTGTTTTTGTTTTTTTGTCTATCCTTTCAGATCTTCTCTGGGTTTGAAATGAACCACTAAAAAAAATCATGTTCAAGTGAAGTCCATTGCTTGAATCATTAATAAATAGCTCTCCATTAAAAAGAGAGAGATAGTACTAAATTTATTAGTTAGGGCCTCCATTTAGCTCTTTAACCAATATTTAATAAAAGCAAATGTTTTATATTTTTCACATAAAAATTTATTCTGGTTGCCTGTCAGAAGAGTAAGGTCTTCCTCACAAGGTCAACCACAGAACCCAAGTCTTTTCTTTCTTATTTTCTGATTCTCTAAGGTATTATCCTTATATGTGTCCATATTGCAACTTGTGGGAAAGAGTAAGGAAAATCAGAACACAAATAGTCTCCTTCTAAGCTAATAATGTGAAAGTTATATATATAACTTTTGCTTACATCTCATTGGTCATAATTGAGTTACATGGCCACATCTAATTACATTGAAAGCTAGGAAGTACAGCTTATGGTTAGCCAGCCATATATTCAGCTAAAATTTGGTGGCCTGTGGAGAGACCTAATACTAAAATCAAGAAGAGAATGGATTTTAGAGAAAAATTATGAGACATCATACCACTGAATAGGTAGAAATAAAGAAGCATTTTTTACAACTTACAGAACCCACAACTTTATGGGTTCTGTAAATTTAAGTCAGTTTTAATGAAATATGGAAATACTGAAAGTTATAGGGACAGGCAGTGTATAACAATATAATATTTTCTCATATTTTTTAAACACAGAGTTTCCTAAAGTATGGTTCACTCTACTTAAATTGAACAGGTGACAATTATGTGTTGTCTTTGGACACATCTATATTTCATTTTAATAGTTATCCCTTTATTTATTGGTTACCTTATTTTTATGGCAAGCTGTCCAGCTTTTCATTTACAACAAAGACATAAAATTTGCTTTAAAAATATATTACCCAAAAGCAGAGTTTCACATTTAAAGAAAAATATAAAGTTAATTATAATATAGACATAAGATTTATATGACAAAAAATGCTAAGGTGGTATACAAATGACTTAATCTATACTCCTTTAATAAACATAAAAATTTAATTCTTTGTTGATATTTCCAAATAAATTAAATATGGCTAAAAGCAAATGAATTATAGTTTAGTCCAAGGTTTTTTTTTCATATTTTCAAATTTTTCATATACCTCCACACTCTGAGATTCTAACGCACTCCCATAATGAGATATAGTACCTCACTGAGAATCATTAAGTAGTAGAATCCTGAAAAATTTTACTGTTGAGCTCCTTTCCATAAGTTACCATATACTGGTTTACGACCCTCTGAGCCTCAGTTTTGTCATCTACAAGACAGAATATTAATATCTGACCTAACCTCCCAGATTTAAGAAGGAATCTTAAACTGTTCAGCCAATATCAAATATTAATGAACCTAAATATAAGGGATTGAGTCAGCAACAGTAACCATAATCCCAGTCTCAGTAATGCCATTTTAGTCAAAGTACACCTACACTGAATTTGACCACTGTCATGGTGAAAAGCCTATTAATGAAAGGTGAAGAAAGGAACATGAGAACTCATAGTCAAGACAAGACAGAATCTGATTCAGATGAAGACAGTTCTTCTAGACTGACACCAGTGGAGAACTTAACACTTCAAGGGCAAAATCAATCCCAACAATAGAGAGACACAATATTGAGAATTATCCCAGTAAATGTCATGTTAGGGAAATAGTCTGGAGGAAATGGTGTTTTCATTGCTTTTAAGGTAGTTATGTGACTAATGTATATTACGCAATACAGCATTTTATAAGTTGCTATTCTAAACAGTATCTAAATTGATTGCTCTACAAACATACATATACATACACACAATCTTTTAGATATTTTTTCCTTTTATAAGAAATACGTCATTTTCTCTATTATGGAGAAGAGGAAAGTAACTCTCAGAATTCAAATGCCTCTTCTAGGATATGTAACTACAACAAGGTAACACTTAGAATGTCTACCACATTTATAGACACTCCATATATGTTTATTCGATAAATGAATGAATTAAACAAATAAATTAGTTAAATATTGAGAAAATTCACCTCCTAAAATGAAGATCTGTTTTATCCCACTATATTGTTCTCCCTTTTTCATTGAGTCACAATTCCAAAAAGTAGTAAAAAGGAACAACAAGAAAATGGTAGCTTATATTATAAGGGCATTTGCTGATGGCCTAGGTACTAGTTATATCAAATTTATAGTTTCAAAATCATTTCATGATTTTTTTCTGCCCCAGAGTGACTACTTATATAAGTTGCCATCCATTAGAACACTGCCTACTGTAACGGCCAATCAATATTCACATCACATTTAACCCACAGACCCCTTATAGGATCAAAAACAGGATGTTCAAATTAAGTAACATATATGATGTAAAGGCTGTTTTATGGATTACTTAAAAGTATTCATGACTATAAATGTTTCTATCCTTTGATCTGTGACTTTTTATTCATAGGCTCCATTCTTAAGATCTCCAAAGTTTCTCCCAACGAGGAGGCCCAAGTCTGTGGTGATGAATCATGTGGGGGAACTCTGTTTTTAATTCAGGTTCCTCCTGCCACAGAGCTTTCAGATCATGTACACAGAGCTCAGCATCCAATGAGATTAACTTCTCTGAGAAAAGAGGTGATATGTGGAGATAGCTCAGCATCAGCTCTGTTTTCTCTATCTCCTCTTCTGGGGTCATACAATTCCAGAGATAGTTGCTATGGCCACTTGGCAGGGTTGAAATTATCAGAACAACATGGAAGATTAGAGATGGCTGTGCATTTTTCCTAAATTGGAATGACTTTCAGTGTTCTTAAAATTTTATTTTAGATCTTAAGCGTATAGGTTCTATTAGATTTCTGTTGTGCCCTACTCAATTGACTCTCAAAGTAGTCATAAGATTTTAATGCATATATTCCTATTACCTGCTCTATGATGTCTAGGATTTGGTCTCTGCCTACCTCGAGGTGCCATGGCAAAGTAGATGTGTTCCAATAACTTTTTGGAAACTCCTGATTTGGGAGCTGATTGAAAGGTCAAATTACTTTTCATAGGAAGTCCTATCAATGATCAACTCCTCTACCACCTTTCCATTAAGACTACATCTGACAAAGAATTCCGTCTCCTTTCTGAATGCCTAAAAACTAGGGAAACCTAGCCTTGATGAAAAATCTATCATTAACAGAATGTCAAAAGAAGCACCAAAAAAAAAAAAAGAGGTAAAATTAAGTCATATGGCAAGGAAGTTGCTGGCTCTTTTTAAAATTATTTTTAAATATTTTATTTATTTGAGAGAGAGAGAATGCACAAGAGAATGAAAGAGAGTGCATGAGCTGGGGAGAGAGGCGGGGGGTGGGGTGGGGGGAGGAGGCAGAGGGAGAGGGAGAAGCGGACTTTCCACTGAGCAGGGAGCCGGTTACAGAGCTTGATCCCAGCATTCCAGAATCATGACCTGAGCTGAAGGCAGCCGTTTAACCAACTGAGCCACCCACGTGCCCGTGCTGCCTCATTTATTGCCCCCTATAGCAGGAGTGCTATTCGATTCATTACCAGTTGAGAGTGACTTTGGGTGTGGATTGGGTTTTTCGAATACACTGGGTAAAGGTGATGACCACAGGCAATGACACTAAGACAAGTGCACTTAGCACATTAATTATGTACAATAAAAGTGCAGGTACTGTGCTATTTCTTTTTTAAATAACAGACACAAAATCAGTCACCAAACCAATAGTCAGTCCCTTCCATCTGCATCACACAGAAAGTGTGAGAGGCTTCAGATGCTTCCATTTTATCCTAAGAAGTCCACTTGGCAGCAATGATTGAAAATTGGCATGTGCTTTCCAGGGAAAGATAGTGAGTAGCAGTTGAAAACAGCACTCTCGACTTACACTGCTGAGATCTGATTCCTGCTTGTACCAAATTATGTGTCACTCAGTTAACTTCTGTTTGAAATGGGGATGGTGAAAGTTCCATCTCAGATTGTTATGAGGATTAAATGAAATAAGGAATGTTAAATGCATGATATACAGTAGGCACTCACTAAATGCTGGCTTTTAGTTGGGGTTCTTGGAAATATTGGAGGCTTTGCTTCCATGTCACAGAAAAACACTGAAGTTTGCCTACCACTGCTAAAAATCATGTTTCCTGGTCAAGTCTTTCTTATTTGGCCTCGTCATTCAAAAATGCACAAACCTTTCTTATGTTTCTGTTCTATGGATGCATTTACTTCCATATTACTCCTCATCGACCATTCTCAAAATAATGTATTTAAATAAAATCAATCTCTGAAATTCCAGCATCATCCTATGTCCTACAAACGACTGGATGAAAAGTTTGTGTCACTGTGGACAAATTTCTAATCTTTTCTGAATATTTTGTGCCCATCTAAAACTCTTACAGCTGATATTACCTCATCTTCACATACTGCTTTTAACTTGTAAAATACCCCGCTTGCAGCTTCATCTCACGTAAGGATTTCATGTTTATATTTTTTTATAGGAGATGATCTTCATTTTTATACTGCCACAGAGCAGCAGGCACCAGGTACTGGCGAGGACAGCTTGAGCCTGCCTAGCTGGGGCTGAAAGCACAGCTCCTGTAACTTAAACACAGTTTCTAGACCCTGCTGTGATCAGTCCCATTCCTCTTATCCCAGACAGAAAAATCTGCTCATTTTTCATTTCCTTCCCCACATACAAACATAGCCACACAGCCTTAAGTCTCATTAATCAAATGTTAATTTGTTACAAGTTATGTCTATTTCAATGCAACAAATTGCTAATCCCCAGATGACCAAATCTGCTCATTCTCATTTTATTCCCTTAATATGCTGGTGCCTGGTATTTGAAGTTAATGAGGTTTTATTGTATGCAAGCTATCTACATAAAGGGTAGTCAATTCATATCAGGGCTCATTCTGCACAATGCGGTTTACAATGGGGCTGTTTTCAATAAGATGACTTTGATATTCCCAACCATATGTGTCCAGATGATCATGAGTATTCTCATGATATGTGAGGAGAGCTGGAAATGTGTTTGACTTGTGAGGCCAAACTTCTAACACATCATGGTGGTCTACTCTCGAAAGTATATATAAATATAAAATGCATATATGAAAGAAAAAATCTGGATCACATTCCTTTTTTAAAATTTTTAAATGCAAAACAGAATTTGCCAAATATTAAGAATAATAGACAAATTACCACACTAAATGGGAAACAGCTAAACATTGGTATCAGACTTCACTATTCCTAACGTCCAGTGAGTGTCTCCCATAGCTCATCTCCCACATAACTGAATCCTTGGCCCCATGCAGAAGTCATTGTTCACTCCATCTCCAGAAACTTCTTCTTCCTGAGACCTCTGAACTCATAGCTCAGGGCTTCCAGGTCTAATATTAATATTAATATTAATATTGATATTCATGTTCCCTTATTATTTGAGGCAATTTAGCTCAGCGTTTTCCCAAATTTCATCTCCAAAATTAGGCCTGTGGTATACTGAGCATATTTCTAAGGTAAGTTATGTAAATTACATACAAGATCAAGCTTGCTTTTCTTCTTACCCAAAATAGATACTAAAAGATCACTAGTTTAAAATGTAAGTTCAACAGCAATAGTAAAAAATTGTCCATATCAAGCATTTAGCATGGTGTTTTAAATTTCTATTGCTATGTACCAATTAACACAAACAGCAGAAGCTAAAAGCATCATGCATTTACTATCTTGCAGTTTCTGCAAGGAAGTCAGAAAGCTGAGCACAGTAAAATTGGGCTTTCTGCTCAGTCTCACAAAGCAGAAATCAGGTATTGGTCAAGTTGGGTTTCCATCTGGGGCTCAAGGTCTTCTTCCGAGCTCATTCAGGCTATTGGCAGAAACCAGTTCCTTGTGGCTGTGGGTTTGAGATCCCTGTTTACTTTCTGGCTATCAGCTGAGAGGGTTGCCCTCTGCTCCCAGAGATGCCTTCAGATGCTAGCCATGGGACTTTATCACAACAAGGCAACTTATTTCTTCAAGGCCAGCAAGAGAACCTCTTTCATTTGGAATCTTTCTGACCTATTTTAAGAGCTCAACTGATTGTATCAGGCCTATCTAGGATAATCTCTTTATTAACTCAAAGCCAAGTGATTAGGGATCTTGATTACATCTGCAAAGCCCTTTACCTTTGCCGTGTTGTGTAGCCTAAACACAGGAGTGACATCCCATCACATTCACAGGTCCTATTAATAACCTGGGGGGGGGGAGGATTTTACACCAGACGGCAGAATCTTTACCGCCGTCTTAGAATTCCTTCTACCACACTTCCTACCACATATTCATGCCAAGGGACCCTTCAGAAAGGCAAATCATTTTTGCTACACCTATAAATGTATTCTAAGGTACAAACACAAAGTACTCCTTATAATTGCAAAATTTCACTGTGCTCTCTTTTTCATTCTTCCTTTAGACATGCTGTTTTGTCTTTCTAAAAAAGCCTTTCCTCCAAGCCCTTGCTCCCAATTTGGCTGATTATTTCATATCTCTCAAGATCCAAGTAATTCAACTTAAAAATCATTAATTAAAACCTACTATGGGTCAAGCTCTGAAGATAAAAACTCCTTCATGGAATTATGTTTTAGTAAGAGATGGAGTTGAGGAGGAATTCTGGGACTTCTGACTCTAAAATAGCAAAAGAAAGGTATTTTTAAACATCATACTTTCCACCCATTAATGCAAACCAAGAACAATAAAGAAAAACACAAGTTCCTTCTTTAATGAACTATTAATGGCTGAAGTGATGGAAATGGGGTCAAGGACTTAGAAGAGCAGAGAGAGGTCAAACGTAAAGGCCTATAGATGGGAGACATAGATGCGAAGTCAACTATTCATCCACATAATTCTGGAGAAATTCTGGGATGTAAGGCACCAGATATCCATAAAACAAAACAACAAAACAAAAAAAGAAGCTTAAAAATCTAGTTAGATGGAAATTGTGCACCAAAATTCTCCAGACCCAGCCCAAAGATTTGAGTCCAATTAGAAGGAAAAGGAGGTTATAATATGTAGAATAATTGAACCACAGAAACCTTACACTTAGGAACACAAGACAGAGAGGAGAGTAAGGATGGGGACCTAGATTTTTAAAAGGGGAATAATAAAAGACTACATATTAAATAGTGAAACAACCAGCTCCCACCCAAGTACAGAACATAGGCAATCAAACTTATTATCACTCAATCTCCCCAGCCCACTGGCAAAAGATTAGAGGAAGTGTCTCTAGAAAAGTTGAGCTATTCCTGAAAAAAGGTCTAGAGATACCATTGTTTGTTGGAAGGGGTGAGACCAGTTCCACAGAGAAATAGCCAAATGATACCCCTACCATCCAATCATCTCCATTGACACTGACATTTTAATGTCTCACCCCTATGTAAGAATAGCCAGCTATAACTGGTATTCCCAGCACTTGGAATAGTCCATGGTATATAAGAGCATGCAATAGCCATTTGTTGAAAGGATGAAGCAATGAATCAATGAGTGGATTTTACAGCACTGTAAAATCATAAGTCATGCTAACTTCAAAATCATAAAATGAAATTTACTTAAAAAAAAAAGAAGAGTTAGCAAAGGATTACTGAACTGTTGAAAAACCCCTTCAATATGAAAAAGATTTAAAAGGAAATATTAAAAGGAAGTTTAAGAAACAGACAATGCCAGGGTAGAACAAATGAGATAAGAGCAGACAGTGATCCACAGGTAAAAATATGATGTCATAAAAAATGAATAATCAGAAAATAAGAAATAGCCCTGCAAATTAAAAAACAAAATTACTTAAACTTAAATTCAGGGGAAAAAAAAGATAGAAGAAGGGGACAAAAATATATTCCAGAGAGAAGAACAAAATGATGAAGACATCAAAAGCAGGAAAGAAGAGATAACTCAAGAATCAATCCAGGAAGCACAACATCTAACTAACAAATGCCCAAGAACTGAGCTATCAAATAAACTCTGCAAGAACATTTCCCAAAAGGTAAAAAGAGTCCACCAAATTTGGGGGAAAAGGAATTCACACTAAGGTGCATCATCTTGAAACTTCAAGACATCAGAACTTTAGGAAAAATTGTAAACAAAAGGTCACATACAAAGAATCAGTTATCACAATGGCATAAGAATTCTCAAAAAAATACTAGAAGACAATTGAAAAAGAAACTTTTAATATTCTCAAGAAAATGCAATTTTAAGCTCCAGAATTATAAAATCAGTGAAAGTATCACTCAAGGGTAAAATCAGAATAAAAGCGTTTTTAGATGTGGTCCCCAAAATTGCCTCCCATAGAACCTTTCTCAGGAAATTACTGAAGAAGTGGTTTAATAATATAAGGAAGTTCAAGAAAAGGAACAACATGGGATGACTTATTTCCAACATGGGATTCCACAGCTTTCCTCAAAACACGGAGCTAATTTTCAAGCCAACATGGATCTACCTTATACCTCCTCACCTAAAAGCAGTTGCCTCAGAGAACAATGCAATGGCGTACTAAACTGTCGACCAAGATGTGGGCTCAGGGGCAACATCATCCAGGCGCAGGATGTACACCAGCCTGCTGTGTTTTTGTCATTAAAATACATGGGTCTTGGAGCCAAAGGGCTGAGGAAGGATTGGTCTCTCTCACTAGTGCCAATCACCCACTTGCAGAATTTGTTTTTCCCAGCCCCACAAACCTGGACTCCACTGGATTAGAGGATTAGAGGCCCTAATTCCTGAATCAGGGTGCAGATCTGGGAAAGCTTCTTACAGCTGAGACTATCACCTAGTCACTTAGGGGTAGGAACAACGTAACTTGTTCCAGTATCCTCCTCTATTAAGTCTTTTGCAGAGATGTCAGCCAGCTACTACCTTGAAGTCCTGTGACAGATTGAACTTACTAGAGGTACAAAGAGTGGTCTATATTGTATGCATCTTGTGCCCAGCCTTTGATTCCAGCCATTGCTGAAGCAGGTAGTTTTAAACAATGTAACATGTACACAACTGTACCTTGACCACACCTTACCTCAGCTGTAGGACATATTTCACTTTCCTTCCTTGAGCTTCTCTGATACTCTGGGGTGAGGCATCTATCCAGCACTCATGTATATATATTGAAGAAATGTGATGAGATTAATGACCTATCAGGCCAGCAAGGTTCATTGAGGAACCAGTAGATAATTTTTCCTTCTCCATTCCTTTTGTGAACAATTCCGGGGCACCCTGTACATGGCTCTTCAGTAGGTTTGTACAGGACTGGGAAACATTTTCCACACTGTATAAGCAATAGCAGATAGCAAACAGTCCAGCTTGGAGCAAAAGGACTGAGGATTGCAAGATGGATGAATTCAGAGGAAAACAGAGGAATTAGGTAATGGAAGGAAGGAAGGAAGGAAGGAAGGAAGGAAGGAAGGAAGGAAGGAAGGAAGGAAGGGGGGGAAAGGAAAGGAGAAAGACAGGAAAGAAAGGAGAGACAAAAGAAAAACAGCAATCACAGAAAAATAAAATAATTCAGGAATGTAAATATAGTCACATACAGTACATGATTTAGTAGTATATGGTTTTTACTTGACCACAGTAATGAAAACTAATATGGATTTAAGAAAAATTATAAAATAAGTATCATGATAGAATGGAGAGGGGCAATGGAGTGTAAGAACTAAAAATCTTTACATAGCATTATTAGAAGTGTATAGATTACATCTAAATGAATTGTGAAGAAAATAGTTATATAGAGACATAGAGAGGTATATGTTTTTAAGCCTTTCAGCTTGTTGGTTTTTAAAGTTGTGGTAAAAAAAAAAAAAGAAACACAGAACATAAAATTTACTATTTTAGCCATTTCTAAATGTACTATTAATCAGTATTAAGTATATTCACATTTTTGTGCAACAAAACTCCAGAACTTTTTCTTCTTGAAAAACTAAAAATAAAACTCCATCCATACCTATTAAACAGCCCCCCCCCCCATCCTAGCCCCTTGCAGGCAACTACCATCTACTTTGTGTTTATATGAATTTGACTACTCCAGGTACCTCAAGTTAGTGGAATTACAGTATCTGTCTTTTTGTGACTGGCTTATTTCACTTAGCAAAATATCCTCAAGTTTACCCGTGTTGAAGTTTTTTCAAAATCCCTTTCGTTTTTAAGGCAGAATCATATCCTATTATATGTATATATTACATTTTGTTTATCCATTTTTTCCATTATTGGACTGCTGAATTGTCTCCATACCTTTGGCTACTATAAATAGTGTTGCTATGAACATAAGTGTGCAAATACTTTCAGATCCTGTCTTCAGTTTTTTTGAATATATATCCAGAAGTGGAATTGCTGGATTATATGGTAATTCTACTTCTAGTTTTTTTAGAAACTGCCATATTATTTCCATGGTGACTGCACTATTTTACATTCCCACCAACAGTACCCAAAGGTTCGTTTCTCCACATCCTTGCAACATTTGTTATTTTCTATTTTACCTTGTTTTGTTTTTTGATGGTAGTCATCTTAATGGCTATGTGACGTTACTGTGATCTTGATTTTGTTTGCATTTCCTTAATGATCAGTGATGTTGGGCATCTTTTCATGTGCTTGTTGGCCGTTTATATAACATTGGATAAATGTCTATTCAAGTCCTTTGCCCATTTTTTAATAGGGCTAGTTGTTTTTTGTTGTTGAATTATAGGAGTTCTTTATCTATTCTGGTTATTAACCCCTTACTAGATACATGATTTGCAAATATTTTCTCTTATTCTATAGGTTGCCATTTTCACTCTGGTGATTTTGAAATAGGCCAATTTGTCTATTTTTCTTTTGTGGCCTGTGCTATTTCTATCTAAAAAACACTTAAGTCTAATGCTTTTCTATAATTGCAAATAGTTTGTAAAATTTTGTCCATGTACATTGTGAAAACTTTTTAAGGGGACATAAAAAAAGAGGAAATGGATATTTAAATCACACTGCAAGGAGCAGGAAGATGGTCAGGGATGACTAACCCAAGGGGGTAAATGGAGACCCTGAATTTTAAAAAGGAGTAAAATTAAATAATTATAAATAATAGTAAAAGCTAACATTGCATATTACACTGTACCATTATGCTAAGGAATATATATATATAT
>NW_024427107.1:62222191-62299940 GCF_017311325.1 Ursus maritimus | reverse complement strand
TATATATATATATATATATGTGTGTGTGTGTGTGTGTGTGTATAGAGAGAGAGAGGGAGAGAGAGAGAGATAGATTTCCTTTAATCTTTCCAGTGACCCCACAGCGACATAAGCACTATTACACTCAGAGGAGAAAACTAAAGCTCAGAGCAGTTAAGCCACTTAACCAAATTCTCCCAGATGGTAACTAACAGAGCTGAGAAGTGAAATAGTCTAATCAGAGGACAAAACATGCCAAAACACATGCCCTTAGCTACGCTGTCTCTTTTAATAAAAGAAGTTGTATAAGGGATTGCAGGCAGCGGGAACAAGATGAGACAAGCACAGACGTATGATCCAGCACACTCTGGAGAGGCTGCAGGAAGTTTAAAGAGCTAGACAGAATGCCAGGGAAAGGAAATGAGGCTTAGATCCTCACATAAGAGCCTTTTGTATAGGGAAGGTCTTTAAAGGTCTGAGTGCAAACTATAGGCACCATTAGAGGATTTAGGAAAAGAGGAACGATCTGGTTAACTTGACTTTAGGAAGAATCATTCTGACCACCAGGTAGAAAATGGACTGGAAGGTAGACAGGTTAGAACATGAAAACCATGTAGTTGCAAAAATGGTGCAGAGAAAGCCTGATTTAAGGCAGAGGCTGTGGAATGGACACAGGGTACTTATTTTTGAGAGTCTGAGGTATTAACAAGGTAGAATCTTCAGGACTTTGTGCTCCCATGTATATGGTAAGTGAGTCAGAAAGAAGGATGAGAGCAGTGGTGTGGGGGGAAATGTTTAACGGCCTGCTTCCCAGGGGAAAAAAGAACACTAAAACTCGGGGGTCTGGAGCATTTACCAATGTCTGTGGTTTAACTACTGAATGTAGAGCAATTCCATCACACAGACTATCAAAGTAAATTACCTCAAAAGCACAGAAAATAGCAAAATGTAATAAAATAATTCAGACATGATGAATTTATTATGATCTTTGTTTTGGATATAATTTATTTAGTTGTAAGTATACAGGATCAGATATTTTGATAATGGCTATATTTAGCAACTGGCTTACAAAATTCCTGAAAATTTCACCAGGAGCCAGTGTCAGCCAATTCCGGCACATGACAGGGAGACTCCCAAGGTTCTGGCACTTAAGATGTGATCTCCTCCAGGGAGCCTCCTTTAATACTATCAGAGTAAGAAGAGAAGTCCATCTCTGGGCTCCCACGGCATCTTGTGAAGAGTTTTACCATTGCTTATTTCACACTAAATTCTCATGGCCTATTTGACTCTTATCTTCTCACTAGTGACATTCTAGTGCTTAGGAATTCAGAGCTAACTTTTTCCAAAATATTTCTGTGCCAGACACAGTTTGGCCCTGAAGTACAAAGATAAATAAGAGTTCTTATCTTCAAGAAGCTCATCATCCAGGAAGAGAGACAGATAGTAAATAGTACTAAAATCCACTGTATTAAGAACTATGGGGGCGCCTGGGTGGCACAGCGGTTGGGCGTCTGCCTTCAGCTCAGGGCGTGATCCTGGCGTTATGGGATCGAGCCCCACATCGGGCTTCTCTGCTATGAGCCTGCTTCTTCCTCTCCCACTCCCCCTGCTTGTGTTCCCTCTCTCGCTGGCTGTCTCTATCTCTGTCAAATGAATAAAATCTTAAAAAAAAAAAAAAAAGAACTATGATAGAGGTAAAGACGAGGTACAAAGAAGGCACAGGTGCAACCAGCTGACCCAAACCCATTGCTGGTCAGTCAGAAAAAGGACCCTGGGAGTGTCAACATCCAGTGCTCATGATTCTCTCTATATTCTCAGTTTTAAACTTTAACCAGATAAGGGGGAAAAAAAAAGAAACAAAAAACTCTGACATGAACAGCAGCCTAAAAGCATTAAAGCTAAAGCACTAAAGCCAATTTGAGAGTTAATGGAGAGAGAGCCCTCAGAGTATTTTTTCACTCTTAAGATTCTACATATTTTTTTTTTAAGATTTTATTTATTCATTTAAGAGAGACAGAGACAGAGAGAGCACAAGCTGGGGGAGAGGAAGAAGCAGACTACCTGCTGAGCGGGGAGCCGGACTTGGGACTCAATCCCAGGAGCTGGAGATCATGACCTGAGCTGAAGGCAGATGCTTAACCATCTGAGCCACCCAGGCGCCCCAAGATTCTATATATTTAAAACAGTCCAGATTTCCAGGTATAATTTTGCAGTCTCTTCATTTTCCAAAAGGAAGTACTGGCTTGAGTCAGGAAGAGGCTTCTGAATTCTCTAAATACAAGAGTAAAGGGACAAGGTGCTAATCTTCTCCGCTGTCTCAGTACCCCAAATCAGGCCCTAACAGAAGAAAATTTGTAGGAAACTCTTAAAAGTCTAAGAAGTTTTCTTGTCTTCCTTCCAAAGTTAGAGGAATGAAGCAGCTGGACCCCTATCTTGTGCAGGGATGCTTTGGGGTAATTGAATCATTACTGTCACTGCTCCAGACAGCCTCAGCAAACATTCAGTTGCTGGTGGCCTTGGCAGGATTCTCATGCCAGGGGCTGGTCTGCAAAAGCTCAGCCACAAAGTGAAATGCCATTCGTCCTTCAGAATGGGAGCTCCTTCAGGATTGTGAACCATGGGTCACTGTCCTTCCAGAATACCCAGATCGGGTATTTTGCAGTGTTCAAAAAATATTTAGTGCTACTGATTTTTTGCATATGTTGTATCAGTATGAATAGGGACCATCTTTCCAGAAAGGTTGTGAGGTCCACAGTACAATGCAGGTGGGATATCATTGCTACCAAATAAGTCAATTTTCTGGCTTTTGACACTACAAAGTCTATGTTAAACTTCTCAACTAAGTTTAAGCTCAGGACTACCACCTAACTAGTTATCTAAACTTCTAAAAATGTCTTTAAGAGAGAAAGAGACAAACCAAGAAGCAGACTCTTAACTATAGAAAACAAACTGATAGTTGGGGGGGGGCAGTGAAATAGGTGATGGGGATTAAGGAGTACACTTGTAGTGATGAGTACCAGGTGATTAAAATAAAAAACTTGTAAAAAACATTTTTTAAAGGCTTTAAAATTCTTTGAATCTGTTTCTTTATTAACTCAGAATCTCTGCTTACAGGACTTTTGTAAAGATTAAATGAAATAATGCTGAAGAGTGAGGAACTAGTATTTGCTAAACTAGAAAACACAATGTAGATATAATGTGTTATGCTACTAATATTATTATTAATGCTAATAAGTGGAAATCATTTAAATATCTGTTTATAAAAAGGTTTCACACAATTGTAAATTAAATTGGGATGTTGATTCAAAAGCCAGAAAACATAAAAAGAATGATAGCCTTTATATCATAAATACCTAAAGTATAAATTTTCAAAAATCATAAATAGAGCCAAGACATAGATAACCACCTGAGAAATTGTATAGGATACATATAAAAAATTGTATTTCTATATGTACAATAATATAGACATATAGTTCAATATATATAATAATATATAGAAATAAAAATTGTTAGTAAACAAAAATATTCAAGTTTTTTTGTAACCATAGAAATGATGACATTGAAATATGGAGATTTTTAAAATCATTTTAGCAAATATTTAAGAACTGATGATACACTAGACTACAAGTGTGGGAAGGAAATACTCTCAAACCCTGTTCATAGGAACAAATTAGGTTTTCTCAAGGGCAATTTGGTAAAATACACAGCAAAATTTAAATACGCATATCCTGGGAAACACCAAGTCAATTTCTAGAAATTATCTTTTTTTAATCCTTTAAATGTATCATTTTTTATTTATTTAAGTCTTTATTTAAATTCCAGTTAGTTAATATACAGACTAATATTAGTTTCAGGTGTACAATATAGTAATTCAACACTTCCATACAACACCTCGGCTCATCACAACAAATGCACTCTATTTCACCCATCCCTCCAACCCACTGCCCCCTCCCCATAACCATCAGCTTGTCTCTATAGTTAAGAGTCTGTTTTATGGTTTGCCTCTCTTTCTCCCCACTATGTTCATCTGTTTTATTTCTTAAATTCCACATATGTGTGAAATCACATGGTATTTGTCTTTTTCTGACTAACTTACTTCGCTTAGCCCAATACTCCCTAGCTCCATCCGTGTCATTGCAAATGTCAAGTCCATAGACTGATGAATGGATAAAGGAGATGTGGTGTGTGTGTGTCTGTGTATATATATATATATATATATATACACATACACCCAATGGAATACTACTTAGCCATAAAAAAATTCTTAGAAATTATCTTAAGGAAACAATTAAACAAGTTAAACAAAATGTACACAAGAGATGTACAGCTTTATATTTTTCTCCTTTTAGTTGTCCTCCTTTCCTTCACCTTCATTTCCTTACATAAATTGGTTAAAAAGAAAATATTTGATATATATTAGGACTTCTCTTTTAGGGTCACTATGACCTCAACTCAGAGAGTCTTGACTTTGTGATGTCACAATTCTTATGCGGAAAACAAATTGTGACAACATCAAATCATAGTATCACTGAACAATTGATGCACAAGGCAGCCAGAGAAAATATAGGAGCAGGAGAGAAAAAATATATCGTGAAAAGGAGGGACATGAGCTAATTCTAAATGCTTTCAATGATGTGTTCTAGAAATCCATTTTCAGCTTGCTTCTTTTTTCCATGTACGCATTCTACCTTGAGTATTTTACTTCTTCCATTGATTTAATTCTTAGCTAAGAAACCAGGCTTACACACAAGTATCAATGACAAAATAAACCCATTTCAATACATGTAGTAAGAACAAAGGAGTTCAAAGGAGAAAGAGATTATGTCTGGTAGAATCCAAGAAGGGGTAATGTTACTGAGTGCTTGGAAATGGGAAGAATTTCCTAGACCTGGTCATAAATAGGGAAGGTATTACAAATGTGTAAGGGTTAGAGCACATGAACAGTTAAAAAGAAAAAAACACTGAAAAAGTTAAAAGAAACCCAGTAAACCCATAGTTTTACTGATGTGAAAAATACATGTTCTGAAATAGGAGGAGATGATGCCAGAAAGATACACTAAGGTTGGACTTGTGGAAGTCTTGAATGTCAAATTAGGAATCGGAGACAATAAAACCATAAGCCATGATAATCATAGTATCATATTGATATTTTTCCGCCTCTTTTCTGCTTGCTTTTCTCCTTGATTTAATCATACAATTGTTTCTGATATTGTTCTTGCATAAGATGGTGATTATTATATTTTCTGAAAAGTGAAAAAATAAAAACCCTCATTAATTCAACCAAAAAGTCCTGTCACTTTTAATCTCCTTAATTACACAGGTTGAAAGGCATTACGGGAAGTTTGGCAACATTTGGAAAAACGACCACTTGGACTTAGAGAAATAAGTCCAAATGATACATGATTTTCAGGGAAATTTCCTAAATCTTTCCAACAAGAATGGACATGGCCCATTCTTCATCCAGGCATGTTGACTATTAACGTCACAATCCATTTGCAATAGAAGTAAACATTCAGGGCTAGAACAGATTGCTAGTGAAAGCTTAATGACCACAGGTCTCAGAAAACTTGGCAACCAAATGCTAAGTATGCTTACTGAGTCTGGAGAAGAAAAGCTTTAATTAGTGGTTATCAAAGCACAAAGCAAAGGGTCAGTGCACCTACTTAGCCGATGTCTCTTTGAAGTAAAACTTATTGGGCTGCTGATTCCCCACACATCCCTCCAAACAGGTGCCCAAGCTTCCCATGCTGATTTGCTCTCCGTTTCCCTTTCTGTGTATGAACAATCTGCCAAGTGGAAGGAGACCTGCCAAGATACTGAGCTAAACCCGGACACACACTCCTCAAAACTTGCATGGCTTTTAAGTACCCACTCTAACAGTATGCTGATCCTAAACCAATCCGACTGTGTTGAAATAGGCCAAAATTGTTCCTACCTTTTACTTTTAAATTGTTGCCATTCTTTTGAGATTCAAGGAATTTTATTTCACTAAATTTAACCTCTAGCCCAAGGAGATGTGGCTAGATAAGTTATTCCAGACAGGCAACCCATCAGTGGGATGGGAGTAGGAGTAAAAGTATCTGTAGGAGAAATGGATTGGTCACATAATATGCTAGCAGGATTGGCTAATTCTCCCTGTTCCAAATCATCTTCATCTTTCATCTAATAATGAAATTTCATTATTAGAAATTAATTTACTTGAGTCTTAAAGTTTCCCACTCTTTAGGATACTCCTACTAAAATGCAAATATGTCTGAAAGCACTAGCACCCCAGGTTTTATCAGCAGGCCCCTTCGGGGGAATGGGATGCAGGCTGGATAACTGGTTTGGAGGAGGGAGATAACAGTAGGAAAGAGAGATAGTAAAAGGGGTAGTAGAATGACAAAGGCACTATTTTCCTCTGCACCATTTTGTGAGAAGATAGGAGGAAGGCACCACTGTTTCTAAATTAATCTTCTGTACCTCACTAATTCAGACTTCAGACATTTCTTGAATTCTAATAACCTGGCCTCACCTGAACAGAACCTTAGTAAGAGGAACAAGAACTCCATAATTGTGGGAAGAAAATCAGGACATATTTGAAGCACATTTAGGCTGGAGTCATAATTGGAAACTTCCATGTAATTTTCTTGGAGCAAAGTTAAGCCTGGGAGTACAGGAAGGCAAGAGATGCCATGTGTGATCGCTACATGCTTTAGTTTTTCTAGAAACAGGTTTTAATCTTGGGGGGATAAATGTCCAGGAGTTCAATCGCTGAGTCCTATGGTAAGTGTAGGTTTAGTTTAAGAAATAGCCACGGTATTTTCCCCAATGCTGGTAACATTTTACATTCCCACTAGCAACATATGAGAGATCCGGTTTTTCTGCATCCCAGACAGATTTTGGTGTTGTCACTATTTTCTGTTTTAGCTGTTCTAAAGGGTTCATAGTGATATATCATCATCATGGTTTTAATTCCCATTTCCCGAATGGCTAGTGATGATGTATATCTTCATGTGCTCATTTGCCATCTGTAGCTCCATTTTAGTGAAATGTCTCTCCATGTTTTTTGCCCATTTTCTAATTAGATTTTTTTAATGTTGAGTTTTGAGAGTTCTTTATATATTGTAGAGATAAGTTATGTTTGTCAGATATGTGGTTTGCAAGTATTTTCTCTAGTTCTGTAGCTTGTCTTTTCAGCTTCTTAATAGGGTCTTAGAACAACAAAAAAATATTTTGATGAAGCCCAATTGATTTTTTTATTGATACATAATGCATTAGATGTTTATGTCTAAAAACTCTTCACCAAGCTTTAGATCCCAAATATTTTCTCTATATTATCTTCTAAAAATTTTATAATTTTATATTTTACATTTAAATTTAATCCTATTTGATGGGGCGCCTGGGTGGCTCAGTCCTTACGCATCTGCCTTCAGCCCAGGGCATGATCCCGGCGTTCTGGGATCAAGCCCCACATCAGGCTCCTCCGCTGGGAGCCTGCTTCTTCCTCTCCCACCTCCCCTGCTTGTGTTCCCTCTCTCGTGGTCTCTCTCTGTCAAATAAATAAATAAAATCTTTAAAAAAAATAAAAAAATAAAAATAAATTTAATCCTATTTGAGTAAAATTTTGTATGAGGGATGAGGTGTATGTTGAGGTTCATTTCTTTTTTCCCATCGATATCCAACTACTCCAGTGAAACCATGTGGGCTTTGAGATTTCTATTCTGGGAGGTTTTAAATTATGAATTCAATTTCCTTAATAGTTATAGGATTATTCAAATAATCTACTTCATATTGAATTAGCTGTAGTTTTCAAAGAACTGATCTATTTCATTGAAGTTGTCAAATTGACGTGCATGGAGTAGTTCATAGTATTCCCTTACCATACTTTTGATGCCAGAAGGATCTGTAGTGATAGCTCCTATTTAATTCCGTATTTATGTCTTTCTTTTTCTTTGTCAGTCTTGCTAGAAGTTGTCTATCTAATTAATCTTTTCAAAGAACATGTTTATTTCTTCGATTTTCTGTTTTGTTTTCTTGTTTTCAACTTAATTTTTTTCTGCTTTTGTATTTACTTCCTTCTTTTGGATTTATTTGTTTTCCTTTTACCCTGGTGTCTTGAAGTGGGAGCTTAGATTGCTGATTTAAGACTTTCTCTTTTCTAATGTAAGCATTTAGTGGTGTAAATTTTTCTCTCAGCCCGGCTTAGCTGTGTCCTACAAACTGTAATGTGTTTTATTTTTATTTTAATTCACTTTAATGTATTTTTTAAATTTCCTTTAAGACTTCCTCTTTGATCCATAAATTATTTTTAAATGTGCTATTTGTCTTACAAATATTTTTAGATTTACCTGTTACTTTCTGTTATTGTTTCTTATTTTGATTCCATTGTGGTTATAGAACAAGCTCCATAGGATTTAAGTTATTTTAAATTTGTTGAAATATTTTTATGGCCCAGGATATGACTCAGGGGTAGGTTGGGGTAAATCCTTACCTCTTAGCAAAGGCAGAAGTCCAGGCTCTTCACTTGATCTTTAATAGTATGGATAGGCTGGAGGTAGTTTTTTCTATGTGTTTGGCTGAAATAAAGTGGTTATTGTCTAAGGACTGTCAATTTTTTGCCTTTCTAGGCCATACCTTTTCTGGTTCTTTGGCTAAAGAGAACAGGTTTCTATCAGGAGTTTGTTTTTTGATTGTTTGGTTTTTGTCTGTGTTCATTGGCATTTTTGGGTTTCTGGTTTCTTTAGTATCTAGTATCTGGATATACGAAGGGGGGAAAAGAAGCCCAGGAAACTCACCACCATGTTGTTCCCTGATTCCTAAGGTCCCTCTTGGGTCAGACTTCTCTTGAACTTTTAGTCTCCATGTCTATGTTTTATATATAATGGCCAGAATTTTCACTTGTACTTAGTGGGAGGAATAGGAAAAACTATGTCTACTCCATCTTAATAAAAGTTGATATCTAATTGTTCTTTTTAAATGTATGAATAAATATTTTTAAAGTTTGTCTAAATTTCTAATATGGTAAACATCAATAAATACAACCCAAATAAGTAAAAAATTTGAGGTCTTCAAAAAATTTTCAAGTGGAAAGAGATCCTGAGCCCCCCAAATTATGGAACCATTATTATAAATAAATGTTTTTTAAGATTGCTACTGAAAAACGTCCAGTGTTTTAACTATATATAACTCACTGGGGTGCATTAAGGGAGTAGTATCCATGGAGATATAGAAGAAAAAGCCAGATCTAATATTTCCCTTCCCAACACATTGAGAACAATCTGTGATACATAGGGTGACTATATGTTCTGCTTGTCCTGGGAAAGTCTGTGTTTACACCTGTTTTCCAGGCATAATTATCAATAATAGTCTCTTGCATTCTCAGAAGTATCCTGCTTTGCATGATAAATTATATTGTCACCTCAGATCATACAGATCAAGACTGTGTCACCATTCCTCTTTATACTCTGTCTCGGAAAAAACTTCTCAAACATCAAACTTTCAAATACTTTATGATACAAAGTATAAATATAATATTTGATTTTTAAACCACATGTTCATGCTACCACTTCTGGCTAGCAAGCTGAGTCTCGCAAATATCTGTTTACCTTGTTATCACTGCCAAGACTGGACAGTAATCATTCCCCCCTACACCCCACCCTGAGTCTCTCTCTAGGTCTTGACTGTGTGAGGATATCTCTTCTATAATTTTAGGCTTACCTTAAAGCTTGAGTTAAACATGTCCCCTTAGGCTGACACCTAGGACCAACCCCAGAAAGCATAACATCCTTAAAGAACTTCTAAATCCCTGGCATTCTTTCCGCCATATTTTCTCACTGCTACTGCTAGCTCACCTTCTCCATTATGGGAATCAAGAAAAAAAAAAATCTCAGCTACGATAGAAATACGAGAAAAAGTTCCAACATTTGGATGGCTAACCCTAATGACAGCCAATTCATTTTTCATCCACTGATTTCAAAAACATTTATTGGGAACCTACTATGTGCTCTTCTCTTGAATTATATAATCACAGAGAATGGCATATAAAACAAACTGAAAAGTACTCATCCTCTTCAGAATATTCTTTCAAAAACAGTTTTTAGAAGAAGAAACCAAACACATACTTTTCCATCTCAACATATCCTTAAAAATCTTCTCTACACTAATTTCACTATGAACAAACTATATTTTTAAGAACAAAACAAAAACTTCATACACATAACATTAAGAATTTGTGTGGCAACCACTTTGAGGAGTTATATAAGAGGGAAACATTTTCCTATGAAAATATGAATTTGAAAATGGTCTCATTATTGCATAGACACTTATCAAACACCTAGACTTTGGGTTTCTTGAATTGATTCCTAGACAGTCTCATAAACACAGGATTCCCTCTCAGCAAATTTGAACTCTAAAGAGAAAGTGGAAATCTAATTTTCAGAATTTAACAAAGGAATGATGTCACTAAGTTTATCTTTATCTGTTTTGTAAGAGAAATCTCTCAGAGACCTAAAATTAGCACAAGCCCTGAAAACAAATGAATTTCAAATGGTGTTAAGTCTCCCATCCCACATCCCATGCACAACAGGCCAATGTCAGGCAGCACTCTGCTACAAGTAAGACCCGAGCAACATGGAGGAGGAGGAGAAGACATTCTTACCAATAGAGAATATTGCCACAAGAGAAGAACAGGGTCTGAGTGGCTATACCGATCATACTATCAACAAATATCACCAATATTAGAAATTTGTTTGCCAATTTGGGCAAAATAGTAAAATAAAAGTTTTCCTCTGTCATGGGTTTAACTGAGTTTTCCTCTTTATGAACCACCTTTTTCTTCCTCTGGATGCCTGTAATTTGCCTTATTTCTAGGAAACTTGCTTACAGTTGTCACTAAACTCCTAGAAGTTATTGAGAGTAATATATGGCAAAGAAGCCAACCTTCATCCCTCTAGAGCCCAAGTTTGACATTACAGCATACTTCTACGCAGAGCCCAGACTAGCCTTGGTTACAACACAGTATTCAAGATATTCTCTTTCAGTTCCTCTGGGTTGACACAAGAACACTATATTCCATCACTGTCCTAACATCTCAGTTTAACCACATAAAATTTTTCACACTTCTAGGCTATGTCTCCTTAACTACTCATATGCTCCGTTACTATCTCACTTCCTTTCCCTCTCTCACTTCCTCTCTTTCTCTCTCATCCCCTTCTTCCACCACCTTCTTCCCTCATTCTCTCTCTGTCTTATCTCAAGATATTTCTCCTTCATTAAAGTCTATCAGTCTCTCCTGACTAACTTCAAAACCTACCACCCCCACAGAGGCTTCCCAGATATTCCAATCAAAGAAAGGCAGGAGCCTAGATTTATTAGCCACCAGACCACAAGTTTGCAAAACTCTGCCTTTCAATATTATACTCAAACATGTACATTCTCATGAGCTAAATAGAGATGAAAGCATGTGACCTGGTGGATAAGTACCTATAAATGTATGAATAATATCAGTATAACACTACTATTAATAACAAATGCAACATTCTGTATAAGTAGAGTGAAATCTCTGAATCACTTGATTGCTTACCTATACAGTTCCAGAGCAGAAGAAATGGTAGATTATCAAAGTACCGTACACAAAAGTAGTAAAAATGACAGAACCTAAAGAAAATGCAGCAAAGGTAGCACTTATAATATGAACCAAAACATAAAATACTTTAAAAATATTAAGAAAGTATGCAGAGATGGGGCACCTGGGTGGCTCAGTCTGTTGAGCATCCAGCTCTTGATTTCAGCTCAGGTCATGATCTCAGGTCATGGGATCAAGCCCCGCATCAGGCTCCACACTAGGTATGGAGCCTGCTTAAGATTCTCTCTCTCTTTCTCTCTGTCTTCCTACCTCTCTGTAAAAAATAACAAAAGAAAGAAAGAAGGGAAAAAGGAAAGAAAGAGAGAGAGAAAGAAAATATGCAGAGCCTGTGATAAAGATCTCCCTAAAATTTTAATGAGCCCATAAAAAAACAAAAGAATTAGAAATATTTCTTATTATTTCTTATTATGTTAAGACATTCCTTGTTGCTTGATAAGAAAACTGCAATAAAGATGTTGTTTGTTTTTGTTGTTGTTGTTGTCATTGTTACATTCAGCTCTATCAAAAACCTAACTGAGACTGGCAGTTGGAGAAAATAAATCGACTGTGGGATCCATGACTCAGGCCTTTGCCACTCCAAGTGTGGTCCCTGCAAGAACTGCACAGGCATCACTCAGGGGCTTGCTAGAAAAGCAGTCTCAGGCCCACCCAGGCCTCCTGAATCAAAATCCAAACTTTAACAAGATCCCTGGATGACGTGTGTGCACGGTTTGAAAAGTTTCAGTGGCACTGACAGAGTAAATGCTCTATGAAAAGCTGGACCAGACACCATGGATTTGAACGAACTGCTGGGCAGTGTTTTTATGATTCAGATTTCTAACCTGGAAAAAAAAAAAAACAACACTGAGAAAATATGACCTGATTTTGAGATCAGACATCAAACATACTCTTTTCAAATGTTAAGTTTCTCAATAGGTTCAAAGTGCATTGAAGGAAAACAAATGCAAAGGTTATAAAAAGAAAAAAAAAACAACTAAATATGGATGTTTAAAGATATATTCATAATAAACCAGAGAGCTTTACACAAAATGATCAATTTGCCAAAATCCAGGAACAATAACCCATTTGGTCATTGATTACACCAAAGCTTTTTATTCTCATTTTTAAGTTACTAACCACCAATTCTCTGACAAGTTCAGCTAGATCCCAACTGCCCAGCTGAAAATTCATTTACCTGCACAGCATTTAAATGTGAAAATTATACTTTCAGTGTACACATTCAATCTGGAAAATTTCTCCTCCATTCCCCAAAAGGACTCCCAGTCAATAAATAGAATTCTCTACCAAAAAAAAATAAATAAAAAAGATATCACCTCTTCCAAAATTAGTTTGTGATTTTAACGCAATTCTGAACAAACCACCAGTGAAGAATTCTGGGTAAGTAATTTGGTGAAATAATTTTCAAGTTAATCTAGAAGCAGAAATTGATGTGATTATGAAAAAACTGAAGAAGAGTAATATGATATTTAATATTAAAAATACATTACTTCTGGAGCACCTGGGTAGCTCAGTCTGGGCTACTCTTAGTTTGACTAAACTTAGTTCGACAAAACTAAGCTTGACTCTTAGTTTCGGCTCAGGTCACGATCTTAGGGTCCTGAGATGGAGCCCTGCTCTCCCCTCTCCCTGCCGCACCCAGGGCTCCAGGCTCAGTGCTGAGCCTGCTCCAGAATTTCTCTCTCTCTCCCTCCTCCTCTGCTCCCCTACATGCGCTCTCTCGTTCAAATAAATAAATAAATAAATAAATAAATAAATAAATAAAATCTTTAAAAAGATTACTTTTATTACTGAAAACATTGAGATAGTAGTGTATAATAATATTAATAATAGTTATTGAGGAACTATTAAGTGACAGGCTTTAGAATGAACCCTTTACAACATTATTTAATTTCCACACAGTTCTCTGTTAAAGACAATGTTGTACCCATCTTACAAATGGCTAGGTTGAGTCACTGGCCAGAGTTCACATGTGGGGGTAGAACAGACTGTTGGACAGGAGCATAGGCTCTGGCATGAAAGAGGTCTGTATTCCAATCCCAAATGTATCCCTTGCTAGCTGTGACACTTTGACCTTGTGATTTAACTCCTGGAAGCTTCAATTCCTATTCTGCATTTTGAGGATAATAATAGCCATCCTATAGGGGCAATATATGATGAAACACTATAAATCTGCTTGACAGCGTCCTTGTCACATAGTTGATACTCAATAAATGCAAGCTTAAAAATAAAAAAAAAAAAACATGGTGGGACAGGTATTGAAATTCAATAATAGCTAACACATAGTGAGCACTTATAATATTCTGGGAACTGTTTTTAGTGTTTTCCATGCATAAATTCAAACATCAGAGCCAGTCACTATTATTTTAGAGATCATGAAACGGAGGCACAGAGAGAGTAAATAATTTGCCCTGGGGCATACAGCTAAACTGAGGCAGAGCTGTGATTAAGCACCAGTGGTGCTTCTAGCCAGCACAGTCTACAGCACTTCCTCACATGCGAGCCCACTGACAGGAATCATAGAGGGAGGAGGATGCAGTAGGAAAGACCGAACACAGGCTGTGGTTAGGAGTCCATTCAATAGCCTAGGTTTGAGTCGTGAAGACATGGACAAGAGCAGAAACAGCAGAATTAAAAAGGAGAGAACTAATGTGACACCTTTATTTAGGGGGAAAAAAAGTATCAGGATTGTAAAAAGCAACCCGTTATAGATGAGAGAGAGTCCAATTTCAGAGTTTGAGAAATGGGAGAAAGATGATGTTCTTGGTCAAAACAGTTGGGGGACAGAAGAAAAAACAGCCTTAAAAAAACCTTGCCCAAACTGGCCAATCTGTATACTCTACAAAAAAAAAATCAACAGCGTAATAAAAATAATTTTAAAAAATAAATAAAACTACACACACGTTAAAAAAATCAATAGCAATATTTTATTTAACATTTACCATGGGTCAGGGGCAATTTAACAGCCATGAAATTCCCTCAGTTGATGTGTGATAAACAAAGACAAGTTTCACATGAAGACAATATAAGGAGTATAGACAGTAAAACAATGTTTTGTGGAGATTTCTTAGTTTATCCAAGACAAAGTCTTATTTTGCCACTGCATACAGACAAGTTTTGCAAGTCTTTGGAAAAATTAGGGGAAAACCAAATGTAATTGCTTAAAACTTTAAAGGGCCAATTCTTAACAAATTACACTCAGAGTTTTGTCAAATTTAGGCTATTTAAGAAACTTCAAATTCTAAAAAATCTACGGTTTTTTAATTGATTAACATACCATATAAAATGTCTGGGAATATTGTGGCATGACAGTTTTCCCAGGTATATTACATTAACTAGAAAGCTTTCTATAAAGGCATCATTATAAAAGTCATCCTTAAAATCCCAAATGACCCTTTTCCCAATCCTTGCCTCTTCTTCTACTCCTATGTGAACAACTGAGAGTGAAAAAGATGTCTCCTCCTTCTCACAGAATCTCATCCTGAAATGAGAATGTTGTCACCAGCTTCCTGACCTGAGAGAGTTCCAACTCTAACTTCTCCAAAGAGAAGAGACCATGATTTATAAAGGCATTCCAGTGTTCCAGGCAGAGGAAGAGGCTGTGTTGGTTACCAACTGCCAGCTGGTGCTTCAAAAAAAAAATCATGTCACAGAAGACAACATCAATTCTCATCAGCTTTATCCCCATCAACACTACCATCATCAACAAGGCAGTGTCCCACACAGCATCAGACTACCCTGAGAGTTCTTGAATTCTAATCCCCAACAAAGTTGTCTTTAAAAGACAACAGAGACAACACCATGGAAAAATTTCATGGTATGGGAAAAAATGACCTACCATACTTAACTTCTGAGCCTTGGTTTATCTAACCAAGTTACTTGAACTCTCTGAGATTCAATTACCTCATCTATGAAATAGAGAACTAGGTGAAGAGGCTCTAAAAACTAAGCACAATGGGGGCGCCTGGGTGGCTAGTCAGTTAAGCATCTGACCCTTGGTTTTGGCTTAGGTCATGACCTCAGAGTCATGATCAAGCCCTGCATCAGGCTCTGCATTCAGCATATGGAATCTGTTGGAGATTCTTTCCCCTCCCTCTCCCTCTGCTCCTCACTGTGTTCACATGCACACACACACACACTCTCTCTCTCCCTCTCTAAAATAAATGACTAAATAAAATCTTTTTAAAAATAAGATAAATAAATAATAAAAACTAAGCACAATAGTAGCATTTATTTAACTGCTCTTCTACCTCAATGTAGATTAAAACATTTTAGATGAGAGAAGGACTCAGAATGTAAGCCCTGACTGTACTCTTTAAGACCCTGGACCTCATGACTCTCTCTGTCTTAGAGTGACCCTACCCTCAGTGAAAGTTATAATAATATACAACAGCTCACCGCCACTGTTGCTGATGCTATTTTCCTGGAATAGTTCAACATTCTTAACTCTTTTATCTTTTCTTCTCTTTCTTTCTCTCTGTCTCTCCCTTTCTCTCTCTTCTTTCTTTAAATGCGTCTTCAGCATCCAATATGAGCAATCACAATGTCAGTCACTAGGGACAGAGTGGTGCATAAAATGGGACACAGAACTAGTCCACATGGAACTTAGGATCTAAGGATCTAAGACCAGTTGGTTCCTCCAAGCATGGCATAAAAGCATCATCATACCATAAAAGACCTAATGTTCAAGGATGCAAATTTGAGGGGAATTCTCACCAAAATTCATAGACTTGTAGGTGTACAGAGAGTGGAAGGGTTTTTTACTTCAGTTATTCTAACCTCAAGTAAACATGGTGGAATCCCTGAGAGATGGTTACCCAGCTTCTCTTTCAGCACTTCCAGTGACATGGCACTCATTTTTCATAGGACAATCCATTCCACATCATCAGCACCATAAAATACATGACGCATGATGTCCCTTTTCTCCAAGAAATACAGGAAAATCCTTTTTAAAGTGGCCAGCATGCCCCTGAGAGGATATTTTGTAATGTTTCCCCAAGTGATTATTTTGGGAGGTCATCTAATAATCCTGATAATTAAGAACACATAGTTTGAACTGATTAATATCTTGTATTGGCACAACAAATATTTCAAGCATAGCAAATATCTTGAGAAAGGACTTTCTTTGTAGTTGTGTAACACTTCAGGTTTAATGTTTGTTGTTTGAAGAAAGAGAAGACAGACAGGATTTAAATGCTTTGTTTTCATTGTACTGAGTGGAAAAGAGTGTGTTTAAAATATGTATGTATGGTAGGCTCCTTGGAAAAGATGGAAAGTTGAATATGCTTACCTACTTTTGGTCTTTTCCAAAACCCCATTAAAATGGCAGTAAAATATTTTTTTAAATATATAAATCCACAAAGATGTGGAGAAATATAAGAGGAAAAATAACAAAATACTAGAAAATGCAAAGTAGATGGACTGGTATCAAATGACTTAGAAATCCAAGAAAATTAAATCTTAATATAGAACTCAGAAAAGCCATGTCCAACTTAATTTTCCCTGAATTCCCTAAAGTATAGAACTGCTCACAGTTTTGAAAGTGGAAATAAAAGGGGCAGCATAATAAGGAGAGTTGATAGAAAGTCAATTTGAGGACCAAATATCCAGATCTTGTCCCAAATTGCCCACAGCTAGGGACTGGCCAAACTTCAGAAGTTTATTCTCAAGAAAGGATAAGGAGTCTTTACATGAGAAACATCTGTCAGCAAAGGTATCATTCTCAAAAGAGGAGGAATAAGTGGACCCCATCAAACAAGACTTAGCGAGATCCAGAGATCCACCCAATAAACAAACTGGCTTTTCTAATCTTAGAGTCAACCCTGTGAGCCTGAAAATGGTTCGGATACATATCCTGGAGTGGTCAACTTAGGGATAAAGAATTAGTCAAGATGAGTCATCACCACAGATCAAAGTTAATCCAAACACAGGAAGAAGAAGGGAATCCTCCCAGGGACAGTGTAAAAATTAGGCTGAGGGACCGCCAGTCTAGAAAGGAGCAGAAAGAATGCTCTGAGAAAAATTCCATCAAGAATAGAAATTGGTAGAACACCTAGTATCTAATTTGAGGTTGCATTGTGCTGAATACATAAAAAACTAAACAAACAAAAAACTTGAAGAAGAACAAAAAGTTTTCAGGAGGGGAAAAGGTTACCATAAAATGTAATGCAGGAAAGTATGCCTTAATCCCTCACCTCAGATGGTTCCTAAAATTATGTATATATTATGGAACACACAGAGGATATCAAACCCAAGTTCAGTGTGAATATTATGTTCATGTCATAAAAGGCAAATATTAACTGTTAAATTGACTAAAATAAAACAAAATTAGATTAAGAGGCAGGTAGATGGGAAGGCAGAGAAAGTAAATGGAAAAAGAATCCAGGGGAAGGAAATAAAGCTAAATCCTCATCTTCTATGGTAAAAATCCAGGTGACAATTTCTAAAACTAGAACATCGAGAAGTAATACAAGCAAATTATTTAGAGATACAGATGTAAATACCAAAAAAAAAAAATAGTAAAAATATTTGAAAGATGTTGCCTCTGAAGAGGACAAAATGGGAAGAGAGCAGAATAGGGATACTGATTTTCATATCAATGGGTACTCTTTCTCAGGACCAATTTGACTTTTTAAACTATACAAATGTATGAACTGTATAAATAAGATATTAAAACAAGAAAAATTACTGGGCTCTCTACAAAACTCCAGGTCATCTGTTAACAGCCAGAAGAATCAAGAAGGAAAGCACTTTTCCCAGACCAAAACTCAGAACTGAGTCAACAACACCTTGCGTTCTAGTGCAGCTGGCAGAGCCCATTACTCAGCAGGCCGGAAAGAGACAACACAACATCTGCGTTCCAAACACTGAATCCATGTTTTACCTCCTTCCTACCTGCGCTGTCAAATATCTAGAAGCTGTAAATGCACTGGGCTGTGGATTGAACTTGATTGCTTGTCCTTATTTCTAGCACATGAGGCAGAAACCAGGATTTAACGCAAAGAAGAAATGTGCCTCAATATTTTGCTTTTGAAATCCCTAAAATACCATAGAGTCTATAGTTATGTTGATTCGGGTTAAATGGCTGACAGGGGCGATTAAATTAAGGCTGCTGATGTCCAACTAAATAATCTAAGTAGCCCCAGATACTGACCAGCTGTCAATCTGATTGTTTTCAAAATGTCATGGGATTCTCTTGTCACTCTCAGTCTCTCAAACACACTCACACTCAAACACACACACACACATACACACACACACACACACGTAGCTGAGACCGACTATAGATTTTTTTTTCTTAATATGATTTAGTTGGCTCTGTCTGATCCCATTGACACTAATCAAAAAGAAATCCTACCCATGAAAACAGTATGGACATTCCTCAAAAAAATTAAGAATAGAACTACCATATGATCCAGCAATCCCACTTCTGGATATTTATCTGAAGGAAACAAAAGCACTATCTTGAAGAGACACCTGCATTTCCATATTCATTGCACTGCAGCATTATTCACCATACCCAAGATACAGAAACAATCTAAGCGTCCATTCATGGATGGATTTTTAAAAAATGTAAACATATATGTGTGTATATATACACACACACATACATATATGTAAATATATGTAAACATATATATATATATGGATTGATAGACCAAAAAACCTATCTATCTATCTATCTATCTATCTATCTATCTATCTATCTATCATCTATCTATATACATACATAAACATATACTCACACAATGGAATATTATGCAGTCTCTATTTTTTAAATTTTATTTATTTAATTTGAGAGAGAGAGAGTGCATGAGCAAGGAGGAGAGGCAGAGTGAGAGGAAGAAGCAGACTCCCTGCTGAGCAGGGAGCCTGATGTGGGGCTTGATCCCAGGACCCTGAGATCATGATCTGAGCTGAAGGCAGACACTTAACCAACTGAGCCGCCCAGGCGCCCCTATGCAGTCTTTAAAAAGAAGGAACTTTTATTTGTAACAACATAGATAAACATGGAGGACATTATGCTAACTTAAATAAGCCAGATAAATGCAAATACTATATGGTATCACTTATATGGGTAATCTAAAAAAGAGAAAGAAAGAAAGAAAGAAAGAAAGAAAGAAAGAAAGAAAGAAAGAAAGAAAGAAAGAGAAAGAGGAAGGAAGGAAGGAAGGAAGGAAGGAAGGAAGGAAGGAAGGAAGGAAGGAAGGAAGGAAGGAAGGAAGGAAGGAAGGAAGGAAGGAGATGTCAAACTCACAGAAACAAAGTAGAATGGTGGTTGTCAAGGGCTGGAGGGTGGCAGCAGTGGGGAAAGAAGATGGTCAAAGAGGACAAACCTTTAGTTATAAGGTGAGTAAGTTGTGAGAATCTAATGTATAACATGGTGTCTACATTGATGATACTGTATTGTATACTTGAAATTTGCGGAGAGTAGATCTGAAGTGTTCCCACCAAATAAATAAATAAATAAATAAATAAATAAATAAATATGTGAAGTAATGGATGTGTTAATTAACTTGATTATGGGAATTATTTCACAATGTATACATATAGCAAACTATCGCCCTGTATGATTTAAACACAATTTTGTCAATTATATCTCGGTAAAGCAGGAGGTGGGAGAAAGGAATCCCCACCAATCCATTCCGTCCCAGGCTTAAAAAGGTCCAGGTGATACGCTTGCATCAACAGGCAAATGACAAACCATAACTGGGCTTATAGGGGAATTTCAACTGACTCTAGCAAAGCAGCCAACTCAAAAGTAAGAACAAGTACCAGCAAAGCTTGTTCACAGGTCTTTTTAAGGTTGTTTCCTGCTTCTTGAGTTCTCCTACTTTGGGTCTCAGGATCAGATAACTTCCAGGAAGCTAATCTTTTCCTGGAGGCATTTTTACCTGAGAATAGATATTAAATAGAGTCCCCAGGATTCCATTTCCTGTGAAATCACCATAAGCCCAAGTAATTGATGGTGCAAATGATTGTGCAACAGCCTCTGTACGCAAGATAATTCATTCATCTCTGTCAACACTGGCTCGCTAAGATTCAGTGTGAACAAAGCAGGAGCCCCAGACCCCAGGCTTCTGCCAGGTGTTGCATGTGTCGTTCAGCGTTAGGTGTAACCGTGAGAGTGTAGTGATGGTTCTGAGACCACCATATTTTTATCCTGTATTGTCTCCCACAAGTATGCAGAATTCTGGTTTTTTTTAAGGATTATAATTAAAAATAAATGTATCTTCAGTAAAATCTGAAGATTTATTTTAATGCTTGCCTCTCTATTTTTAGTTTCTTGCTTATCCAGAGTATAGGAATTTCAGCCAATAGCATGGGTTCAAAAGTCTGCCACCAGATGAGTTAGACCCCAACCAAGCAGAGTCCACCATTGATCACTCCATTTAATATCATTTTTAAATTTAGATTTGAAATATATTATAAAATAAAAATACACATATACAACTTAACAAACTTAATGACTGGGAACTGGTCTCTTAAATCAGATAGAACTGACTTCATATCTTTGTCCTTCACCTTCTAGTTGTATGACCTAAGCTGAACTTTAGCTTTCTCATTTAGAATAAAGTTGAGATGAAATTAAAGACAGTATCTGAACAAGGTGCCTGGGTGGTGCAGACAGTTAGGCATCCAACTCAGTTTTGGCTCAAGTCATGATTTCAGGGTCATGAGATAGAGCCCATCCTCAGGCTCTGCGCTAGGTGTGGAGTCTGCTTGAGATTCTCTCTTGCCCTCTCCCCCTGCCCCATCCCCTCCATGTTCACACTCTCTCACTCTCCCTCTAAAAAACAAAAACAAACAAAACAAAGACAGTATCTGGAACAGTAAACACTCAAGAGATGTTAGCTGTTATAATTACATTATTATTCATAGTACTATTTCTATGTAGTTCCACTTGGAGATAATTTATTTTTCAAATGATACCACATTTCTCAACAGGTCTGACATTGTTTAGCAACCCTTCTGAATAATTTTATAAGGCTTGTGAAAATCAGATTAATGTTTTTTGTTATACATTGGTATTGAGTACAGGCACTATTTTTTTTTTCAGAGAGATCCTGACATATATTTTCTTAAATAACTAAATTTTTCCTATCTCAATTGGGTTTTTTTTTAGCAAGAAAAAATTAACAAGCCCAAAGAGAGAAATAAAAAGTCAGTATTGGAAAGTTGGTAAATGTGGTAGATAGGAAAGCTAAAATAGAGGGCACTGATGTAAGGGATGAATGAAAAAAAAAAAACTTACAGAAGGCTGGAAAAAAGAAGAAAAAACATGACGCAGTGATAAACTGTTACCTGCAATAACTTGGAAGATAATAAATCTAATGTCCTGTGACTTTAAGGAAAGAGACTTAGAAGCAGAATGCTACTAGGTTCACTTAACTACTTTTAGTTGCATTTGATAAGTTACTAGTGAAAAAAATGAAATCAGAAACAACTGGAAATGTTGGCGAGCAGAGCTGCAATATGAAACTGTTTTCCTCTCCTACTAGCCTAAGATTATTTTGAGAAATACTTGGGAAAACAAAGTCCTAAAGACTCAACCTCATGGCAATGTCCAGTCCACAGGTGGGAAAACATGTCTCTATGTGTAACCTCTCAAACATTAAGGTAGTGTGTATTAACATATTTCAGGTAATAAAATGGCTCAGAAAAAGGAGATGAAAGCCATGACTCTCTCATGGAAACATAATAAGCCTGATTTACCTTTAAGCAAATCTAGAGAAGTATAACGACAGGTTTCAAAAAGAATTTTGTGTGTGGCTTCCTGGAGTAAAATAAATTAAAATAGTTGTAATTCTAAAAGAGCCAACCCCTGGATTAAAAGAGATCGACCATTTGAGGCTTAAACTGACCTTTGCCACTTGTACCTCCTGTAAACAAAAGTAGAATGAGATATCTGTTAAGACCCCAAGTAAGGCATTTTCTCCAATGCCTCACTCAGATTGTGCAATAGCATCTGGAAAAGAAAGACCATAGAGAGGAGGAACCTTCTAATAAATGAAGCCAGAGTCAACAAGAACAACGGACGGAGGAACTAATTCCAGGGAGCAGAATCTGGATCTAAAAAGATGGGTTTTTTTAATATTCTTTCACAGGAGGCCCTCTAATTGTCCACCTAGAGGGTTTTATGCTAAGTGAAATAAATCAGACAGGGAAAGACAAATACCATATGGTTTCACTTATATGTGGAATCTAAAAAACAAATGATTGTCTACTCGGTATGATTTCAGAATTGCTGTGAAACAGTGACTCCTGTATATCTCCCATGTGTTCCCTTCCCAAATGGAAGAGCCCTGTCTGTCTTTATATGTAGCCCACAAATGTGGGACCAGATATTTTTTTGTTCATGTGATACAGATTATCACAATATTCTAGACTGGGCCACTTGCTAGTATTGTATGCAAATTTGGTGGGTATTCTTTATAGACAAAATCAGTGTTTTGTAAGTAAGGCTGGGAAAAAACTATTTGAGATGATGAAAGAGAATTGAAACAGTTTATTATTATTGTCATTTATTCACTGTCCCTTCTAAAAGAATATTTCACTTTCCTACCTAAACGGTATGAGGCTTAACAATTTCACTCCGTTTTGTTTTGACCAACGGAATTGTTAGTGATGTATACCATATTCAAGCAGATGCTTTCAGAGTGATTATGTGGTTCTGTTATTGTTATTATTTGGTTTAGTCTCTCTCCCTCTCTCTCTTCCCCCTCTTGTATGGAAACAGCATGTCCAAGATACTCACAGCTCCTGAGCCTGGATCAAACAATGAAGAAAATATGTAGAATGTAGAACACGATTATAGCCACGGCCAAGTGAATAGTAATAAAATTACAGACAACCCCACAAAGATGATGTAACATGAGTAAGAAAGAAAACCTGGTTGTTTTAAGACAGTGAGATTTGAGGGTCATTTTTATCACAGCCTAACCTAGCAAAAATTGATTAATAATATATAGCAGAAGTATTGCATTTGATAAGATATGCATAGATGTTTCCAAGAGTGAAAAAATAACATTGCCTAACAATGATCTATTCTGGTGTATAGGGATATATCTTACTTATGGATTACTAATATACAATAATATTTCATTTGTGGATTGCTAATACATATTAATAAAATAATATATAATAGTATTATGTATTTTGAACAGCCTCCCTATATTTTGTCATTTTCCACATTATGAATCCTGCTCCTCTGGAGTAGAATTCAGGAAACATCCTTTCAATGCAAATGTAAACATATGACTTAATCATTCCGATCTGATAACAACCACATGAAACTTGAATTTGGAATGAAGCAACGATCCATGGAAGCTTCATTCAGGGAAATTGACCTTTAGCAAATTTGGGACAGAAACAATTTCTTCTTTAGAAACGGCACTTGGTGGGATATCCTGCATTTTGCCCTGAGTGTAAGGAACTGGACGACAGTGACCGTGAAAAGAAGCTGCCATGCTGCTGTACATCCCGCCTGGTTTCATAGCTTGGGAGTTCCTGTCTCTTTGTGTTCTAAATGGCCATTAATAAATTATTTTAAAAATTAAACTAGCAAAGGGCACCTGGGTGACTCAGTCAGTTAAGCGTCTAACTCTTAATTTCAGCTCAGGTCATGATCTCAGGGTCCTGGGATCGAGCCCTATGTCTGACTCCACACTCAGCAGGGAGTCTGCTTGGGGATTCTCTCTCTCCCTCCTCCTCTTCCCCTCCCCCATTTGTGTTCTCTCTCTCTTTTTCTCTAAAATAAATAAATAAATCTTAAAAAAAATTAAACGAGAAACTGCACTTTGCTATAATTCGTACATGAGGGGAAAACAGTTCATATTCCCAATATAAACCAAGTTCTTCTGGAACATGAGATCCTCTACCACTTTCATAGGTGGGAATTCAAGGAGAGGAATTTCATTACAGATGTGGATAGTCTACATTTCTTCTCATGCCTCCTGCACCTCAACTACAGGAGACTTCTGAAAAGTGTCCACTGTGTCATCTTACACCTGAACACCTTTGTCCAGCTCACCACCAGAAATGCCTTCCACCTGGTCAGTGCTTCCCATGTTGGCCTGTGCAGAAAATTGGAAAGAATAAAAAAAGAAACTCTATCATTTTTCACAAGGAACTAAATATTACCTGTGTAGGAAGCTTTTCTGATCCCTGTGGGGGAATTTATCACCCTCGAAACACTGGGTACCTCCCTTAGAGTGTTTATTTTTATTTGCTTGTATTGTTTAATTTCTTTGCAGGTCTCCACACACACATTACATCGTAAGCTCTTACAGGGTCACGATTGAATCATTTCTGTAAATCCAGAGCAGCAGTAGTATCTTTGTCTTTTCTAAGTACTCCAAGAAATGTACAAATAGAAGAAAATAAAATAGTTCTGTATAGAGTGGAACAGATGATACAAAACAGGATATGCATTTCCTCAAAGTTTAAACTTATCTTCCTAGGCCATAACAGCAGCAACGAATTGTGTTCCAACGTGGCAGGGGAGTCTATCGAAAGTGATGAGTTAAAAATGTTTTCAGGAAAGATCAGATCACTGTGATACCTTTAGGGGAGAAAAGACTCAATTTTGTTGTGCCTGTGTAGACTCTAGATCACTGAATGACCTGGAGTGTTTGGAAACAGGAAAGGAGTGAAACCCAGCTTCTTCCTTAAGTGTGATTCCATCACATTTGATTATGGAGTGAACTATTGGTATCATCTTAAATGCCTGAACAAGAAGACACTCAGGCCAGCTTTTCTTTCAACAGGGAGGAAAAGTTAACATAATGGGTTCTAGTTGCTCAGTGAATCTGGACCATGCGAGGACAGCCCTATGGGTCCAGATGGAGTAAAGTGGATTATAGTGTGATTCTTTACTTGACGTCTTTGTCCCAGGTGACAGAACTCCCCTGCCCTCTTCAAACAAAATCAATTTGTTTGAAACCAAAAATTCAGGCATAAATTATTTTTTTGATTTAAAACTACTAATCCCAGTGATCAGCAAAATGTGTAGAACATAATAAGTGTTCAATAAAAACTTGTTGAATTGTATTGAATTGCAAGTGAATTAATGCCTCTTCTTCCTCGTACCCCACCACAAAAGAAAAAATAATTAACCTGCTGCTCTGGTTATTTTATAAATATAATCATCTTGAACTATCTCCTTATATCCCAAGTTAATCTTTATGTTTTTATGATACCAAAATAATTATTTTGTCAATCAGTCCATCATCTGGTTTGCCTCAAAGTATTAACTAAATTGACTATATTTTACTGACGTAAAGGCATGGTCCACGTTTCCTTTTGTTGAACTTCTCTCTCTTTCTTTTTTTATTTTTTCAACTTTGGCTTCCCAGGAAGATGAGGATATATATCCTTAATGTATGTTGAACTATTCCTTTCTAAATCAATCAGCTTACAAGTTCTTGACTTCTGTAGAGCTAAAATATAAGGATTAAACGCCCTTTAATTTAAACTGAAATCTAACTGCCTAGAACCATGAAAAAACTGGAGAAGGCTTCAGAGTCTTATAATGCAAGCTATTATTCTTTATACTAAAATTAAATGCAATGGAGAAGAAGCAATGAGTTCTCAGATACCACAAAGGGGGAAAGGGAGTATTAATTTGTGTGTCTCAGTCTGAAATAAAGTAATATTCTTTGGGGGACAATAATTTTTTTTGTGAACTTCATTTGTAATTCATCAGCTTGGCCAAATCAAAATGCAACATAAGGGAACAGTCAAATAAGAAGGTTATATGTTTTTGGAAAATAAAAGGAGATATTGAAAGAGCCATGATTAATACAGTAAGTGATTGAGAAGAAAGCAATTTAATGAAACAGCTGTTCTGGGTTTTTTGTTTGTTTGTTTTTGTTTTTGCCTATTCTGGATATAAATATGAAAGTGTATACTCCTGCAAAAAAGAGTAATTTTGCTTTCCCTAGAGTAAAAGAATCTTTCTATGTTTACAGTTACACAAAAATAACAAGTAGCAATTCATGTGCTATTATTCAGTTTTACATCATGAAAGAGATTAATTGTCATGAAAATATTCATCCCTTAGTAGTATTATGGAAAACAGATCCAGATATAACGGAAATGGAAAAAAAGCTCCAACAACTCTTCATAAATATTTATGAATATTAATTTTTCCAGTCTGCATAAAATAGGATTCTACTTTAGCTGACCATCAACTGAGGAGTATTGTGCCTATTCATCTGACAAAAAATGTGATTCATTGGACATAACAACCACCAGGTTGAGAAAAATTAGGTTTATTATGTGGAAATCCTCACTTCTCTGCTGAAAACTTCATTGCATTTTTGTTGATAATTACTAAGTAACACTGCATTTAGAAAAGGTACCTATTACTATATCTACACTATAGAGGTACACACTGACATTTTTTAAGATTGTATGTACATGCATATGTATGTATGTATTTATTTATTCAGAGAGAGAGCAGGGGGAGGGGCACAGGGAGAGGGAGAGAGAATCTCAAGCAGACTCCACACTGAGCACAGAGCCCCACTTGGGGCTCCATCTCATGACCCTGAGATAATGACCTGAGCGGAAATCAAGAGTCAGAGGCTTGAACGACTGAGCCATTCAGGTGCCCCTCACACTGACTATTTTTTAAAAAATGAATCTGTTGGAAAGTTATCACTAAATCATGAGTCAAAGGCCAATTTTTACAATTTTTATAAGATAACTTTGGCCCCAAATTTCTTTTTGGTATAAAAATGCCTTTTCTTTTTTTAGTACATCAAATTATGATCTTCTATTATTCAAAGTAATGACAAATGTGAACAGCATTTCAAGATGCTGGCAAAAACTGCGATGTAATGTAAGAATAACTGATTTGTATCAGTGGGAAGCTAACAGGCACTACTTTTACTATTGTGACTTGTTGCCAGCATTTATGTTATAGAGTAAAGCTAAATTTCAGTTATATTAGTGAAAATAAAGATGTAATATTTTCCTCCATCAGGTTCACAGATACTCCTGATTTCTATACATTTTAAGAACCCGTTTTGGGGCGCAATTCTAGACATACTCAGGGCACCCCTGGTAAGATTTAAAGAAGCAAGACCTCACTCAAGACTCCTGTCTGCAATGCAGACAGGCATTCTGGGATGCTTCTTTCCTTGTGTTCGTGGTGGTTGTTGTGGGTTCCCACTTGGAGCTTGGATGTTCAGGACCCATTGATGAGATGTTTGAAAAGAATTTCATCAATGCAAGTTCTCGTTTTCCTGACAGAAACAGCTTCGGGATGTATCAGATTGCCAGCTAACTCTAAGTATTAAGGTGAACAATTCATTTCATTGTCTTCCGCCTCAGAGGCCAGCAGGGTGTGGCGCTGTGGAGCAGCCAGGGCCTGGGGCAACTTGTCCATTGTGCTTATGGGGCAGTCCTGGGGATGGATCTTCTTGGCCAGCCACCCTTCCTTCTTCAACATGCAGGCCTCCCAGTATGCTGGTGACATGGGGGGCTGTGTGGGTGTGTGTACTTGTACTCGGAGCCATCCTCTAGGTCCAGTGGGTAACCGCGGTCTGAACCATAGGAGCTCAGGCCCCCACAGGTCAACAATGGCACAATGAGGCGAGTGAGACCATCTAATTGGTTGAAATCTGGATCATAAGAGTAGTCCAGCAGGGGTCTGGTCAGGTCCTGAAGGAAGCCCTCAGCAGGGTCATAACCCTCACTGACAGTAAAGGCCCCTACACTGGGGAATGGCTGTTCCTGGGCTTGGCACAAAGCACACTGGAAAAGAAGACACGCAGCTGGCTGTAGATCAGGGTTACATCCTGGCCTCCAAAAAACGAGGCGACAGAGCAGCCCCCTGGCTGCAAGACCTGCGTGGCAATGTTCAGAGCGACTGGGAGGAGCCGGGCCTACATATACTAATCAACATCATGGAGCCGGTTACATTGGGAGCCCCATTGCACACCACTAGGTCCACGGGACAGCCCTTCAAGTGCTGGATGATCTCCTTGGCAGTGGACAGCTGCGTGAGGTCCCCTTGGATCTGTAACACACCTGGGCATGGAGCCAGAGCCTGGAGGTCCACAGCCTTCAGGAATTTTCAAACCAAATTGAGTATGTAAAAGGTTGAAAAAGTGGAGAGAGAGAGAGAGAGAGAAGATTTAAACAGACTTCTGCCAGCTCTGAGTCACTTCACCTTTGGCCTGGCAAGACAACCCTCACCAGGTCTCCTTGTAGAGTCCCACATGAGTTTGGTAGGCATGGTGGCCTGAGATCTGACTCTTGCCAGAGGCTGGAGGGAAGAAGAGGTAGGTGAGCAAGCTACATAGTCAGCTAAGCTTTGGTCAGATGCATCTGGAAAGAAATTGCACTTCCCTTGTGAGGTGGTCCAAAAGTGGACCGGTTTTGTGGCCTTGAGGGAGAGAAAAGTCGCCTAGAGCCTTTTTTTAAATTTCTGCCCAAGAGAGTCTTCTAGAAGGAATATTGGGTTTCCAAAAGTGATTTCACAAGAAATGGCACATAAGAGTCCACAAAAGCACAGAGACAGAAAGTGAACTCCACATACCTGCCAGGCTCGAGAGGGGACAAACATATTCTGACAGCACAAATCAAGAATCCACTCTGTTTCCTTATCTCTCCCTCCCTCCCTATATTCCGTATTTAGATGGGCAAGAATAGTAGCTGGTTAGTTGAGTGAAGGTTGAAAAGAAAGTGTAACCACACCCTTACTCCCAACACAAGTTGCCAGACACAAGTACACTCCAGCTGGGAGGGCAAAATAATAAACATTAAATGAATTTCCATACTTTGATGATTTTCTGGGCTTACGAACCCATATTTAGAAAATTTAACTGAGCCTATAATTTGAAGTAATATTGAGATATTCTAGATGACTTGCAAGATGTGAATTTTCTTTTCCCTCTCTGGATTCAGAAACAGAGTTATGACTTCTTCCCTGTCTCTGACATTGCTGGCACTGTATGGATTGACAGATGCCCCAGCAGTAAGGATGTTTCAGAGACACCCTCCCCACCCCAGGGCCACCGAAATAAGCCTTCATACAGCTTGGCTCCCTCCAGCTGCCAATTATTTGACATAATGTGGAAAGGCTGAGAAAGCCAGTGCCTAAGGCAAGAAAGGAGTTTACACAAGGTAAGGCAGTAAGGTGGTATGATAAAAAATGACACTGCTCCCTGAGAAACAGGGAGAGGAAATCAAAGCGCATGTCTTCACCAGCCACGAAGTGCCCAGCACACAGATGCCCCACACCGGACTCAGACCTAAGATGTCCCTCAGCTGAGAGGAAAGAAGAAACTGTGGGACGTCCACCTGCGTGAAAAATGTTTTGGTAGCAAAATTGCATAGGTATTGGCATACTTGAAAAAGAAATACTGTGGTCTTGTTCTGTTACTTTTGTAAAGACTATTACTTTGGTATTTCTCCCAACCAATAGGCTAGAGGTACACCAAGGGGTAACTTGAGAGAGTGTTGTGTGCCTGATACATAGGAAATACTCTGTAGTTGTTGAATGAATGAATGAAGGAATGAGAATCTAAATCTGTCGATGACCATAATAATATTACTTTTCATCGCCATATAAATACAGCCTCTGGATTTCTGTTGGAGTGTTGGTTGTTGTTCCGTTGTTGCTTTATTGTTCCTGTTCTTGTTTTTCATAACTTAAAGGACAAAAGAACATACTGGCCATGGTCTTACATTTCTCAGGCTCAAAACAAAAGAAGCAAATGCCATGCCAACTATGGCCTGGGAAATAAGGAAACAGTTGAACATGGGAAAATTAAACTGCCAGAATCCTAATCTTTATAAACAATAAGTAGTGGGAGAACCAGAGTAAAGTAAGGCATGGGATTTATGAGAGAGAAAAGCCCTCTCAGATTCCTGTCTGAGGGGAGCCAATGAGCTAAGCGCCCCAGCAGCAAAGTTCTGGAAATGCATCAGAGCCCTCCCACAAGCTGCTCCGAGCCTCGGCTGGCTGCAGGGCTCCCATAGAAGGCCCTTTACTGGGAGTCATTGGATTGTGGGCCAGATGAAGACTTCCCGTTAGCCTTGCTGAACGTTAGCATTGTTGCCTTAGGCTCTTCCTCCCAACCAAATCTTCTTCCTTCAAAGGGTCAGATGAGACAATCTCTCAGCTGGTTGAGAGATCTGACACTCTCGCAGGTTCTCACAGTTGTCCCCCTCACCCGCGCCCGGTTCTGGAAAGTCTGACCTGAACTAGCAGCTACGGAGGAGCTCGAGTACTAGGAGAGTGTGTACGCCCAGGCTACGGCCCATCGGTACAGCAGAATGAACCTAGAGTTGCAAAATATTTCTGGAGAAAACTCCACATGTTCCTTATGTCAAAATCAGAATTTTTAAATATTGGTTCAAATTTCTCTTAAAAATCATATGCAAGCCAGACAAGACATCCACCATTGAGATTTTGTCACAGCTGGCCAGTTCGTAGCTTCCACTCTATAGCATAATTCCTCACCAGTGTAATTTTTTTCTCTGCCTCTTCCAGGATTTGCTTTATTTTGCTTTTCACTATTCTGATTTCTCTGCCAAGGAGAGAGGATTCTAGCAGTTCAAACAAAGGCGTTACTTACAAAGCCTTGAGCTGAGTACTTCTCAGGACTTAGAGAACACTTGAGACATGGAGATGCTTGGAGGGACCAGTTACCTTTAAAGCAAGGGAAACAGAGTGAACACCCGTTCCTTTCCCTGAGTTTAAAGACAGCGCAAAGACAGGCCTGCCTTCATCAAGGGCTGCTTCTGACCTAGCATTTAAATGTGCCTTCAAGTGGCCTTTGAAATTTGAGAAGGCCGTATAGTACCCCTGTTATAAAGTCTGCTTAGCCCGGAAAGCATGTCTTTAATGGCAGTCTAATATCCTTTGGACAGCTACTGTAAGCCTTCTCGGTAAATCATTACTGCTTATGGGCTTAAATTCTATTACGGTCCAGTTAGTCTTCATCAGTACGAGAAAGTCTGATTTATTTGGTTTTCAAATTCAAAGTTGCTGTCTCGTTAGAAGACAAATTCAGTATTTTATTTGCCCTCTGCAAATGTTAGTAATTGGAGGTCCCCAAATGCACATTCATTTTAGTTGTGCAGAGACAGCTACAGAATAGCCTTAAAAATGGATTTCTAGACCACATTTGTGGTAAGATTGCAATGACAGACCTGAGTTAGTAAAATTCCCTCTCACTGTCCAAGCTCTGAAACATCCTCAGGCTTCCCTTATTATTCAGAGAGAATTCAGCCTCAGGGAATAGTAACACAGGCCATGTCATTACAATCAGTAACAAAAGAGTTTCACATTATCTGGTCTTTCCTGCTTTATTCAACAATGCTGTTGAATGTCCTTTGCATGTTCATTTCTAAAGTTCAGAGTGCAATGGATAAGATATCTGAGACTTTCTAGCTGGTAAGAATTGGCAGAACCCTAAAGCTATTCCCTCCTCATTTCTAGCCATTTTGACAAATGCTTTTTTTTCAAAGAAATTCATGCACGACTGCTCATATTTTTTCTATCTATAGACTTTCAGTCTAGAGTTCAGTTCTACAATACTGTTTTCCTAGCTAAAATTCCAGATGCAGATCCTTATACAGGGAGAATTTAAATTACTATATCCATGGATTAATCATGAGAGATTTAACTCACTGCCCAGGAGCCTGGATTATTATTACAATCCTGTCCATAATAGTTGAGTCCAAGAAGTAAGAAATTATCTCTAGACCTGTTTCTTTACATATATAATAAGAATGTTATACCAAATAATATTTAAGGCCAGGGACAAATCTAGATTTTATGAGGCCTGAAGTATATACTATTTAGGAGCCCTTGGTAAGAAAAGCAAACTCAAAATTATGATAGGTAGATATGAAGGAAAGTTAGATATAAAATGAAACATCTATTTACAATAATAAATAACAAATTATTAATTTTAAAAGGATGACCAATACCATACACATCACAAAATAAGGAAAAATGAAAAGAATAGTTTTATTAATTACCTGCCTGGCATATATCTATAATACTTATTTCCCTACCTATTTTGGCTGCATAGTACTGACTGACTCTTCCTTTGACAACAATTTTATAGTATTATTGTCTATAGAGAAAAGAGAAACACAATTCAGTCCTTCTTCTATCCAGGCTAATCAAAATCTGTATTGTTTATAGTTTATTTTTTGGAAAAATTTCTTTCAGTTTCAACACACATTATTGGCAATCTCATGTAAACATTTAATATGTTAACAAATTTGGAGAAATTTCTATCCAATAGTCTTTGTATATGAGCTATAAGATTCAGAAGAATCTTCCAGAGAGCAGCTTCTGCTTCTCTATTTTCGAAACTTTGTATCTTCTACATTATCCACATTCTCCCAAGCCAGCCACCAAAGACACATTTAAAATGCAACATTATTTCTGGCACCTTTGAGACACGACCCTGAGTGAGTCAGAAGAATGGCTGGTAGGAATTATTCCTGAAAGCCACTTCTATAATGAGATGGCTAGCAATAATTTAAAAATGCCTGGAAGAGGCCACAAATCACATAAATATAGCCCATTAAACTCAAACTATGGTTAAATACATCTTACTGTTTTCAAATTTTATAAAAAATATATCACCATGGGAAGGTATTGCTGGGATCTTCCCAGGATATAAGCAAGGATCCCTAATGCTTACATTTAAGTATCTTCACGATAAATCCATTTCTAAGACCTTCCTAATTCCAACAATGGTTCTGAGAAATTAATGTAGCTAAAATTCAACACAATATGTTTGGCTTAGAAAAAAAAAAGGAGAAAGAATAAAAAGAAGTAAAGGATAAGGAATAGTGAATGCACAGGCATATGGTTTTAATTATTTTGAGATTAGGCGTTGATTTCAATCACTTCTAGCCCATTTCTACTGACCATGAGCAAACAAGAATTGGTTATAAAGTCCTCTTGTCAATTAAACTAGGTAAGAGTATAATCTGTCTTGCATTATTTAAGGACTGAATTGACCCTATTCTGCATATTGTGTGGACATAGCTTACATTTATTCACTTAATATTATTCACTGGGGTTACTACCTTTAATTCTGAAACAAGATTAGGTTTAAAAACAGGCATCCATCTGGCAAAAAGAATGTCAGAGATTCTTCTTGTTCTTTGTTTATTTAGAGTTTTTTGTTTGCTTCTTTTTTGGTCATTACAAAAATTTATAATACAAGTTTTACAGTAATCTCTGAATTGATACTAGATATAAAAATAAAAACGTAATTATAAACTGAAATGCTTGTCTTTAAGGAAATTTTATTAATTAATGGGAAAACCCTAGACTTACCATTCATTTAATAAACTTTTATTAATACTTAGAACTAATATGTGGCAGGCACTGTGCTAGGCAGATTCATGCATATAATTTGTCATTTACCAGTTCTCTGGGCATATTGATTCCATTTTTGCCTGTCTGCAAGTTCTCAGATAGTTGGGGTAGGGTGGAGGTAGGGAGCTAATACAAAGATGCTTCCTACTGCCATGTGGTCTCCTTTCCATTGAATTATAACAGATACAAAATGCTACAACCTCGAGTCAAAAATCTGGCTGTAAATGCCTTCTCTGCTTCCTACTACCTGTGCGAATTAGGCTGGTGGTCTTCAAAATGTTTTATATACTCCATAAAATGCACAAAATTTGGGTTTAGGTCTCAAATTTTTGAAATCAAAGGTTTAATAGGTACAATGTCTATGATTTGGGATACATTATAAATATTGATATTATAAAATCACACAGGTATATCATCCTTTTAAATGTGTCTAGTAAATCTAAATAACCATAATGATAGTTACTTGTCATCATATATTTTAAAAAGGTATAAACAAGATCTTTCTTAACAGTTAGGAATTTTATCTCATTTCTTTTCTCCTTGCACCTACTTCCCATTGCACTTCACACACACACACACACACACACACACACACACACAGCATCCTAGTATATTTTTACATTTAAAAGGTCATCTTATCATAATTTCATACTTATCATATTCTACAACAAAAATACTTTTAAAATTTAAAACAGACTTTAGGCTTTAAGTATTAAATTTCCTCTAGATTCTGTCATAATTATCCGTAGTCCACAATTGAACAAAATAACAACTATATTAAAATTTTGAATGTTACAAAACAAAAAATTAAGTTTTTAGAAGTTTATCTCTTTTAAAGAGATTGTTTCTTTGAGATTAGCTCATGTATCCATGGGTGAGTATGACTTGTCACTAAAATGAGACAGTTTTCAGGATCATGTCTATTTTTCCTATTTTCTTTTTATTCCTACTTTTCACTTTTATAGACATAAATTCTGAAAAAAAATTGTTCTTACCACAAGCTGAATGGGATGCAAGAACTTTTCTATTGCAATATCACCCATTTCTTTGAATTTCCTCCAAGTAATATGCCAAAATCCACGTAGTGATCTATCATCTAAAATTATTTTTAATAGCCTCTCAACTGACAACTTAGTTACTTCCTCCTTCAATTTTGTTGAAAGCCAAGAATTGGAAAGTACCTGACCTGTGAAATGATTTGTTATACAGTCATGAAAGTCATTCACTTTCTTAGTTTCTGGGAAATATACCAAGAAGGTTTTCATAAGTCTTATTAAATGACTCTTGGTCTTTCACACAGGGGCACCTTGTTTAACCCAATATCCTCATAAAGATTTGAGAACATCAAAATATTGTTATTTTCAATACATTCTGGCAATACTAATTTTTAATAAAATAATTTTGCCTTATCATGCACCTTAAATAATATTTTCCCCCAAACCTTGGCGCTACAATTGAACCTGCACAGTTTATAGAAACTAACCACTCTATAACCCATATGGCAAAGTCAGTCCACACTGTCTAAGCAACGTATTGATCTAAGAGTTATTGCCTGTAAAAAAAAGTTTCACTCTAGATATAAACTCAAATAAATTTATTAATTGTGTCCCTAGGACCATCAGCTAACTTCTAAATTACATTCCTAAAACAAATACACAAACTATGGCACTTTGCCATGGTTTTCCTTTTTAATGACTTCCTTTTTGCTTTATGCTCATGAAACTCTCCCTCAAGAAAAATGAATATTTGACAATAACCAGGTAGCCTAACAAAACCTAGAACATTGATTAATACCAAGGGACAATGGGGATATAGAAGTCCTTGAGCCTTGCTAGTGTAATTTTAAGACTAGTGTAGCCATTCTGAATGTAAGCTAGTACAGCTTAGTCAAATTACATAGACATTTCCCCCAGGACTCAGAATTTCCACTCTCAGATGTATATCCCAAAAACGCTGTCACCTAAGTGGGACTGCATGTGAAGATGATCACTGCGGCACTGTGGTGGACACAGGAGCTGGGGGCCGTCAGACTGTCACTGGGAGAATAGATAGGTGTAATGTGGGAAAGGGCCAAGGGTATGTCAATAGATGGGTCTTAATATCATTATGTTGGTGAGAAGGAAGGAAGGAAGGAAGGAAGGAAGGAAGGAAGGGAAAGAAAGAAAGAAAGAAAGAAAGAAAGAAAGAAAGAAAGAAAGAAAGAAAGAAAGAAAGAAAGAAAGAAAGAAAAAGAGGGGGAGGAAGAAAGGAAGAGAGAGAAGGAAAGAGAAGAAAAAAGCAGAATAGATATATTGTATAATATTTATGAAAATTTAAAATACTTATACATTAGACAATACATATTTACAGGAACACACAAGAGATGATAGTTATTAAGTACATTAGAATTACTGTTGCATTGTAATTTATTGAATGCTGACTGATACTGTATATATTTTATAAATAGATAAGATACGGTCATCATTGACATTCTGCCCTCAGATGCTGCTCAACCTGAAATCGATCAGCATCTACACTTCAGAATACTCTTTCTTTCTTTCTTGAACCTTTCCAGGCAGGATGATAGAGGAAGAAATTTCCACAGTAAATTAAATTATCCAAGGGGTAGGGAACAGTCAGCTTCTAAAAGAATGCATCTGGTCTTAGAAGAAAAGAGAGGAGTTAAATAGAGGAAATCAAATCCTTGATGAATGAAAGGGGAAAGACAAAGGGAAGAGCCAGGGGATCTACCCCCCCCCCACTCCTGTCTCATACCCTGATCCCCCAACACAGCTTCCTTTCCTTTCCTTTCATACATTCCCACACCTTGAGGACTTTACCTGGGACCTTTGAGGTAAATACAAATGACTAATAAAGAAAAGAAAAGCTGTCAAACCTTGTTATGGACTGAATGTTTGCCCACCAGCCCTGTCAATTCATATGCTGACATTCTAACCCCCAGTGTATCTGTATTTGGAGATGGGAACCTCCAAGGAAGTAATTAAGTTTAAATGAGGGCATAAGGGTTGGGCCTTGATCCTATAGGATTAGTGTCCTTTAAGAAGAGACACCAGAGAGCTAGTTCTCTGCCTCTACATTTCTCCTCCACATCCCTCCTCACCCTTGTATACACACAGCCCCCCCCCCCCCAAGTAAAGGCCATGTGATGACGGAAGACATAGCCAGAAGACAGCCAGCCATCTGCAGGCCAGGAAGAGAGATCTTACTAAAAACTGAATCGGCTGAGGCCTGGATCTTAGACTTCTATAGCCTCCAGAAGTGAGAAAAAGATACCTCTGTTGTTTAAGCCACCAAGACTGGGCTATTTTGCTATGAGAGCCTAAGCCAATTAATACAAACTTCAAGTGTATTTATGGAATTGGAAATTAAAATAATAATTACACACTTTGAAAAGTTTTAAATAAGAGAGGGGTATGAGTCTGAGTGCATTTGAAAGAGTAGTTAGATGATAGATAATTTTATTCAAATTTTTAATTCAATATACAACTCTCTAGTAGTATCTTACCATATAAATGATTCAGCATATAGATTTTTAAGTATAAAAATCATGATGTAACAACAACAAAAATACCAGTACTTAGTTATTTTAAAATAGTCTGTTATGGGGGCACCTGGGTGACTCAGTCAGTTGAGCAGCTGCCTTCAGCTCAGGTCATGATCCTGGAGTCCCGGGATTGAGCCCTGCATCAGGCTCCCCACTCAGCAGGGAGTCTGCTTCTCCTTCTGACACCCCCAATCATGCACGTGCACACATGCGCGTGCGCTCTCTTTCTCAAATAAATAAATAAAATCTTTTTAAAAATAAACAAAAATAAAATAGTCTGTTATGTCAGTAGACTGAAAACATATAGAGCCAGTATGGCAATATTATAACCCCTAGTGACTTTAAAATAGGATATGTAACTTCCCCATCATGGTGAGGAGAAACTGGGGGCAAACAGTCAAAACTCATCAGTTTATTAGTGCCAATGAAAGACTGAATTCTTTTATTAAAAGTAGAGGGGGGGGCGCCTGGGTGGCACAGCGGTTAAGCGTCTGCCTTCGGCTCAGGGCGTGATCCTGGCGTTCTGGGATCGAGCCCCACATCAGGCTCCTCTGCTATGAGCCTGCTTCTTCCTCTCCCACTCCCCCTGCTTGTGTTCCCTCTCTCGCTGGCTGTCTCTATCTCTGTCGAATAAATAAAATCTTAAAAAAAAAAAAAAGTAGAGGGGAACGGGGCACCTGGGTGGCTCAGTCAGGTAAGGGTCCAACCCTTGATCTCAGCTCAGGTCTTGATCTCAGGGACGTGAGTTCAAGCCCCGTGTTGGGCTCCACACCCAGCTTAGAAAGAGAAAAGAAAGTAGAGGGAAAGTGGGCAAAAGTTTGAACAGTTGTTTCACAAAGGGAGATATATGAACGGACAATAGGCATAAGAAACTTCAACACCATTAGTCATCAGGGAAACCAAAATTAAAGGAAAAAATAGATACAATATACACACCAGAATGGCCAAGATGAAAGAGACTGACAACACTGATGTTGGCAAAAATGGGAAGCAACCCAAACCCTCAAATGTCAAATGGTATAGCCACTTTGGAAAAATACCTGGCTGTTTCTTTGAAAATGGAATATATACTTCTCCTGTGACTTCTGGGTATTTACCCAAGAGAAGTGAAAGCATACATCTATGAAAATCCTAAGTTTCATTCAAAATAGCGAAGAACTGGATTAATAAGAAAATGGATCAAAAAACTGCAGTGCAGGGGCGCCTGGGTGGCGCAGTCGTTAAGCGTCTGTCTTCGGCTCAGGGCATGATCCCGGCGTTCTGGGATCGAGCCCCACATCAGGCTCCTCCACTGGGAGCCTGCTTCTTCCTCTCCCACTCCCCCTGCTTGTGTTCCCTCTCTCACTGGCTGTCTCTCTCTGTCAAATAAATAAATAAAATCTTAAAAAAAAAGAAAACACTGTGGTGCATTCACACAATGGAATGTTACTCAGCACCAGTAAGAAGTGAATTACTGATAGAAGCAATGATACAGCTGAATCTCAGAAATGGTACACTGAGTAAAGGAAGCCTGAAACAAGAGTAAACACTGTATGAGCCCATTTATATGAAGTTCTAGAATAGCCAAATAAAAATCTATAATGAAAAAAATATGAATAGCAATTGCCCCATCGGTGGATGAGGGTGAAGCTTGGCTGTGAAGAGGTACAAAGGCGTGTACTGGGGTGACAGGGTGTTGGGTATAGTTCTCTCATGTGTTGGTCAAAATTCACTGGCTATTATGCTGATGATTTGCGCATTTGGCTAAATTTAAATCTTATGTCAGAAAAACAATTATAAACAAATATCTGAATTTAGTAATGATTTGTATGCCAAAGTTTTTGGTGATTACATATACTGATGTCTTAAACTTATTTTGAAATGCTTTTTTTTTTTTTTTTTTTTTTGCAGTATACATTTATTTATAAAATGCTTAGAAAGCAGAATACCCAGAAACTGTGGGCAGTTACGCTCTGGTGAGCAAAACTTAGTGCAAAAATATTTTCTTGGGCTATAGGATTTCCCCCTTTGTGTTATTTAATCTGAATGTGGATGCCCCAACCCTAAACTTTTTTTGCATTTCAAAAAATGATGGAGTGATAGATGTATAGAGGGATGGAGCTAAATAGATAACCTGATAAAGCAAATATAGCAATAGGTTAAGATACAAGAGGAAGGATCTACAGCAAATAGGACACAGTATCAAGTCTGAATGGTGGCACCAGATGGTCTTATGTTATGTTTTGTATGCTTATTTTTTCTATATGCTTGAATTATTTTATAATTACTAATATATTTGCATGAAACGTGTTACTTATGCAGTATACAGAAAATATTTATGCAGACACAGTATCAGAGATCCTTTGCAACAACTCTGCAGACTGCAGGCCCCATCCTTGAAAGTCCCGAGGTGATTTTGGAAATTACATTAATTCTTTGGAGTCCTGATATTAACTTTCTAGGTGTGTTGATAAGGATATATACTTAAACAAATTGTAAGACCAGAATGACAAATGTATAAACATACCCATTCTTGGGTAGGCTGTACTTTTATTCCTAATTATTCACTCCCTCCTTTTGTCAGAGAATTACATCTCCCCTCCCATTTTCATGTGACTTGCTCTGGCCAATGGCATTTGAGTAGATGTGATCAATGCTATGTCCAGGGGAAAACTATTAAGAGTATTATAGGCTGAATTGTATTCCCTAAAAATTCATATGTTGAAGCTCTAATCCCCAGTTCCTTAGAATGTGACTGTATTTGAAGATGTGGCCTTCAAAGAGGTGACTAAAATGAGACCCTGAGAGTGGGTTCTAATCCAAACTGACCAATGTCTTTCTAAGAAAAGAAAATGTAGACACACAAAGAGACACTAGGAGCATGTGCTCAAAGGGAAGATGCCATGTGAGGACATAGGGAGAAGGTGGTCATCGAATAAGCAAGAAGAGAGGGCTCAGGAGAAATCAAACCTGCCAACACTTTGATGGTGGACCATAGTCTTCAGATGCAGGAGGATAAATACCTACAAGTCCCACCTCAGAGCCCCACTTCAACCAGGGTCCCAGAATCGCATCCAGGTGAATTGCAATCCAGAATTGCATCAGCTAACTTATAGTTACCAACACACACTATGAGAGTAAAGACGTGTCGTTGCAAGACAAACACACATGTGTGCACGCATGCATGCACACAGTAGAGATGTGTTAATATATACTTTTTGGTTGAGTGCCACAGGGCCAAGAGTTAAAATCAGTATCAGACCACAGCCTAGCTAGAGCTGAATCACCATCATGGAAGGAATCTTTGGAATACAGAAAAATAAATCTGAAACTGTATTTAAATTTATCATTGTCATTATTATCATTTATTGAAAATTGCAGTGATGGCCAAATTTGAGGACTTTGACATTGTAGTACAGGAACAATGACTTCTCAGCCCTGCCAGCTGCCTGACTGCACTCATGCTTCCTGCACATCGACAATACAAAATAGAAACTTAGTTTCAGTTGCCTCGGTAAGGGAGCAATTTGGCTGGTGCTGTGATATGGAGCGCTGCTGATGGTAAGTTGCCACAAAGTTATTAAACGTTTCTTCCCCTCCATCATAACCAAAATAAAGCCTCCCTAGGCTCAAAACAATAAGGAATTTTCTTCTAAAAGCATTCTTGTAAAGCCTGTTGTTTTGATGTTTGAGTGAACAAAATGTGTTTTGGTGTGTGTTTCCTTGAGTCCATTTCCTCCAACACTGTCAGATTTTCTAATAATGAATAAACATTTATATTTCAATGGACTGCTAGAATTTCAAGAAATAAGGAACATTTTTCCTCCTGCCTCTAAATTGTTTTATTATGTTTGGATCAAAGATGTATATCCAAGATGTTTTAGGAATGAGTTTGAGGTCTTTCTGACTCTTAAAATCTTGAGATACCTAAGTTGATATTCATTTTAATTTGTGATTAATTCCCAGATATTCCTTTTCATTAAGAAATCCATACATAAAAAGAGAAATCCATATGCAAAATGAAGTAACCAAAAATTAAGTGAAGTTCTCAGTAGATAATTATTTAACATTAAGAACACTAATCCACCTGATAATTTTACAAAGTTTAAGAAATAATATAATCTATTATTTGGTTACGTATTACTTAAATTTTACATACATTTTTGATTCAAAAATAATATTTTTCTAAGTTGTACAGCCAAAATACTCTCCATGTTCATATTAAACATCAATATTTTATTTTTTTAATTATTTTAAAGTTCTTAATATTTTAACACAAAATTAACATACTTCAAAATCATCAGGATTTATTCACAGCATTTTAGTTTTGCAACAATGAATATACACTTATATTTCAGTGGACTTTAAAAATTTCAACAAGTAGAATACCTAAGAAGACTTTTTTACTACACATTTATATTTAGCTTGATAATTTATTATTTGATTGAAACATTATATATTTAGATATTAATATTCAGAATACTTAGATATTGACAACAATTTCAAATGCCATAATCACTTATACTCCAAGGAAGGTCAACTGGAAGTTTTCCTAACAGGAGTCATGGAACTCTTCCCCAGAGGCTTTCTCTAATCACGGGAGCCCACTCAGCCTGTGCCCAAGGTAGACCAGAAGTGCCGAGATGTCCTAGTTGTCCAGTAATAACAAGTTCAATAATATACCTTTCTTGGTTTCCTTCCTTTCTCTGTATCATTTCCCACTGCCCTATTAGAGCTTTGTGGACTCACCTCTCAAATAAACAACTCACACTCACATCCTTTTCTCAGGTTTGGCTCCTGGGGGAACCCAATCTAAGAGGTACACAATCATGAAACCCCACACCCATCAGGGAATACTGGAAGGACACTAAAGTGGAATCCTTTATAAGCCACCAGTTTCAGGTTTACGAAGGTGGACTCTACCATTTTAATCTGCAAACTTTCAAACCTGTATCAGTTGTCTATTGCTGCATAAATTACCCCACCCTCAGTGACAACGACTGAATGACAACGATTTATTATTGATCACAATTCTGTACATTGGTTGTGCTCATTTCATCTGGCTCACACATGCAGTTACCTTCAGGAGAGTGAGTGGGCTTGAAGGTCCAAGTTGGCCTCACTCATGTATGACAATTAGTGCTCCCAGTTGCCTGGTGTGACTTGATTTTCCTGTGCATGGCCTCTCTTCATCCAGGAGACTAGAGTTAGCTTCTTTATGTGTAAGTCCCAAGATAGCGTTTTAAGAGGACAAAAAAGCTACAAGGCCTCTAGAAAACTAGGCTATAGAACCAGCAAGTCCCTCTTCAACCACATTCTGTTGGTAGAAGCAAGACATCAGGGCTGGCATGGGCTGAAAAAGTGGGGTTATAGCCTTCATCTCTTAGTGGAAAGAGCTGGAAAGTATTACTGCTATGTTTTCAATCTATCATAAACCCAATTGTCTTTGTGGAAGAGACCAATTAGATGCTCACCAAGCCTACTTCCACTTTCTGGACATGAAAGCGTAACTATACTTCCCAGCCTCCCTGGAGGTAGGTTGAATCCAAGTGCTTGGATCATGGCACTTTCAGCCACAGCAATATATCCCTGGTCTGTCTCTCCTGCCCCAGAAATAGCATGTGCTAAAGATGGCAACATCACAAAATGGCAGGAGCATGGACCCCCTCAGGATTTTTTCTGAAGAAAAACCATCTGACTTTCATTGAACTTTGACAGGAACAAGAAATAAATTTCTATTATGTTAAGTTACTGAGATTTAAACATAGTACAATCTAACATACCCTAACTAATATGTCTTTGAGAACTAAAAGAACGAATCTCAAATAATGGACTGTAGGATATGGCAAAAGTCTGGTGATAGAGTTTTTTGTTGTTGTTGCTGTTTGTGTTGGGCACTGAGAAAGTTCCTTCTCATTTTATACCATGTTAGCTGTCTTCTGTCTATTTATTAGACCATCTTCCCTGATGATATCTACTAGCTCTGTTAGTTTCAAGGCAAATACAGATGAACAGACTTCCTCCTATGGCAGAGACTGAACTTGTATGGTAGAGAATTCACTCGCACAATTAAACTACTGCTATTCATAGGGAAGGGGTAGCAGCTAGGAACATATGCAGACATCTGGGAGGTGGGCTCATGACTCCCTTAGGAAGGTATTATCTTTAATGATAGTGCTCAAAATTACTCTTCTCCTTTTTTTTCTACCTTTGCAGTATCCTTATCGCTCATCTCAAATTTTAAAGATTTTATTTATTTATTTATTTGAGAGAGAGCAAGAGATTGAACAGGGGGAGGGGCAGAGGGAGAGGGAGAGAGAAAATCTCAAGCAGACTCTGCACTGAGCACAGAGCCCTATGTGGGGCTCCATCTCACAAACCTAAGATCATGACCTGAGCTGAAATCAAGAGTTGGACACTTAACCCTCTGAGCCACCCAGGCACCCCTCATCTCACGTTTTAGATATACTCCTCTCTATTAGAAAGACATTTGTAGAATTTCACTCTGAAAGGCCTTGCTAACTCTTTAAGATGATAGCTTTTTCCTTTGGTTCATAGGTGAGGTGACTGTCATATGATAAAGGATCAAGTGGGTCACTGGGAAATGTTTATCCACTTTCTGAAGCAAAAACTCCTCCAAGTGTTTTAAAGATGTAAACCTGCCCCCTTTTCATGTCTGGCAATGATGCTGATGATGAGAAAAACCTTCCCAGACCAGGGTGATCTATCCAAGATCTATTTATTTTTCCATAATCCCTTTGTTTATGTGTTCTCAAATGACTAATGAGGCCAATCTGGAACTGGCAGATTTTGCCACAATTTAGACAGATGGTTTCAGTATATGTGCATAAAGAAAGTAATGTTGGAAATGTGAAAATAAAGATATATTTTGTACTATCCTGAGTTTTTCTAAGAGAACAAAGGTAAAATGACCAGGGGGCATGGAAAGGTTTTAGTGTACTAAACCACACAATGTGATCTTTTTACCTTAGAAGCCTCTGGAATAACTACTGAGAATCATTGCAGTAACATACAGATGATTTTTTTTTTTAGCCCAAACACTTGGAAAAGTCTAAACATATGCTCTAGTCATTGCTTTAGAAAGCTTGTATAAGCAATATTAAGTGAACTGTTGCTGATAAAAATGTGACCTCACTCCAAACCTGAGCCCTTCCTAGAACTGAAGCAAAACCAAATATTTCTGGGTAATTTAAAATATAAACAGGGCTGACCATTTTTCAGGTCTTTGCATAGATGACACATTTCTGAACCTTCTACTCTAATCCAGTTATCCAAATTTTAGTATTGTCTCTCTTAGATGAGAAAACCTGGAAAATTTTTGTACATTTCCAATTTATTGAATAGATCCTAGCAATATGAAGACTCATTCATTCACATATCCTCAACTAATATTCACTGAACACTTACTTTGTGTAAGACAAGATCGTTGATGCTGCAAAATTCCAACATGAGTATACCCATAACCCTGGTCTTCAAGAAACACAGATTTCATAGATGTGTAAACAAATTGTTGTAACACCGTATGGTAAATTTACATAGTTCCTCAGAGAATAATGCACTGTTTTTGCTAATAATGCCTGTAGTGGTAACAGCAACAAAGAAGTAGAATGGAGGAAGTAGAAGGAGAAAGATCCCATGTATAATAGGTTGCCCTGAGACATATTACCCAGAAATGTGTGCCACGCCGGCATCATTAATGGCAAGTTGCTCAGCAATTAAGCTGGTTTGTGGTGGTGGCAGAGACCAGGGTTGTGTGTGGATCTTGGATGTAGGAGTAGAATATCTACATATGTGACAAGGCCCTTCGATGCATGATAGAAATAAGACTGGGAAGCAAATATGGCCACGTAATGGGTCACAGGTTGGTTACCCATACCCTGCTGCAGCAAAACTCCAGATGAATTTCAGGATGCTAAATTTTAACTTGGATATCCAAGTCATCATGAAGATACATTGTTAAAGGTAGGAGGATAGGAAAAGTATTATTTGCTATTTTGTTAGCTACATTTATAATTTTTAAATGGCACGTGTACTAAGAACCTTTATTTTCTACACTAGTCCCAATCCCACCCCCAGGCTGTGTATGTTTGGGAGCCTAGTCTCCAGACAGTCACAGGCTTCTGCAGGCCAGGCTTCTGGTTTCTTCGATGGTAATATCCCCTCCTAAGCTTTGTAGACATTTGACCTATTTGTTTCCAGTTAGTTCCTTTCAAGTAACCACAGCCAAAAGTTTCTTTCCCATCAGTCTTTCTCTCAATTTCATTGTATCTGCCTTGAGATAATTTGAAAAATTGGGTTTAAAGGGATAGACAATGCTCTTTATATCATCTTTGGCACTAGGTTGTCTCCTAATTTCTGAATAACGTATAATAGGAAGGAGGTGTTAATGGCCTGAGTGCTCACACCCTTATAAAAATTGTTTCATCAGCACTACCCCTAATAACTAGCCTGATAACCACTTCTTTTAGAATTCGTTAAATGTAGCAAAAAGAAGCCAGAACACATTAATAGTGTAACTTTTTTTCAAACCAGTTTGGCTAGATAGAGACTTCTGTTGGCATATGACCTGCCTTCCAAGGTATTACAGAGGAGTTTTAACAAATGTTTTCTTAAAGCACACACAGATCACCAGCTTTCCAGCCTACAATATACATGCCCTACCCCTCAAGACCAAATACAAAGCTCAAGGCATATGTTTTACATATCTGTTACAACAGTAGCCCGGTTCTAAGTATCAATTTCTACATTAATTATAGGAAGCAAACTCAATTGCATGAGACCCAAAATACAGGATTTATGCAACACTCAGTTTCATTGCTTTCTCTGGGGATTGAAGGGCAGCTTTGACATTTTCACTGTGTAACTTTAATGCTAAGTCTAAAAGTGACTATTCCAAGTGATGGAAAGTAAGAAAGGGGCAAAGCAGCACAGATGCATTCATCTTAATGTTAAAACACAGAAACAGCACATATACTTTCTATTTCCATCCAACTGGGCAGGACTTATTTACATGGCCACCCCAGGCTGCAAGGACAGCTGGAAAATGCAGTCCCTACACGTGGAGCCATGTATACTGCTAAAATGGGGGCATCCTATGACTAAAGAAGAGGGAATGTGTAGTGATGAATAATCAGCAGTGTCTGCGACAATGACCCATAGGTCAGAATAGGGGCCAGGAGAGAAGGAGGGAGTAAAGAACTCACAGAGAGAAGCAGTGCAGATGATGGGGTAGGATGAGATCGGGACCTTATCCTGAGCTGGTTTTAAGTCTGACACCCCAAAGCTGTAATTTCCATAGAGGAGTTCCCCTACGCCAAGTCCTCCCTTTTGTCTGCTAAGAGGATATTTCTCCAAATTATACAAAAACCCATCCGCCCCTTGGAGGTTTCAGTGATCAGTCTCATTTTCCATTGTTTTGTTAGACACATCCATCACAAATAAGGAGGCCTTCCAGGTGAGTGTGTATTAGGAGCTCAGAGGAACACAGAGAAGGGGGATAACTAACATAATCTAGAAACTTTTTTTTCCTACAAAAAAGGTAGGACTTCCATGACTGCAAAAAGAATAAAGAAGGGCAGTTGAAGGGAGTCAGGCTTCCGTGAGGACTGATCAGAGGTGTTGCCCCTGTTACTCAGACTTTGCGGGTCTGCACAGCGTCAGAGGACGACTCAGAGCCCGCTGGGCTTAGAAGCACCCGTGTGCACAATGAGAATCCCAGGCTGAACTTCAATTAGTTCCTTAACCTCTCTGTTCCTCAGTTTTTGCATCTCTGAAATATGGACATTCACCACAGAGGGTTATTTTGAAGATTTCGATGAGAGCACGTATACAGAGTGCGAAGGCTCTGTGCTCTACAAATGGTGAATGTTTAATAAATATTACCTAAAAGCATGTATCGTGGCGCTCTTATTGAATCATAATAGAGAACACAAGAGATAGTCTATCCATAGTAATATTTTTCAGTGCCTCTAACATTGTGTCTGGAACACAGCAAACATTCAAAAAATGAATGAATGAGTAAATGAAAACATTTTGAAACCCATTCAAGTAACCACCCTACACAAGGTTTCCCTGGCTTCTCAAGTTTCTTAGTGGTTCTTTAAATAGTGGCTCAAAAATGAAGAGGACATGTTAGAAATGTTAGCCAATGTACATAATTCTATCTGAACAAAGGAAGTCAAAACTGCTTATTAATTTACAGTGAAGCCTTCATATCAGTCTGAGAAAACCAAATGTTCAGCAGCACTGAAAATTTCTAGAACACACACAAAAAGAATCCTTAAGTTTCTTTGGGAAAATGGAGCCATCTACAGACCAAATCGATTCACTATTAAACAAATTCATTCCTTGACTTTGTAATCATAGAACAGGAAGGTTTTTCTACTTTAATTTCTTATTACTCTTATTTTTATTTCTTGTTACTCTCATTCTTCTGCTTCTAAATATACAGCTGGAGTTCTAAAGCATATCCAGTCTGTACTACCTCCATCACCAGCTTGTGCCACTATCACATGAAATAATCTAACTAGTCCCCTGCTTCTGCCTTTGACCCATTACAGTCCAGGAACAACGGAGTCAGAGGAACCCTTTCAAAGTAAATCCCTCGAGTATCTATCCACTGAATTTAAAAACGAATGAATGGCCACCATAAATCATACATGATTTCAAGTATGGAATGGTGATAAAGCAATAACCAGAACATGGTGCCTCTTTTGCAAAGAAAACAGAAAAGCTTACAGAAAAATCATTAAATCCTCAACAATAAACATAAGAGAAGAATGGCTGATGAGGAATGATACAACTAACTCCCTTAAAATAAGAGAGCACTGAAGCTGGTTCTTGAAGGACCAGTTAATTGACATCTTACCTTTGGTCTTTCCAATCAAATAAGAATAATTTAGGAATAATGCAATAGCTGCCATTTATGAAGGATTGCCTCCTTACAAGATACGGTGCTAAGTTCTCAGATGCATTACTTCACTTCATCCTTGCAACCACCCAAATAATTAGGCATGTTATCCCATTCTGCCCAGGCAGAAACTGAGAGCTACAGAGGTTAAGTAATATGCCTAAAGATACACCTCTATCCAACAGTGGATCTGAGAGCTGAATCCAGCCTGTTAGGGGAGCCTGCGCTCTTAAGGACTAGGCAATACTCCCTCTGTGAAAGGCAGAGACAGAGATCCTGGCGACAAAGCTAGAGCAAGAGGTTTCTCAGTATCTATTCGACAGGCCTTCCACTGGCATAGTCCTGGAGCTTTAATAGGTTGTGATTATTTAAGTGAGTGCCATGCCAATCCCTGCCTCAACATAAATTTTTGACACTGCAAACACACATAGACACACAGAGATAGAGCTGCTGCACGAGACTCTGATGCTAAGAGCTTATAACCACAGCATGAGCCCATATGGGCAGACACCATGTCTTGTCACCATTCTGTCCCCAGCGTGCCATAGTAGGCATATAGTGGATGCTGAATAAATGAACAGATGAACTGAGACTCTAACTGCATTTTAAATACCCAGTTAACAATTGAAGGTAAAAAGTACCATCAGAGGACAGATTGTATGACAGATTGTACCGGGTGCCCAACAGTTGACTGCTTTTAATGTAAAGGATTTGAGCCTTAAACAGGCAATTGAGTGAGTACTTGGAATTAGCTAAATTAGGTTATAGTTCAGGTGAGTCCTGTTCATTTTAAGTCTAATTTTGTGACTGTACCTATCACCAACTTTGGTCAGGGATCTGCATAATACATATATGCTTTGCTGGTAATCATTCGAGTAGAGCTTTTTTTTTTTTTTTTTTTACCGATAGAGCCAGTGGGTGCCACACCAAGGGGCTGGCAGAGTGACAGCAGCAGGCCCCGAGTTCCAAACATTATGGTGAAGAGAACAAAGGCCCTGGAATGAGAGGAAATGGGGCATCTCGGAGTTCATGAACACCAGCCCACCGGATTGGAGTCCCATCAGGACTCATTCAGTTTCAAGTAATAGCAATGCTTCTCAAACTGGCTGAAACAATGATTGCCTCCCGTAATTGATATGTTCAAGAGATGTGGCCAACTTGGGAACCACTAGGCCCAGTGCCTCAAAAAAATGTCATCAAGACATTGCTGGTCTCTCCAGCTCCTGCTTCAGCATTTCTTTGCATTTGGCAGCATTCCCAGATAGATTCCCGGTCAAGCCAGCAGAAGTGGTTTCCAGCAGCTTCAAACTTACATCGATTCACTTAGCAAGCCTGGTGAGTAAAGGGGCCTCTTTTCCAGCCATTTTAGCTGATAAGTACTTGGATTCCCTCTGATTGGCCCCGCTTGTGTCACTTGTCCACCCCTGAATCAATCACTGTGACCAAGATCATACAGCCAGCTCTCTGATTCGTCAGGATTGAGACGTGTATACCTATGGAGTCCAAGGATGGGGTCATCTCTGCCCAAATGATATAGACCAGAGTGGAAGAGAACTGATTCTCTAAGTAAAACTCAAGGTTTCTTTTATAGAACAAGGGATGCTGGGAGGTGAGCAGGGAGGGGAAGCAACAGACAAAAGGATATGAACACCAGGTGCTGAAAATATGCAAAAGCATGTGGAACATGGCCTAAGACTGACCCCCTAACTGAACTGGCTTGGGAATGGAGAATGGGAGAGGGAAAGGGGGCATTACACCTGTTAAACCACAAAACAGTTACTAAGCATTGTATTAAGCAGGAAGTTTGAGTAAGTTGCAATTTAGTGACCAGCCTTCAAAAGGGCATCATTCCTTCATTATTGTGCATGAAAGAAGGAATGAAAGAATGAACAAATGCAGAGCAACTTTTTAAGGTAGGCAGTATTTACCCCATTTGAAAATTTAGGAAAATGAAGTATAGGAGCTGAATAGCTTACTTAAGTTCTCATAAGTCAGCAACCAAGAATTTTTGTGGGGGCTCAACTTCTAGGTCACTATTCCTAAATGCTCCAAAAATGGGGTACATTAAAATAAAGATTTATTATTGTGAATAATTTTTTATTTTTATTTATTTATTTTTTAGAGAGAGAGAGTTGGTGGAGGAGGGAGAGTGGTAGAGGGAGAGCGAGTGAGACAATCCAATGCAGGGCTCAATCTCACCACCCTGAGATCATGACCTGAGCCAAAATCAAGAGTCAGATGCTTAACCAACTGAGCCACCCAGGTGCCCCAACTGTGAATAATTCTTAATCCTAAAATTCAAGACGGTGGCAGGGACTTTCATAATAAAAATATAACTTCAATCTGGACTCTGTCTTCTACTAGCCAAAGGTCCTTGGGCAAACTAGTTCACCTCTCTTAGCCTCTGTTTCCCCATCTGTAAAATAATGATAATAACCCCCTTTATTGTGGAGATTAAATGAGATAACCTATGTAAAAGCACCTGGATAACATCAGTACAATTAAATAAATAAGCTATATAGTACTAATTGAATGAATTTGAGATTTTTTAAAAAATAAAATAGAAATCACAGTCCCTGCTTTAAAATAAAACAAAATAACACCACCACCACCAACAACAACAAACACCTGAGTTTGGCTTTCATTCCATCACCAGTAGAAATAATCCCCATGCTGTTACTCAAGTTAATGTAATTATATACAAGGCAAGAAAGAGGCATTTCCTAAGCATATAATGCATTAAAACATGACCCCCGCTAACTCATTGGATCCTGAAAGCAATTTGGGTTGAGTTTTACACCATCTGCAACCTCTCAGACTTCAGAAGCTTTGAATCAGCACTGTGCCACCTTGCCATACATTGGACACAAATATAAAAAGAAAAAATCAAACCATAACCTTGGACTCCATCCAGGGTCTTGTCTTGAGGTCAAAGCCTTAGAAAATGTCTCTCTTCTGTGAAATAAAAAAGTAATCATATCCTTGCCCATGTCTGATCTTGACACCCTTTTCACTGTTTTCCTGTTCTGGTGTCAACTCCCTGACCCCAAGTCATGACCCGTCTAGCCTCTGTGATGGCTTCACAGATATATCCTCACTCCTTTAGTTCAGGGACTCTCCTCTCCTCCCTCTTCCTCCTATCACCCATCAGTAGCCATAGCTGTCCCGCACATGTCTACTGCCCAGCACACGCAACGGGACAAACAAACGCTAACAAAGGGAAATATTGATAAGCCGAACATAGTAAAATTAACAATTTCTGTTCATCGAAAGATATCATTAAGAGAGTGAAAATGCTGGAGAATATATCTACAACATAGAAATCTGACAAAGGGGGCGCCTGGGTGGCACAGCAGTTAAGCGTCTGCCTTCGGCTCAGGGCGTGATCCCGGCATTATGGGATCGAGCCCCACATCAGGCTCCTCCGCTATGAGCCTGCTTCTTCCTCTCCCACTCCCCCTGCTTGTGTTCCCTCTCTCGCTGACTGTCTCTATCTCTGTCAAATAAATAAATAAAATCTTTAAAAAAAAAAGAAAAAGAAAAGAAATCTGACAAAGAGCTTGTATTCAGCATTTTTAAAAAATCTTTTTTACACTAATAAGAAAGGACAGCCCAAAAGACTTCAGTAAATATTTCACAAAAGAGGAAATCTAAATGGCAATAAGCACATGGAAAGGTGCTCAACATTACAAGACATTAAAGAGCCACTGATTCCAACCAAAGTGAAAACATTTTACATATCCACAAAACTGGTGAAAATGTAAAAATAACAGCTGAACAGATAGATCAGTGTTAGTGTGCCAAACTGGAACTTTCGTATCTTGCTGATGGGAGTGAAAATTGGTACAACTACTTTAGAAACTATTTGATGCTATTTACTAAACCTGAGAATATATCTTATGACCCAGTCATTCTTTCTCTCTGAGTGTTTTCCCAAGAGAAATGCATGGTGTTCATGGAAGTGCAAAAGGTATGTATACAAGGATATTCAAAGCAGCATTACTGTGATAGCCAAAACCAAGAAACAATGTAAAAGTCCATGAAAAGTGGAAAAGAAAATTGTGGTTGTATAGTCCTATAATAGAATATCCAACAATAAAACAAAACAAACTTCAGCTGCACACATGGCATGAATGAATTTCAAAAACATAATGTTTAGCAAAAATACATGTTCTAAGATCCCTTTTATGTAAAATTCAAAGAGGGGGAAAAACTAATGTAGGGTAAAGGAGGTAGTACAGTGGTTACTTTTGGTGGCATAAAGGGCTGACTGGGAGAGGCAGGAGTGGGGTAGCACGGTGCTGTCAATTTTCTATATTTTTATCTGGAGCCACACTGGTGTTACACAAGTGTATTCACTTTGTAAAAGTTTATTGAGTTGTAGCTTGAAATCTGTTCAGTTTACCAAATGTAGGTTGTACATCCATAAAAAGTATACTAAGAAATCCACACCCTTCTTGATGCCTATAATTAAGGCTCATGAGTTCATTTCAACCAATTCTGTGACTTTAAACTTTCAAATATGATTGGAATTCACTCATCTACATAGAACATTTCCATACCCACAAAAGCACTTAAAAAAAAAAAACACACATCTATTTTATTGTTAGCAATTCAGCTTTCACTGAGCAATGGTTTGTGGGAATCATCATGCACAGAAATGAGCAGCAAAAGGCCATGAGTTCCTAAAACAATCAATGTAATAGTAGCAAATATGTACGGATTACTGCACTATTTTATTTCATCCTCACAATAAACGTTTGAAATAAGTACTGTTTGTATCTCCATTTTACAGGTTAAAGAAAACGAGATCCAGAAATGTTAAACAGCTTGTCTAGGTCCACACAGTTAACGAGTGGCTAGAATGAGGATTTAAATCCAAATATGTCTATTTACTTTGTCAACTCCATGGACACTAACTTCCTCTAACCTCCTCCTCCTTGGGAGGCAAAGAGACAGAGAAAGTGAGAAATAAAGTCTCTCTTCCCTCTCTCCCAGGGAAGAACTTCACAGTTAGGCGATAGGTAGCAGAGTATAGACATTTCATTTCCAGAGCTCCATCCGGGCCAGAGGCACATAATCTGTGATGGGGTGCTGTCCTCCATGTGAGAGGCCTCTGCATGTTGGAATGGAAAGAGAACACACAGGCTTTGGTGCCTGAGAGATCTCACAGCTCTCCCTCTACTATGCCCTTCAACAAATCTGTTTCTTTATCTATGAAATGAAGGTGAGCAATCTTTTTCATAATGCTGTTGAGTGAATGAAAATGTCGGATGCATTAAACTACTACAACTGGGGGAGGTTTTCTTTTGTTTGTTTGTTTGGTTGGTTGGTTGGTTGGTTGGTTGGTTCATTGGTTGTTTTTTGCTGTTGTTTGTTTGCTGTTTGTTTTGCCACAGTGCAGCACAGCCTCTGTTGTCTCACACGCTCTCCTTTCCCTTCGAAGGCTCACAAGTCCTGGGATGCACCGCAGAGAGGGTAGTCACTTAAACGATCACGCAGTTTTTAAGTGAAACTTTTTCATACCCTATGCACTGCACAGACCGCCTTAAATTCCTTTTCCCATTCCTTTTTGTGTGACCTACTCCAGACAGTTTGGAGGAACATTTAAGTATCTTTACTTCTCTCCTTTTAAACTTAGAACCAATGCTCAGATGCTGCATTTCTGCTCCATTTTCTTCTGGATCTCATCCTGACCCTTTTTGCAATGGAGAATCACATAATTACAGCTATCACCTACCCAGCACCTTCTTTGTGACATGTCTACATCCTCAGTCATCTTTGCCCAAAACCTTGTTGCTTTTTCCCTTCTTTTTTTGCACAATTTGCTGCCATTATGCACCCAGTTCCCACAATTATACCCTCAGAGTCATCTGTGCTTCTCTTCTCCCCATTCAACCCATAAAACCATTCCTTCAAGACAGATTCTGAGTTCAGCCTACCACCTCAAACCTTTCCTACCCCTGGCAGTTTTGGACATCTGGATCTTTTCATCCTTTCATTGTATAGGACATCTTCTCAACTGGTCCTTCTGCCTCCACCTCTCCTCTCTCCTTGTTCAGAGATCTCTTGTCTACATCCCTATAAAATCTAGACTGCTGAGATGGCAAAGAAGGCCTGGCCCTCTCTATGCTCCCCTCTCCAAGTGCGTCTGGCACTCTTGTCTTCTCACGCTCCATGCTTCTGCCATCTTGACATAACCACCATCCCTTTCATGACCCTTTGGACAAGTTGCTTGACTGTCCACTCCCCAACCCTACTCCTTCTGGGAATCCAGCAATCTCTTACACATCCTTCAAAATGCTGCTAAATGTAACTTCCTCTGCAAAAGTTCATCTTGCCCATTGCTGGCAGTCCAATTGGTTCATTTCTACTCTGAGTTCCCAAAGTACTTAATATATTGAATTGAAATAGCAGTGTTTGAATTCCTGCCATTCCTCAGGAGCAAATGTTGTGTCATATGTACCTTTATATTCCCAGTGCTTAGCACTAGGATATATAGCTGTTGGAGTTAGAAAAGTTATCAGAAAGGAAAGTCTATGCAGCATGAATGAATGAATGAAGTTTTTACAAATCCAAGCCAAAACATCCAAGTTGAAGAAATAACCTAGAACATACAAATGTTCTTAAAGCCGCACAGGAAATTGAGAGCCTGATTTATAGAAAGAGCGCCCAATTAAGAATCCATCCGCCTGGGATGTTATTCCATCTACACCACTCACTAGCCTCAGGGCTATAAAGGTGTAATTCTACCCTCAGGACTCTTAGACTTGATGACGTGTGACCACCTTTCCAACTTTAAGATACTAAAAGGCTTGATAAAGAACAACAAGCTCACAATGACCTAAGTCTTTCTCCGCACTTGTCAGAGTTAATTCACACGCTACTGAAGGTCTGTCATACTCAAATCCCTTTCCATAGGCCAGGAGGAGAGAGCCACAGCATTTCTAAGCAACAGTTTTAGGGACACATGAAAAAGGAATATTGGCTCAGAAGCAAAATAGAAAGGACACCCTCTGGATGCGAGACAAACCACAGAAGTAAGAGGAAATGGTTTGTTGTTGTTGTTGTTGTTTTACAAGAAGATTGGAGCCAACCCCCCAAAACAAAACAAAAAACAAACAAAACAGGACAAAGTAAAAGTCCATTCCATTCAAAGCAGTTTTATTCAGGGGCAGTCAAATGGTGCAAAGATCTTGCTGAATTAGACCCAGACACTCCACATGCAAAAGAGATAGGAATTTTAATTTTGCATACGTGGTTTTCCTATTGCCAATCACTAATATTTGCAATTAGCCTTGGTCGTCCTTTCTGGTCTGAGTTAGGACATTTTTTGGTTTTAAGAACAGGAATTCTCCAGTTTATATTTTGGAATGGGGGAGGGTGGCACTGACAGAGTGCGTAAAGGAAGGCTGATGACGATGGTATGTGTGCTATCAGCATTAGCGAGAGCCAGGGACAGTGAAAGTCAAATTTCACGGGAACCCCAGAACAGCTACCATTATGGCCTCCCCCAGACCAGAACGCTGACTGGTAACACAAATTTCATCTAGCAACATCTCTAGGAGTCAGGTAAACTGCTTGTATCTTTGGCAGTCCAAGTTTGTTAACCTATACCCTACTCTCCACTGTTAACATGACTCCGTTATATCCTTTGCCCCTGATTCTGTGCGACTTCCAACTTCTGCAAACTCACATGTTGTCTCCTTAAGTCTCTTAATCAGATATTTCCCAAAGGGAGGATCTGAAAGCTGCTCCAGTCTTAACATTCTCTCTGATCCTTGGAGCATTTACACAATACCACTGAGCAGGTTGCTGGCAGCCTGTGGATTGTTCACACTTGAGTCTCCACTCTGGTTCCAACAGCTTTGGCCAGAGTAGAATGCTCAAATGAATCAACATTGATATTTATAAAAGAAACCCCTTGGAAAAATATCTTGGGTGAGGCAGGTACTCTTGAGACTTGGCCTGCCCAGGACATAACAAAGGCCCACTTGGATGGCAGGGGACAGTTTTCCTTGTTTTAAATTAGAAGAAGCTACCAGCAACTCCAGACACCTCTGACCATACGTTCAGTGTCCAGCAATCCCTCGAATGACCCAGTGACTTATGCCAACAGAAGGCTACTTTTCAACATGTTTTCTGCATCAGTCAGCCTCTGTAGTTAAACTTCTGTATCAGTTGGCTAAGTTGTCCCGTACTAACAATGTTCCCCAAAACCTTAGTGGCTTACAGAGGGTGATTTCTCCCTCATGTGTGTCCCTCACGGGCTGGCTCTGCTTCTGCCCCATGCGTCTTCTCCCTGGGAACCAAACGGACAAAGCAGCCTCCATCTGGACTACACATTCCAATTCACCAAACACAGTCCCAGTCATGCCTGTTGTCCCAGAGAAATTAACAATAGCCTATCTTTTCACTCTCGATAGCGTACACTCTCACTTTCAAATATTCCTGTTTTGGACAATAAATTGCACGTCATCTTTTCTATCGAGGTTATTGACGACTTCCTGGCAAAGGAAAAAGAGACATGGCAAAAACACAAACTGGCTCTTAAAAGTTTCTGGTCAAAAATGACTCGAGTCACTTTGCCCACATTTCATCGGCTAAAGTCCACTCCTGAGTTCAGTATGGTGAGAACGTATAATGGCCCTCAAGGAGGGGAGGCAAATATTTTGAACAAAATACAACCTACCAAAGTAAACAATGGAAAACATGAAGACAAAATGAAATGATATAAACAGTTTGCCTCAGGCATGTGTGTGGAAGGGGTAAAAGGGTAGGGTTAGAGTCACTGCACTTTGGGGCTTCTACAATTTTATCAATTTTCTAGGCTTGTCCATTGCCCTAATTTTACAAGATGAAAAAAAAAATGGAGCCCAGGAAGGGAATTAACCTGCCCAAGTTCCCAGAACTCTGTAGACCAGTCCATGACCTGCTAATGTGAGAGTATAGATATCTGATGGAAGCAAAAGCAGTTTGGTGATAATACAAAGCACTTATGTCTAAATCTAAAGCAATGCCAAGCCACTCGACTTACATAGACTTGACAGAGGTAAAATTGACATGGCCCAAAACACAGTAACTGAGAGAGTGCCCAATAACTCAAGAAACTTTGTAAGAACTCAAAAATAATTCAACTCCTCTTCCATGAGGGAATTTCAGAGAATGTTCCCACCTTATATTGCAACATTTATGACATTTCTGAGTCTTACCTCCTTCTTGTCATTAGGTGACTTGACTCTCTTCTTCTGCTCCAGGGTCCAGCTTCATGGAGATCAGTAGTTCTCAATCTTGGCTGCAACCCCCATGCCCAGTCTCCACCTCTCCCCAAAGATTCTGATTCAGTTGTTGGGAGAAGAGGTGCTGATAAGTAGCACTATTTAGAAGCTTCCAGGTTATTCTAATTTATGTTCAGGATTGAGACTCACTAATGTAAGATTTTTTTCAATATTCCATGGACTAGAGTGATAGATTTTTGGTCCAGCAAACCATTCAAGGAAGGAGATTCATATACTCTTTGTTATGGACTGAATGTTCATGTCCTCCCCAAATCCATGTATTGAACTCCTCACTCCCAATGTGATGGTCTTTGCAGGTGGGGCCTTTGGGCAGTACTTTGGGCCTGCATGACAGGATTAGTGCCCTTTTAAGAAGAGACAACAGAGAGCTTTCTCTCTCTCTCTCTCTTTCTCCCTCTCCATATTCACACAAAGAGGAGATCATGTGAGCAAAGAGCAAGACAGTGACAGCTACCAGCCAGGAGAAGAGGCCTCAGTGTAAAACTACTTTGCTGGCACCTTAACCTTGGATTTCCAGCCTCCAGAACTGTGATAAATAAATGTCTGCCGTTCAAGGCACCCACTCTATGGTATTTTGCTAGGGCAGCCCAAGCTGACTGCTATTTAACATTTGTCTTCAAAACTCCCCAGTTCTATTCTTCTCTGCTAGAGCTTCACACACACACACACACACACACACACACACACTGGTTTGTGCGTTTCATTTGCTTGCCTGAAATGCATTTCTAAATGCAACATAACATATTATCCAAACCACTTTATGAGAAGATATGCTATTTGTCCCAAAGAGTCTTTGGTATTTTTAGTTTGAAGACTCAATGTTTCTCTAATGAATATAAGGCTAGAGGTTAGAAAACTTTTGGTGTAGAGCTGGTTCCACTACTTAACTGGCCATTGCACATTGGCTGGATCATCTCTCTACACATCACTTTCCCATGATAAAGGAAAGAATCAAAACAAATGCTTTTGTAAGGTCCTTCTTCCAGGGCAGGACTCACACAACTGTCTATCACCCACTTTATAAAATGTATTAAACTTTTCTAAAAATGACAAGGTCCAGGACGCTCCTATTCTGCCCAACCCCAAATTGGTTAATTGGTCCTGGGCAGGTGAGCCCATTGTACTGATCTTTTTTAAATATCTCCAGAAGATTCTAATGAGCAGCCAGGACTGAAAACGATGACCTATTTACAAATGTTTACCAATGAGAATATAGACTCAGGTGAAGTCATTTGCTCAAGATCACTTAGCTTTCAAGTGGCAAAGCCAGAACACAAACTCTGGTTGTCTAGCTGCAAAACGCCTTCCGCTGTATGTGGTACAAGAGCTCCTGGCACATATCAGCTGCTTGATACTATTTCCAGAACTTTGGTTGCTCCTGTTTGAAAGTGTACTTGGCTGACAAATCAGCCACACTCACCTATCAGCTGCTGCAGGGGTCGGGGCAGAAACTTGGGTTTCGTTGTGGAGCTGGGGTCAGGATATTTTTCCATCTGTGCCCAGTAGGATGCACTGGTCTTCCGTATCTGAGGTTAAAAGAAATAAGATGCACAGAGACTAATTGTGAATCATAAATAGGAATGTTTATAGATCTTTCTGGTTTGCGTTTCCACATAGAACTCTTTTCTGGTGCACTACATTGGCATTTTGATTAATGTTACGTTCTTGGCTTGTTCTTTAGTTGCAGCAACACACAGATTTCTGTCTACACGTACTATTAACTGTCATCTGAGCTTCCCACGCAATGCAGCTGATAATTACACATTCTGGAAGCTGGGTGTCAAACCAATTAACTTGACAGGCTCCGCTGATTTGGATAGAAATGGAGGCTGTACAAATCTGTTTTGTGGTGTCTCCGTATAAATAGAGAAGTAATTAAGTGAAAGGATGTCAATAAAATAATACTGGCTCAAACCCAGGCACATAAGGAGTGGGTAGAAAAATTTTGAGTGTTGGAACCAAAGAGACCAAAGTTCAAATCCCCATCTTGCCACTTCCTAGTTGAATGGCCTCATACAAGTTACTTACATCTACTTTTATTTTTAATTACATATTTACCCAAAAGGTGCATTTAAAAATGTGTGTGTTTTCTTAAAAAAATAATAAGTACCTTTATGTTCAACAGACCAGCTTAAGAAGTAGAACTGACCAGCACTCAATGCTCTTGGAACTTTCCTGGTTCTCACATCGACTTTCTGCCCAGTGGTAACTCTGAGCCTCTCTTCATCATCCCCTTCCTTTCTTCTATAGTTTCCCCACCTGTATATGAATCCCTAAACATATTTATATTCTGCTTACCTGTCCTGAACTTCAGAATCATATATGCGTCTTCTGTGGCTTCTCCATTTATTCAATATTGTGCCTAGGATCTGTTCACACCAACGTATGTGACTAGAGATCATTTCATTTCACTACTACACAGCACTCAACTACTTGAATATAAAACAATGTATGCGACCATCCTACTGGCAACAGCCATTTCAGATCCTTGGTATTATAAACAATATTAAAAGAAGGATTTCTGTACAATTTCTCCCGGTGTACCGTTGCCAATTTTTCTAGAGCAGGAGTTGACAAACTACAGCCTAAGAGCCAAATCCAGCTTGTCATCAGTTTTTTGCAAATAAAGTTTTATTGAAAAATAGCCACATCCACTTACTTGCTTATTGCTTATGGCTGCTTTCCCACTACTACACACAAGATTTCATTTGCTCTCCTGAATGGCTCCTCCTTTCCCCAGTCCTCAACACAAAAATCCTATTTCCTTCTACTCAAAAAGATCTAATTTCTTCTTTTTTGCTTTTTCTTTCTTTTTAAAAAAGTCATAGTCTTCATAGTTCCTTAAAGAGCCAGCCTAAATTACTAGCAACTGATTTTACAAAATAACTTCCATTTCTTGAAAGCAAGAACATTACATTTCAAACGCTATGAAAGGTAAAGGGAAATCATTGTGTTCACGTGGGGGTAGTAGTTTAGGCATGACTGAGAGGACAAGAATAAAGAATGCTGTTTGGAAATAAAAGCGTTGTTGCTTTTACAAATTTCTACCTCCTACTTCCTATACTTCATGCTTGTTCTCACTTAGGGGCAATCATTCCTAGAAATAATCCCATTCCCTCTCCCTGTAGTAATTTGGTCTAGAAACCACCAAAAGATGACTCCTTAGGAAACCAGATGTGTGGGCTAGTCTGGCCAAATGTGTGGCTAGTACAAGAAGAATGACAAGAATCTCCCATCATGTGAGGTTTGGGAAGGGAATTCGCTGCCTCCCATCTTTACAAGAGATTCCAATCCCATGTCTCCGAGCAACACTGGGCAGTCCTGGAGGTAACTTCATCTTGAAGCCTGTTATTTGCCTCTGGTAGAAATATGTTACTCCCCAGTAAGTAGCAAGTGTGGTTTGTGGAAAATCCTTAGAACTTAATGCCATAGAGACAAGATCTTGGGAAATCTTAGATCCCTTGATACCCAGACTCTTCAGATAAGTTCAATGCCCAGTTCCTGCTCGGACATGTTTTAAGTCACTTGGTTACTCATTTCCATTATTTTTCTCAACAAGTACTTTAAAATAGGCATCGACTGGGTGAAAGACACAGTGTTGGTATAGGTAAAGATGAATCTGAAATAGCCCTTTTCCTTAAGGATAGCATGACCTACAATATTCGCAGAACTTGGTGCAAAATGAAAATGCAGGGTTACTTGTTTGAAAATTCTTAAGGTTTTCAAGATGGTGATAGGTAACGGCATAGCATTCAACCAAGTATGAGGTCCTTCTAAACATGGGGTACTGTGTAATTCATGCCCACGAAGCAGCCCTCCTAATCCAGTAGATGAGACAGATACACAAAAGTAGCTACCTTATAAAGCATGAAGAATGACAATAACGTTAAATGTCTATATAAGTAATGTGGTATAGTCATGTACTTCTTTTAATTTAAATTCAATTAGCCAAGGTATAGTACATCATTAGTTTTTGATGTAATGTTCAACGATTCATTAGTTGAATATAACACCCAGTGCTCCTCATATCACATGCCTCTTTAATGCCCATCACCCAGTTACCCCATCCCTCCACCCACCTCCCTTTCTGCAACCCTCAGTTTGTTTTCTGGAGTCAAGAGTCTCATATGGTTTGTCTCCCTCTCTCATTTCTTCCCATTCAGTTTTCCCTCCCTTGTCCTATTGTCCTCTGCACTATTCCTTATGTTCCACATATGAGTGAAACCATATAACAATTGTGTTCCTCTGATTGACTTATTTCACTTAGCATAATACCCTCCAGTTCCATCCATGTGGATGTAAATAGTAGATATTCATCCTTTCTGATGGCTGAGTAATATTTCATTGTATATATGAACCACATCTTCTTTATCCATTCATCTGTTGAAGGACATCTCAGTTCCTTCCGCAGTTTGACTATTATGGACATTGCAGCTATGAACATTGGGGCACAGGTGTCCCTTCTTTTCACTACATCTGTATCTTTGGGGTAAATACCCAGTAGTGCAATTGCTGGGTCATAAGGTAGCTCTATTTTTAATGTCCTGAGGAGCCTCCATACTGTTTCCCAGAGTGACTGTACCAATGACTGTTTACCAGAGTGACTACATTCCCACCAACACTGTAAGAGGGTTCCCTTTTCTCTACATCCTCGCCAACATTTGTTGTTCCCTGTCTTGTTAATTTTACTTCTAAAGGTGAATCAGGATAGGCAACCCACAGTATGAGGTATTTAAACTGGACCTTTATAGGTAGAGAATGTGACTAAATGCATTCTTGACTGGGGAACATCAAAAGAAAAATTTTGTGATGTGATAATGTTCACTTTGACAAAATAGAAACCACAAGGGTTAGAATGTAGGTAATGTGGTAGTGGTGAACACAGAAAGGTCACTTGAGGTCAAGTACTAAGGTGTCCTGGGACCCTAAATTCTTTAAATTTGGACTTAATCTTTAATTGTATATGCTGAAACTTCCAAGATTTTTCAGTAGGAAAATGACATGATCAGTTCTAGATTCCAGAAAGAAAAATAACTCCAGTTGTAATGTAGCAAATGGATCACAGAAGAAAGGGACCAGAGATGGAAAACTATTAGGAAATGGTTAATAACACCCAGGGCAATATGATGATGCTTTGTGTTACAGATGAAAAGGAGACAGATGGAAGACACACTGCAGTGCCCTTCTTTCTTTGAAAAAGAAAAAAGGGGGAACCTCCAGGGAAGACAGCAAAGTAGGAGGATTTTAAGCTCACCCCATCCCATGGATATAATTAGGTACATCCACAGCAGTGCATATAACCCAGAAAATGACCCAAAGCCTGGCAGAAGAGACTCTTCACAGTTAAATGTGGAGAAGAGGGTAGGAAGGACAGAGACATGGTGGGGAGTGAAAGAGAACCATAGGACCATCTTTAGGAGGGAGGGACACCATAGGCACAGAGAGGGGAGAGGACCAGACCCCACATCAGGCACCCAGGCATGGGGGACCCACATGAGGAAGATGAATCCCCATCACATCTGGCTTTGAAAACCACAGAGGCCTAACAATCAGTGAGGCGTAACACCTGGAACTTTAAAAAAATCAGCAACTCTGCTCTGAGAGAAACAGGAGGATGGAGTCCCTGCCCTTAAATGGCACAACAAACAGCCCTGCTGAGATATAGCATAGAAGGAGCAGTTTAAAAAGTGCCTGGGGTATATGGTAAGGAGATTTATTTACTAATGTCACAGCATATGCTGGAGAGTCAGGGATCTTTGGGAGACTCCTCCAAGAACAAAAGAGCTGGCAGGCACCATTTCCCTTCCCCACCCTCCAGCCTAGATACACAGACACTTGCAGGAAACAGCACAGTGCCAACACTCTTCATCTATTGCTAACAGTATGCCCTGCCCCAGCACTCTTCTGTGGACATGACCCCTCCATTCCAGCCTGGCCTCGCAGTTTTCCTGGGTGGCTACAGGTCCACTCCCACAGCAAATCAGTGTGGACCTTGCTGGAACCATGCACCCTACCCTTGGATTCTCCGGTAAACCTGACCCCTCCCCCCTGCAATATGTCCTTGGCTAGAGCCCATCCAGAGCAGTGCCACAAGCTGGCAGGATGCAAGCAGCCCCAACAGGGACCAGCACCACTCGAAAGTGACTCCTGCCCTAGGAAAGGGGAAGATAACCACACACACCAGTCCAACTGTGGCCCCAGCAGTGGGCTGGGGGCAGACATCAGGTCTGACTGCAGGCTCCAGCCACCAATGAAAGCTTGTCAAGGGACAACACAGGGGAATTGCCCTGTAGTTTGGTGCTACTGAATCTCTGGCAAATGCCTCGTCTGACTCAACTCAAGCCCAAAGTGGCTCCAGACTAGCCCACTAATAACACAGGAACCAAACCCACAATGGGCAAAGACAGCCTCTACAGACAACTGGACTGAAGGCAAATGTGGTTCGGCCACAACAGTAGGGCTCACTCAAGACACACAGAGATATCCCTAAAGCACCAGGTTCTGGTGAACAGGGGACATTGCACTGCAGGGCACTACAGGAGCTCTTCTTCATAAGGCCACTACTTTCAAGAGCAGGAGATGTAGCTGACTTTCCTAACGCACAGAAATGACACAAACAAATGAGGAGACAGAGGAATAGGTCTTAAGTGAAAGAACAGGACAAAATCACAGCAAGAGAGCTAAATGAAACAGAGATAAGTAATACGCCTGTTGGAGAACTCAACACCCAAAGAACAAATAATCCAATCAAGAAATGGGCAGAAGACATGAACAGACATTTCTCCAAAGAAGACATAAGATGGCCAACAGACACATGAAAAAATGCTCAATATCACTCAGTATCAGGGAAACACAAATCAAAACCACAATGAGATACCACATCACACCAGTGAGAATGGCTAAAATTAACAAGTCAGGAAATGACTGATGTTGGTGAGGATGTGGAGAAAGGGGATTCTTCCTACATTGTTGGTGGGAATGCAAGCTGGTACAGCCAATCTGGAAAACAGTATGGAGGTTCCTCAAGAAGTTGAAAATAAAGCTACCTTATGATCCAGCAATTGCACTACTGGGTATTTACTCCAAAAATACAAATGTAGTGATCCGAAGGGGCACCTGTACCCCAATGTTTATAGCAGCAATGTCCACAATAGCCAAACTATGGAAAGAGCCCAGATGTCCATCGACAGATGAATGGATATAGAAGAGGTGGTATATACACACAATGGAATACTACTCAACCAACCAAAAAATGAAATCTTGCCATTTGCAATGATATGGATAGAACTAGAGGGTATTATGCTAAGAGAAATAAGTCAATCAGAGAAAGACAATTATCATCTGATCTCACTGATATGTAGAATTTAAGAAACAAAACAGAGTATCATAGAGGAAGAGAGGAAAAAATAAAACAAGGCGAAATCAGAGAGGGAAACAAACCATAAGAGACTCTAAATCATAGGAAACAAACTGAGGGTTGCTGGAGGTGGGGGGTGAGGGTATGGGGTAACTGGGTGATGGACGTTAAGGAGGGCACATGATGTAATGAGCACTGGGTATTATTTAAGACTGATGAATCACTGACCTCTACCTCTGAAACCAATAATACATTATATGTTAATTGAACTTAAATTTTAAAAATCTTGCTTCTAAAAAAATAATAAATTAATTCAAGTAATGACCATAAAGATATGCACTGGACTTGAGAAATGAGTGAAGGACCTCAGTGGGACCCTCAACAAAGAGATAGAAAACATAAAAAAAGAACCAATCACAGATGAAGAACTCAATAACTGAAATTAAAAATCCACTAGATGAAATAAACAGTTGACCAGAGGAAGCAGAAGAATGGATCAGCAACCTGGAGAACAGAGTAATGGAAGGCAATCAAGCTGAACAGGAGAGAGAAAAAAAAAACAATAAAAAATGAAAATAGACTTAGGGAAATCAGTAACACCATCAAGCATAACAGAATTCACCTGATAGGGATCCCAAAAAGAGGAAAGAGAGAAAGGGGGAAGGAAATTTATTTGAAGAAATCATAGTTAAAAACTTCTCGAATCTGGGAACAAAACAGAAATCAAGATCCAGGAGGCAGAGAGTCACCAACAAAATCAACCCAAGGAGGTCCAACAAAAAACAGCAGAATACACACTTCTTTAATGTACACATGGAACATTCTCAAGAATAGATCACATATTAGGCCATAAAGCAAGTCTCAACAAATTCAAGAAGACTGGATTCATATCATGCATCTTTTCCAACTACAACTCTATGAAACTAGAAATCAGCTATAAGAAAAAATCTAGAAAGAACACAAATACATGGAGGTTAAATAACATGCTACTAAACAATGGATGGGTCAACAAAGAAATCAAAGAGGAAATAAAAAAACTACATGGAGACAAAGGAATATAAAAATACAACAGTCCAAAACCTTTGAGATGCAGCACAAACCATTCTAAGAGGGACATTTATAGCAATACAGGCCTACTTCAAAAAGCAAGAAAAATCTCAAAAAACAACCAGCATAATTTTACACCTACAGGAGCTAGAAAAAGAAGAACAAACAAAACCCAAAACCAGCCGAAGGAAGTAAATAATAAAGATTAGAACAGAAATGAGCAAAAGAGAAATTAAAAAGACAATAGAAGAGATGACTGAAACCAGGGGCTGGTTCTTTGGAAAGATCAACGAAATCGATAAACTGTCAGCTAGACTCATTAAATGAGAGAAAGGGGGGACTCATAATAAACAAAATCAGAAATGGAAAAGGATAAATAACTGACACCACAGAAATACAAAGGATTATAAGAGAAAAATATGAAAAAATATATGCCAACAAATTGGACAACCTAGAAGAAATGGATAAAATCTTAGAAATATAACCTCTCAAACCCAAAAAATTCTTCTTCAAGAAGAAATACAAAATTAAACAGACTGATTACCAGCAATGAAATTGAATCAGTAATCAAACAACTCCCAAGAAACAAACGTCCAGGACCAGATGACTTCACAAGTGAATTCTATCGAACATTAAAGAAGAATTAATACCTATTTCTCTCAAACTAATCCAAAAAATTGAAGGGAAGGAATGCTTCCAAATTCATTCTACAAGGTCAGCATTACCCTGATACCAAGATAAGATAAAGACACTACAAAAAAAGACAACTACAGGTCACTATCTCTGATGGGCATCGATGCAAAAATCCTTAATAAAATATTAGCAAACCAAATCCAGCAATAAACTTAAAAAATCATTCACCACAATCACGTGGAATTCATTCCTAAGATGCAAGGGTGGTTCAATATTTGCAAATCAATGTGATACATCATATCAATAAGAGAAAAGATAAAAACCATATGATCATTTAAATAGATGCAGAAAAAACATTTGACAAAGTACAGCATCCATTCATGATAAAAACCCTCAACAAAGTAGATTTGGAGGGAACACACTTCAATATAATAAAGGCCATATAGGAAAAAAAAAACACAGCTAACATCATACTCTATGGGGACAAACTGAGAGCTTTTCCAAGATTAGGAACAAGACAAAATGTCTACTTTCATCACTTTTATTCAATTATGTACTAGAAATCCTAGCCACAGCAATCAGACAAGAAAGAGAAATATAAAATGAATCCAAACTGGTAAGGAAGAAGTAAAACTTACACTATTACAGATGACATGATACTGTATATAGAAAACCCTAAAGACCACCAAAAAACTAGTAGAACTGATAAATGCATTCAGTAAGGTCACAGGATACAAAATCAATACACAGAAATCCATTGCATTTCTATACACTAATAATGAAGTAACAGAAAGGGAAATTAAGAAAACAATCCCATTTATAATAGCACCAAAAATAATAAAATACCTAGGAATAAATTTAACCAAGGTGATGAAAGAGCTGTACTCTGAAAAGTATAAAATATTGATGAAAGAAATTGAAGACAACACAAATGGAAAGACATTCCATGCTCACAGATTAGAAGAACAAGTATTGTTAAAATGTCCATACTACCAGAAGCATTTTGCAGATTTAATGCAATCCCTATCAAAATACTAACAGCATTCTTCACAAAGCTAGAATAAATAACCTTAAAATGTGTATGGAACTACAAGAGACCCCAAATAGCGAAAGAAATCTTGAGAAAGAAGAACAAAACTGGAAGTATCACGATTCCAGATATCAAAGTAGACTACAAAGCTGTAGTAATCAAGACAGTATGGTACTGTCTTGGCACAAAAACAGACATATAGATTGATGAAACAGAATGGAGAGCCCAGAAAAAAACCCACAATCATATGGTCAATTAATTTTCAACAAAGGAGGCAAGAATATGCAATTGGAAAAAGACAGTCTCTTCAACAAATGGTGTTGGAAAAATTGGACGGCTACATGCAAAAGAATAAAACTGGACCACATTCTTTCACTCTACACAAAAATAAACTAAAAATGGATTAAGGACCTAAATGTGAGACCTGAAACCATAAAAATCCTAGACGAGAGCACAGGCAACATTTTTCTAGATATATCTCCTGAGGAAAGGGAGAAACAAAAACAAAAATAAACTACTGGGACTACATCAAAATGAAAAGTCTCTGCGCAGCAAAGAAAACCATCAACAAAATTAAACGCCAATGGGAGAATGGGAGAAGATATAGGCAAATGACATATCCAATAAAAGTCTAGTATCCAAAATATATAAAGAACTTACACAATTCAACACCAAACACCCAATTAATCCAATTACAAAATGAGCAGAAGACATGAACAGACATTTCTTCAAAGTCATGCAGTTGGCCAAAAGACACATGAAAAGATGCTCAACATCACTAATTATCAGGGAAATGCAAATCAAAACTACAACGATATCACCTCACACCTGCCTGAATGGCTAAAATCAAAAATAAAGAAACAACTTGTGCACTGTTGGTGCGAATGCAAACTGGTGCAGCCACTGTGGAAAACAGTATGGAGTTTCCTCAAAAAGTTAAAAACAGAATTACCAAATGATCCAGTAATTCCATTACTGGGTATTTACCCAAAGAACATGAAAATACTAATTCAAAAAGATATATGCACCCCTATGTTTATCACAGTATTATTTACAATAGCCAAATTATGGAAGCAACCCAAGTGTTTATCAATAAATGATAAAGAAGGTGTGGTATATATATACAGTGGAATATTACTCAGCTGTATAGAAGAATAAAGTCTTGCTATTTGCAATAATGTGGTTGTCATGCTAAATGAAATAAATCAGTCAGAGAAAGACAAATATCATATGATTTCATTCATATGTAGAATTTAAGAAATAAAACAAATGAACAAAGAAAAAGAGAGACAGACCAAAAAATAGACTATTACCTATAGAGAACAAAGTTACCAGAGGGGAAGTAGGTTGGGGGATGGGTAAAATAGGCAAAAGGGAATAAGAGTACACTTATCATGATAAGCACTGAGTAATGTATAGAATTGTTGAATTATAATATTGTACACCTGAAACTAATATAACACTGTATATCAACTATACTGAAATAGAATAGAATAGGATAGGATAGGATAGGATAGAATAGAATAGAATAGAATAGAATAGAATAGAATAGAATAGAATAGAATAGAAAAAAAGAAAGAGAGAACTGCTGGGAATTTATGGGTTTTTTTTTTCCTTAAACTACTGAGGTATGATTGACATGTAAGTAACTGCACATATTTATATATTCAACTTGATGAGTTTGGGGATAAATATACACCCATAAAACCATCACCATCATCAAGAACATACACATATACATTACTTCTCAAAATTCCCTCCTGTCCCTCTTTAACATTATTTTGTGTGTGTTAAAAACACTTAGTGTTTACCCTCTTAGGAAATTTCAAGTATACAATACAGTATTGTTAGTTACAGGCTCTGTGCTCTATAATAGGTCTCCAGGATTTACTTACCTTGCATAACTGAAACTTAATACCCTTTGACCATTACTTCCCCATTACCCCTACCCTCAGCCCCTGGCAACCACCATTCAACACTGCTTCTATGAGGTTGACTATTTAAGATTCCACATCTAAGTGAGAGGTAGACGGGTTATAAATATTCATGCAGCACTCCTGGAGAACTCAATGCCAAGCTAAGGAAGATTGTTTTTGTGCCTTGCCAAGCAATGAACTAGCACAGACCCCCACTAACACATTCTAGGCAGGGGAGCTGTCAGCAGGGTAAACTCATGGATGTCATGGTAGGAATGGAAGGACCTACCCTGAGTCGCCCATGTCATTGTATGTTGGTTCCAGTCAAACTGCTGGGCTGCTGAGGTGTAGACGGGTCTGAAACACATAATCTTTGCCAAGAGCTGGGCAAGCTGGGCAAGCTCAAGTAAAGTCACCCAGAAAATCTTTTTACATAGTTTCCATAAAATACTTCAGTAAGCATCCATTTTTAATTGATAGATGGGTAGGAACCCAGAAAAACCATTTAAAAATGCCCATGTAGGGGGTGATGGGCATTAGGAAGGGCACTTGATCCGTGGTGAGCATTGAGTGTTAGATGTAACCGATGAATCACTAATTCTATTGCTGAAACTAACAATATACTATGTGTTAACAAAACTGAATTTAAATAAAAAAGAAAAATGCCTGTGTAGGATCTGTTTAAATACCCAAAGCATGGGGTGCCTAGATGGCTCAGTTGGTCAAGCATCTGCCTTCCGCGAGGTCATGATCCCGGGGTCCTGAGATCCAGCCCCACCTCGGGCTCCCTTCTCAGTGGGGAGCCTGCTTCTCCCTCTCCCTCTGCTGCTTTCCCTGCTTGTGCTCTCTCTCTGTCAAATAAATAAATAAAATATTTAAAAAAAAAAATACCCAAAGCATCACTTGGGGAGAAATTTAACAAAGTGTAAGGTTTCTGATACAAAAACAGAGGACAAACATGAAAATATTGGTTTCTGGCCATAATTCAAATCGCGATAACTGCAGTGTATTAGAGTAGAATGGCTGTACAGAAAAATCTTGATTCAATTCATGGTTTTGCAACTAACTATTGATCTGATTTGAGACAAGTAATTTAGCTTCTCTTGTTTCTCATCTTGGAAATGAACATATTATTTGCTTTGCAAACTTCCCAAGATTATTACATAGGGCAGGAGATGAATAGGTACACAACAACCGTTGAGGAGCTCCAAAGCACTCTAGAAAGCTAAGACCTTATTAGCAGTCCTACAGACCTTAGTGGTCTGGAATTTTTGACTCCAAAGTTTTAATTTACTTCCTTTCAGCAAATATACTTCCAAGAAAACGTGGACTAGAAACCACTTAAGACTCTGTGTGTGTTTTGTTGTTGCTGGTGTTTTTGGACAAACATATAACAAATATTAGCAGACATTGTAAGAGACTGCATAATACAAGGAGTAAATAGGAAGGTCTGCCAGAACCTTCAGTATGTAACTGAGAAAATATATTCCATGTATGTTGTCTTCTGAGCATATGGGAAATGTTAAAATAAGTGAACCCAACAAATACTTGTAAATCACATTTGTTTCTCATGCTTCCTCACCCCCCAACAAAAAACACTCATAAATCATCCATTTTATGTATAAGCAGTTGTTACCTCCTACTTGGCTGCTTTTGACTGTAGAAACTGGCCGTGTTAAGTCCAACTGTTCCTGGCATAAAGACTTCAGCTATCTCTTGCTCTAATATGTCTTAGGTTCACGAAATGTATATGTCTCCATCTCCCACTAGAAAAAAAAAGGCCTTGAGGGCAGGGACTGACTTTTTGGTGTATCCTTAGCTCCTAGTCCAGTGCCTGACACACAACAGGTGTTCAAACAATGGTGAAGGAATGAACAAGGAGTGATGGGTTTCTGGAACAGTACGCACAGCCAGGTTTTCTTCTCCATATGACTGCCAAATTTGCATGGGTAGATTTTTCCTCTGAGATGAGTATTTCTCCAAACACAAGACTAAGGCATCCTTTTGTGTTTTTTAATAACATAACTCCACCTAATGCACTATTTCAATCTTTACATGGTTGTAGTGAGTATTAAGTGGGTTTGCCGCCTGTGAAAAGTTTAGTGTTTACATGATATGTCCTCAACAAGCTAAAAATTACATTATTTGTTTATTTATGAGAGGAAGAATAGTAACTCTGAAGCCAGATTGCCTAGAATTATATTCCACTTCTGCTACCATTGCTATGTGATCCCAGGCATAGAATTTACCTCTCAGTGCCTCATTGCATCAGGTCTATAATGGGGAAATAATCCTGCTTGCTTTCATGGCACTGCAGTGAGGCTCACATGAGATAATATGTTTGAAGGTAATGCAAGAAGATGGAATCCGAATATGGTGGTGGGAACATAGTAAATACTCAATAAATACTAGAAAAAGAAAAGAAACCCAAGAAACATTTGTTAATCCCCTGCTACATACAGGAAAGTCAGCTAGTTGTTATGGTGGAAGAAGAGACAAGACCCAATCCCAACCCTCATGGAGTTGATATTCTAGGCAGAAACGATCTCAGTCTGGGGAATAATTAAAAACAGGGATAATTAGAATTTCCCTCTACTTTGGACCAGCACGTAATTGGGAGAAAAGGGATTTTTATAGGAGCCACGTAAGTGGAATGTTAAATGCCTCCAAATACTTCAGCTCTTGGATGTAAGTTGGATATAAATAATAATAGCAAGAATAATAACAACAACCACCTGACTATGCTGAAAATTTTATATTTGATCCTGTTTAATCCTTACAATGAAATGACAAAGTAAGTATGGCTACCTTCGTTTTACAGGTTGAAGTTCAGAGAAGACAAATAATTGCCCAAGGTCACATATCAAGGGTATCCTACAGCCGCACAAACCGTGCCTCTGTACTTTCCCTGGCAGCTACGTCAGTAAGCTTGTGGGGGTAGATTCTCTCATTATGAACACGCCCTGAACAGGGGGCTGGCCCACTGGCTGGGTTTGTAGCTGTGCTTTTGCTTTCCTTTGCATTAGGGGTCAGACAGCTCTGGGCGCTTCCTCCCCATCGCACTGTCAATCACAACAAACTCCTCACTTTCCCAGGGACCCCACCTTTCAGCCTCCCAATCAGGCTTTGTCCCAAGTGCTCAGACCTTCATCTGTACCAGTTTGTGCCCTCCTAGCTTTGCGAACTGGTGCACTAAGTTCGCCCACTTACCACCAGCTCTCCCACCTTGTCAGCCGGCTCCGAAGCCCGCGGAGTAGCGGACACCTGCACATCCCTCTCTAACCTCAGCTCTTCTTCCCACTTTCTACCTGGAGCTTCAGCCTCTAGTCCAGCATTGGCGTCTGGCTGAAGTGCCCACAGTAGAGGCCAGCCCACCACATAGCCGTGGTTTCCGTCTGCTGAGCACGCTCTGCACAGCTCCTCCAACAAGCGCACCAGACCAGCCACGTGTACCCATTCATAGTTCAATACTCATATCCAGTCCACGAGCACCTAAAATACGGGTCACCTCTCCTCACAGAGAGTCTGCCAACCAACCCAGGATTTCCTGCAGATGCCTCTCCCCCAAGACCTATTTCTCGGTCTCCTGACTGGCTCCCAATCATTGGTTTGCAGCCTTAGCAATTTCCTAGGGCAAATGTGAAACCGTCTCCTCACCCTTACATCGAGGACAAGCAGAAACCAAAGAAAGTCAGACAACCTCAGATCGGCAGATGGCAGTGTTAATAAAGCAAGGGAACTTACGTATGATGCCTGTCTTCAGAAGCCACAAGACCAGTCCATCTCCACACCCACCTGTCAGAATCCTAAACATTTACATAGAGGCTATAGCCCTAAATGGGTTCAGTCACATACACCGGCCAGAGAACCTCAAACGCACCTCACTCTCTCCAGGCTGAATTCTTGAAATGGCTCAGACCATGGGAATGATGGGTGGATTACACGTTACAAGGATGCAAGTGGGTGAGGAGCCTCGGACCGCCCCAGGGCCAACTTGCCGGTCAAAAGGCTACATCCTCTCCATGACCTCCTACAACATCAAATAACTGCTCTGACAAATAAGCCCAAAATTGTGCAATGGCAAAGACCCAATAGAAGTTTATTTCTTGCGGGGCGCCTGGGGGCTCAGTGGGTTTAGCGTCTGACTCTTGGTTTCAGCTCAGGTGGTGATCTCAGAGGTTGTGAGATGGAACCCTGCGTCAGTTTCCACGGTCAACAGGGAGCCCGCTTGAAGAGTCTCTCCATCTGCTCCTCCCCCCACACTATCCATCTCTCAAATAAATAAATAAATCTTAGGGGCACCTGGGTGGCACAGCAGTTAAGCGTCTGCTTTCGGCTCAGGGCGTGATCCCGGTGTTATGGGATCAAGCCCCACATCAGGCTCCTCTGCTATGAGCCTGCTTCTTCCTCTCCCACTCTCCCTGCTTGTGTTCCCTCTCTCGCTGGCTGTCTCTATTTCTGTCAAATAAATAAATAAAATCTTTAAAAAAAAAAAGTTTATTCCTCGCTATGAAATAATATGGGTTGGTGAACAGGAAGGCAGAGACCCAGGTGGCCAGATCCTCTGTCAACATGGACATTCTAATAAAACAGGGAGGAGGAGGGGATGAAGGACAGGACACAGGAGGCTGAGTGGGCCAGGCCTGGGAGTGGTGTGTGCCATGTCTGCTAAGTTCCCATAGTCTGAGATTCAGTCACATGGCCTTCCTTAACTCCAGGGAGAAATGGCAAATGTATCTGGCTTGGCAGCCACCTCCTGGCTATGGAATGGGGGGTACAGATATTTGTGTATCTTCAGCCTTTCCGAGACAAAGAAGTAAGTACCAGATCCATGATTTCCACCCAGGTCTCCCTGCCTCCAAAGGCCAAGCTTCTAAACTGATAATTACAAGAGCCACCTAGGGGCCCAGTATTGCCCTTAAGTGCTGTACATGTTCCAAATCATTTCATCCTAAAAATAACTCTATGAAATGAGTTCTCTTATCTGATAGTTTAAAAAAAAAAAAAAAAGCATGATCCAGAATTAAAGAGTTCTCTCCTGACAACTGGGTGATAGAGTATGTGTTTGATGAGAGCCTGCAGCTCCTCAGTCTCTGACCTGGACAGCTTCCCGGTGCCCTTCCAGCTCCCTGGACAGCCCCTTAAAGCCAAGTTCTGAGATCACCTCACAGAACGTCTCCCTCCCCGCCCCCACCCCCCACCCCCCGTTTACCCCAGGAGCAGAATTGAGCTATCTCCCTCACAATGCCACCAAAGCCCCCAAGATGCCCTGTGACCTGTGATTTTGGCCTGTACGATGCCATCACTGGATTATCCCACTTTCCAGATAATCCTTGCTGTGGGTAATCCAGGAATTACACAATAAAACACTCCACTGAGAGAAAAAGGTTTTGGCTTTTGACACAAAGATTGAATGTACTTGCAAGCTTTTGGAACACAACATTTCTCCCAAAAACTTTACCATAAAATGGTGACATTTGTCAAGACTAAAAAGCTATAATTCTACTCATAGTCTACTTTGAAGCTGAAAACTAAAATTGCATTTACTGGACATAGATTTAGAAACCTCTATTTTCAAAGTAACCACAGACCAATTTTTTATGGCGGAGTCTTATATCAGAGGGAAGTTCACAGTGGTTCTCCTTCTGAGGGGATTTCATGGCATTATGCTTATGAGCTCAGGGTTTGGAACCAGTTGCATGTGTTTAAATCCCAGTTCTGTCACTTATCCTGGCCGTGTGACCCAATATTTCCCAATCTGTAAAATGGGGACAAATCCAGTGCCCATTTTATTTTATTTTTTGAACATACGGTGTTTTCTTAGTTTCCAGCATAAAATCTAGTGATTCAACAATCCCATACCTCACCCAGTGCTCATACAGTCCGTGATGCTCTGAATAAAGAGGGGAGGTGTCCGTATGTCAGATGTGATCCCTCAGTGTACCACCTGGCCGACATGAGCATTCACCACACTGTGTAAGGTGATAGGCATTTTATTCTCTTCAATTTGGAACCCTCACAGTGATCAAACAGACATGCCCTCCTAACACCCAAGCCCATCATCAATACAGTACTAAAGATCAACCCGTGGGTGGAGTCGGACTCTCCTCTGGTGTCAGAGGGTGCCCCAGAGCTCCAGAATGTGCATTCCCTCAGCTACATAAATGTACACAGCACACCCACGATTGATGCGATACTAATGTGCACCTCTACAACTAAAAGGGTGAAACGAGGGGCCCTGGGTGGCTCAGTCAATTAAGTGTCCACCTTTGGCTCAGGTCATGATCTCAGGGTTCTAGGATCGAGTCCCACATCTGGCTCCCTGCTCAGCGGGGAGTCTGCTTCTCCCTCACCCTCTGTGTGCGCTCTCTCTCTAAGTAAATAAATAAAATCTTTTAAAAAATAAAATAAAATAAAATAAAATAAAATAAAATAAAATAAAATAAAATAAAAGGGTGAAACAGGCTTAATAGCATAGTTGTCAAAAGCCCAGGTGTAGAGTCATATAGACACGTATTAAGTAAGGGCCTTCCATTCTGTGTGGCCTTGGGCAGGTAGGTCACTGAACTTCTCCAATCCTCAGCTTTCACATTTGTAAATGGGCTTTATAATAATCCATCTCTATAGGCTTACCATGAGGATTAACTGTGACGTGACAGACACTGTGGGAACCACTTGATAAACATACTACATCTTCAATGAGTACAAAAATCCCTTAAGGCTTGCAGTGGAGTCTCACTTTTTCTTGAAATAAAGACATGGCAAATGTAAATGTAAAATGGTGCGGTAAGTATGGAAGTTTCTTAAAAAATTAAACATAGGATTACTATGTGATCCAGCAATTCTCTTCCTAGTTATATACACTCCACAATGAAAACGTATGTCCACACAAAAATGTGTGCACAACTGTTTATAGCTGCTAGAGTCGTCATGATATCCAAAATATGAAAACAACCTAAACATCCATCGCCTGCTGAACGGATAAACACTATCAATGACCACTCAGCAATAAAAAGAAATTAAATACTAATACATTCTACAACAACAGACAGACCCCCAAAGCTTATGCTAAGTGAAAGAAACCAGACACCAAGACCACATGTTGTGTGATTCTATTTGAAAGGAATATCCCGAACAGGCAGGTCTATAGAGACTGACAGAAGATTTGTGGTTGCCCAGGATGGGGAGGGAGGAGATGAGGAGCCGGCTGGTATGGGGTTTCTTTTTTGGGTGATGAAAATATTCTGTGATGATGACTGCATAACTATGTAAAGACACTAAACACCGTTGATTTATACACTTAAAACAGGTGAATTTTATATTATGTAAATTGTTGCTCAGTAAAGCTATTTACAGAGAGTATATGTAATGGTAACTATACAGACTTCAGGTCCTTACCTGGAATGTCCAGCATTGCTTCGTATGTTATAAACATCCCAAATGTAGCAACCGACTGAAGAGCAAAATAGAGAAGCCTGATTTTACCTCTGAAATGTTCTGCTTTTGCTAGAGTCTTCACTTTCTCCCTAAGAAACTAGGTTGATTCAAGGGCCAAAGCAGGCCAAAAGAAACTCAAATGGAAACTTTATTCCTGCAGCGAGGTATTGGCGTAGGAATTAGACCCCACGTTCCATGGTTGTTTGGTCTAAAAGAGTGATAATCTCTCACCTACAAGTACATTCTCTTTCATACACAGTCTGGAGATCAGAACTATGTTTTCACAAGGCCACAAGACTAAAAGATTCTACTTACTCGGTCAAACCCCTCTTCCAATCAATTTTTCCCTTACATTTATGGGTTGTTTCAGGAAAGGAAACTAATTTATTCATCCATTTAACTGGCATTTATAAATCAGCAACTCTGTGCCAAGAACTAATTCAGGTAGTCGTTAGATATGCTCAAATTATTGATCTCTTTGGGCATCAGCAAGCAGAAGCATTTCACGGCCTCAAGATGTGCCAGGTATTCTTATGGAGGTCAACCAGGAATATACATTTAATGAAACTGAGGTTTGGTCAGCCATCCAGAAAAAGTAAAAACGAT
>NW_024427107.1:62152370-62222181 GCF_017311325.1 Ursus maritimus | reverse complement strand
AAAATAAAATAAAATAAAATAAAATAAAATAAAATAAAATAAAATAAAAGGGTGAAACAGGCTTAATAGCATAGTTGTCAAAAGCCCAGGTGTAGAGTCATATAGACACGTATTAAGTAAGGGCCTTCCATTCTGTGTGGCCTTGGGCAGGTAGGTCACTGAACTTCTCCAATCCTCAGCTTTCACATTTGTAAATGGGCTTTATAATAATCCATCTCTATAGGCTTACCATGAGGATTAACTGTGACGTGACAGACACTGTGGGAACCACTTGATAAACATACTACATCTTCAATGAGTACAAAAATCCCTTAAGGCTTGCAGTGGAGTCTCACTTTTTCTTGAAATAAAGACATGGCAAATGTAAATGTAAAATGGTGCGGTAAGTATGGAAGTTTCTTAAAAAATTAAACATAGGATTACTATGTGATCCAGCAATTCTCTTCCTAGTTATATACACTCCACAATGAAAACGTATGTCCACACAAAAATGTGTGCACAACTGTTTATAGCTGCTAGAGTCGTCATGATATCCAAAATATGAAAACAACCTAAACATCCATCGCCTGCTGAACGGATAAACACTATCAATGACCACTCAGCAATAAAAAGAAATTAAATACTAATACATTCTACAACAACAGACAGACCCCCAAAGCTTATGCTAAGTGAAAGAAACCAGACACCAAGACCACATGTTGTGTGATTCTATTTGAAAGGAATATCCCGAACAGGCAGGTCTATAGAGACTGACAGAAGATTTGTGGTTGCCCAGGATGGGGAGGGAGGAGATGAGGAGCCGGCTGGTATGGGGTTTCTTTTTTGGGTGATGAAAATATTCTGTGATGATGACTGCATAACTATGTAAAGACACTAAACACCGTTGATTTATACACTTAAAACAGGTGAATTTTATATTATGTAAATTGTTGCTCAGTAAAGCTATTTACAGAGAGTATATGTAATGGTAACTATACAGACTTCAGGTCCTTACCTGGAATGTCCAGCATTGCTTCGTATGTTATAAACATCCCAAATGTAGCAACCGACTGAAGAGCAAAATAGAGAAGCCTGATTTTACCTCTGAAATGTTCTGCTTTTGCTAGAGTCTTCACTTTCTCCCTAAGAAACTAGGTTGATTCAAGGGCCAAAGCAGGCCAAAAGAAACTCAAATGGAAACTTTATTCCTGCAGCGAGGTATTGGCGTAGGAATTAGACCCCACGTTCCATGGTTGTTTGGTCTAAAAGAGTGATAATCTCTCACCTACAAGTACATTCTCTTTCATACACAGTCTGGAGATCAGAACTATGTTTTCACAAGGCCACAAGACTAAAAGATTCTACTTACTCGGTCAAACCCCTCTTCCAATCAATTTTTCCCTTACATTTATGGGTTGTTTCAGGAAAGGAAACTAATTTATTCATCCATTTAACTGGCATTTATAAATCAGCAACTCTGTGCCAAGAACTAATTCAGGTAGTCGTTAGATATGCTCAAATTATTGATCTCTTTGGGCATCAGCAAGCAGAAGCATTTCACGGCCTCAAGATGTGCCAGGTATTCTTATGGAGGTCAACCAGGAATATACATTTAATGAAACTGAGGTTTGGTCAGCCATCCAGAAAAAGTAAAAACGATACTTTAGTCTCGTAAGATTTTTAAGCAAAGAATGGTGATGCATTACTCTCCCCTGAGAAACCATTTCTTACTACTCTTGTCCTATGTCTTCTACACACATTAAAGTAGCATTGATCCAAAGAGAACGTTGGAAAGAATTATTTTCCAATGAATAACCTGAGTCTCCAAACTCAGATTCCAACTACAGTTTCCAACACAACAAAAAGGGAGAAGTGGCACAGGAGACAGCACAATCCACTAGGGCACCAAGCCTGAGTCCTCCAGCCTCCTCTGTGCACCACGCTTTACCTTGGCTGTTCCCTTCGGCTTTCAACTGGCTTCAATTACCTCTAGATTTAGCTCAGCAAACAACAAAGTATTGAAAACTCAATTTTCCATTCTTCAAAGTGCATTACTAGAAAAAGTGAAATGCAAGGCAACAAAGAACATTTAATCATTAGGATCTTGCCCCTTGCTGCGGTGAAACCACACGGCTTGGCCCACTTCCAAGGCTAGAATTAATGAATGAGCAAGATTCTCAGGGAAAGCCTTTAACTACAGCCTGCTTAGCCCACAGAGCCTGCCCCTTTATTGCTCTTGGCATGTCTGCCTGCGTTTCTAATGGATCACCTTCCCTCAGGAACACGCACAGAGAGAAAGGTACAGCCTTATGAATTCATGTTTCCATTTCTTGTCTTTAGGAACAGACTTAAGGAGACTTAATTATGCTCAAGCAGAAAAGTCTTGAGTCTAAAGACGAAGCAATTGTGTTCCTCCTTTGCCATTTCTCAGCTGTGGTGAATTTGGTGCTTGCTTGTGGGCTTGTGGGTCCTGGGCTCCAGTATCTTAACAGCAAATCTTCCCAAAGGTCGGACCTCATGGGCCCTCAGGGCATCTTCACCATACATCTCTCTACTTACCCTCCTCCTAAGTCAAGAGGGGATTGTTGTGGAGTCAGGGTCAAGGGCAATGCAGGCTACATCCTAGGGGCTGGCACTTTGTTAGTTTTGATTGCTTCCCTCTGTCGGGCTCCCCTAACGCTGGAGCGGGAAATGGGCCTGATGCAGCTTTGTGACATTTGCTGCGTGTAAGACCCCCAATAGTCATGTCTCTGCTTTTATATGAATGTCATTCCAATTTCCTTTTGGGGAGTTCTCTCTGCACTGTCAGTGAATCACCCTGTGCATCTCTAACCAATGGGCAAGCACGTGACAGAAGCTGGGGTCACATACATCCTCCCCCCAAAATTCGAATCTTCAATGATAAAAAAATGATAAAATGATTAAATGTATCACGTACATCACAACGATAAAAAAACAAACCAAAACTGAACACAGTTAAAATTTTTTCTCAGAGAAAGGAGTTTTAGGGAGAAATGCTGAATCGGTTCCTGCTCTTCCCCTCCCACTGCCCCCGATGCATACAGACAGCTACTACGGGCCTTGCTCTTCAGCCTCCCTTCTGTTCCTTGAGCAACACCATATCCTTCCAGTAAATTTCCTCTTTTTGCACAAGTTAACCAGGATCCATTTCTGTTACTTGAAACCAAGCAGCTGCATAATAGGCTGGATTTTTCTCAGTTTAATAAAGCCAACTCAAGGATATAACTAAGAACCTGGTCTCTGAAGATGGCCTATGCTTCCAGTCCTTCAAGGAAATCTTTTAAAATGTACCTTATACTTGTGTAGCACTTTATAGCCTTAAAGAACTTTCTCTCTGTCTCTCTCTCCACACACACATATGGGGGTGCACATATATATTATATAAGTACATGCTTTTATACACACACACACACACACACATATACATAAAGAGAGAACGAGACAGACAGGTAAACAGGGAAACAGAGGATAGAGAAACAGAGGATCATTCTCAACTGAGACTAAAAAAACCAAACAACTCTGTGACATAAGTAGCTATTGTTTATAGAAATTATAACTGAAACACACACAAAATGTGAAGTGAGTTGCTAAGAAAACCAGAGGGGTTGTAAAGTCCTCAGATTATCTGGGTCCAATGCAGAATGCTTTCACACAAATAATACACAAAAACATACAACTAAATGTTTTAACGCTTACAAATGAGGCATTATAGATGCCTTCTCTCTATTAATCCTTTTCAAGGCCCTCCTAGGATACTGTTAGGCTACTTTATCCCTGGGGCAGGGGGGTTTGACTTGTGTTCTTCATGCTACATCATAGCAATTCTCTGCAATGGGGGGGGGGGCAGAAATCATTACTGGATTTAAACCAGAATCAGTAAATGTTACTTGGTAATTGGTTTAACACTGAGGGGAGCAGACCCCTACTACTGAACATAAATCAATATTAATTCAGTGTAGATGAAAGAGTTTAATGTTTAAAAATAAAACAATAAATCAAGTAGAATAAAATAGAGGCAAGATTTTTCTGCTCTCAGAATGAGGAAAGCCTTTCTAAGCAGAAAAACAAAGGAAGCACCTCAAAAGAAATTATTGATATGTTTGACTGCATACCAATTAAAAACATCTGTGGCACAGAAACTACTATAAATTGAATTCAAAGACAAACATGAAAAATATCTCCAAAATACATTATGCAAGGTGAGCAGTCTTAGTATATAAATATTTATCCTAAAACAAAAATAAACAAGCACTTCAATTTTTTAAAATACGCAACAGTCGCAAACAGATCAGAGAAGAGGTGATATATATATATATATATATATATATATATATATATATATATATATAGGCAGAACACATCTAGGGGCGCCTGGGTGGCACAGCGGTTAAGCGTCTGCCTTCGGCTCAGGGCGTGATCCCGGCGTTCCAGGATCGAGCCCCACATCAGGCTCCTCCGCTATGAGCCTGCTTCTTCCTCTCCCACTCCCCCTGCTTGTTCCCTCTCTCGCTGGCTGTCTCTATCTCTGTCAAATAAATAAATAAAATCTTTAAAAAAAAAAAAGAACACATCTAATAAAAAACCTAGGTTCTCTAATAATAAATATACACTGAGGGAAATACAAGCTTCTTTTTCTTACTACATTGATAAACGGTTCTGAAGTAGTATCAATACTATTACAACAGGGTGAGCAGGGAGGGCACAGAGAGAGTGTAGAGAAGATTTGGGCAATTCACACCAAATGTCTTAAGTGATGTCTATACAACGTATCTCAATGGGGAAGAGTTTAAAATACATTTATATGATAAAACGTGATGAAGTTATTGGATGACAGGATGAGTTTTTCTTCTTCTTTTACATGTATCTATATTTTCCAAGTTTTTACAATGAATATCTACAGGAAAATGTGTGTGTATACATATATACATACACATTGCTATTTATAGATGTGTCTATACATACATACACATAAAATTTTTAAAATTTATGCACATTTAAGTTTATATATATTTGTGTGTGTGTGTGTGTGTGCACATTTACTGAGAGGTTCAAACTCAGTGGGGTATAAACAAGAAACCATTCCACCATCCCATTCTCATCCTCCTCTGTGAAATCTTCTTTTTTTCCCTCCCATTTTGACGCCCTAAGCATATTCTACAATTTCTGGACACTTTTAGTTATTTGAAAACTTGGGTCTTTTCATTTTATTTATTTATTTTTGTTAAATTTTTTATTTATTTATTTATTTATTTATTTATTTATTTATGTGAGAGAGAGAGACGATGAGCACGAGGGGAGGGGCAGAGGGAGAGAATCTCAAGCCGACTTCATGCTGCGCACAGAGCCCTAAGCGGAGCTCGAACCTATGACCCTGAGATGATGACTTGAGCCAAAATCAAGAGTTGGATGCTTAATGGGCTGAGCCCCCAGGTACCCTGGTCCTTTCATTTTAAAACTGAATTTCTTCTCTGATTCAGTGCTCTCCCTTGATCCAACACCAGGCAGTGTCCTAGCAGGTGGAGAGGGGGTCATGATCTGCACTTTCTCTAAGTTGCAGTGAGGATGGAGCTTTTTGGCTTGGCTTCTGGGCCACTTACCTACTCTCCCTCTTTTGGACCTAGCTCTTTTTCTTTGAGGGACAAAGATGGTAGATAGATAGATAGATAGATAGATAGATAGATGTGGGGAGGGAAGGAGTAGCAGGTCCAAGTCTCACTTCGTTGGCTGTCCCTGCTTTTCCGATGGAGCCCTGTGTGTAGCGCACTGCAGACCCCTCTTCACCGGGCTCCCTGATTTGCAGGATTTGGCTCTGCACCCACTTCTTCCACACCCCTTCTCGCCCATCACTCTGATGTCCCCCCAAGCCCTTTGCTGCTGGGGCTTCTACCAGAGCAATTAAGTGACTCTAGAAAGAAGCCTCCAGGGCTTACCCATCATGGGAGCTGAGTAAGCGAGTCAGAATAAGGAGAAAGCAACCAAATGCCTCTCCACCCATTGGCTTCTCTTATTTCCTGTCCCACGAGCTTTCCACCCCTAGTTTTCTGCCTCCCGCTCCCTCCATCCTTTCTCTACCCTGCAGCCAGAGGACTCCTTCCAAAACTTACATCCTATGGCTTCAAAATTTTTCGAGGTCTTCCCACACCCTTAGGATGAACTCCAAACCTATGCACAGAGGATATGAGGTTGGCATCTGGTCTGCCCTTACCATAAACAAACACCTCCCCCTCATCTCCCCCATCCTTGCCATGCTGAATGTTCACCCAGCTCCGGGGGGGGCCACTCCTTGTATTGGGTCCTCACCCGTGCATCTCCTTGCTCTGGCACACTCTCCACCATCCCCAGGGCTGCCACACTTGCTGCCACCCCTCACCTAATCATTCTTTGTATTTCAATTTAAGCCTCACTCCCTCAAGGAGGCCCCCATCCCAAAACAAGAAGAGGTCCCCAGGTACTCTTTCATGACCTGTCACACACCCATTGCACATTTTGCAATCCCTAATTTAATTTCTGTGCTTTCACTGAGAGTTGGAATCATATTTGCCATGTTGACAGGGGTTTGTACTCCCAGACTCAGCACCTAGTCACGTGCCCCATAATAAACACTTAAATATACATGAATTCACAAACTCGGACTGAAGGCTGCTTAAGGGCATCTGCCGGGTTCTCTGTAGGACACAAGTTGAATAATCAAAACCAGTTGAGTAAGAGGAGTATTTTCCGAACAGCGGGCACAGCTTAAGGAAAAAGCAAGGGGGGCGCAGCATCTGAGGACAGGAACACGGTGGGGGGGCACTTGCTACTAGGGCATAAAGGGGAAGAGGAGGGGACCTCAGGATCTGCTCGGGGGAAAGGCTGTATGCAGAAGGGTACCTGAACAGAAGCCACCACTGACAGGAGCCGGCAGCTCAGGAGGGAGGTGGGGAGTAAGTACCCCCACCGCTCCCTCCTGCCCACCCATCTCCTGCCAGACTTCCCTTGCCAGACAATGCAAACCCAAAGGCCCGGGATCCCTGTGCTGCGGTCCATCTAAGCCAGGCTTCCAGGGCACGGTGCAGGGTGGAAAAAAAGAGAGAGCAGACCTGGAGGGAAGCTGGCCCCAGCAGGGGAAGGTCCCAGCTCTGCATTTCTTTGCATCCCGCTTAGTGCCCAGAACATAGACAGTGGGTCGGGAACACTGATGTGAACAGACTAAGTTCAATAGAATGAAACAGAATTGAAATGAATGAATCACCCACCAAACTGCTGCGTAGCTTCCATGTCAAGAGCTGTCTCATCTTCAAGTTCTAATCATGGACATTGCATTCCTGAATTTCAATATGCTTACTCTAAGCCTCCTGCTTTAGCCGAGTTTGGAACGCACCACAGCCCAGGTTGTAAGCAACTCCAACGCGTCCTGCAGTTCACTTTACGTAACCTTTTATATGGCTGGATGTTTTATCTTTAATTACCAGGTCTCTCCCCTTCCCCCCTAGGTTTGCAAAACATAATAATTTGGGCAAAGAAATATTGTTTCTATTTGGGGTTTCAAGCCCTAAGAGGTAAGAAACTGTTAAAGGTTCATATACTGGTATTTAAAAAAAAAAAAAAAAAGTGCAACTTTTACGTGGGATTTCCGACATTTTGCAGCGGCATCTGTGGGGGCCTCCAGGTGCTGGGATTGGCTCGCGCACAGGGGCGCCTCGTGAACACGCAGCTGGCCGTTGTCGCGGCGTCTCAGAGCCCAGAGCCGTCTGCAGAGCCACTAACGCCGGGACAGGTGGCACGCCCACCGGCGTCCTGTTAGGGGAGCAGTTCAGCAGTTCACAGAGTCCTGGAGTTAGAAGAGTCTACTCAGGCCGGATCAGGCCGACTCTAAAACAACCTGGCCCCAAATCAGTCATTTTCATGGAAAAAATTGCCAAACTTTTCATTTCAAGTAACAACCAGATGATTGGATTGTCCCCTGCTTACCCAGCCATGTTATTTTAGCTTAGGCCCGATCTTAAAAAAATACCATTTAAACCCAGGAATTAAACTTAAACACAATGCAAACAGTTGGACTAGACAGTCCTTTATGACTTGGGTATTGAGAACAGAACCCAAACTATCTGCTATAGGAGAACTACCTCTTGTCAGACTTTTGGTGTAAAAATGAAAATCATAATAACGATCTCACCCAGTTCAAGTATTCTGGGTAATTAAATCGTGGCTATAATGGGATTATAGTGGCTATTTATAGGCTAAAAAATCACCTACCTTGATGTCAAGTTTCTCCAAGGCTGTACCGATAGGACACAGAAAACCCCTACGCCCACCCCACACAGAATTAGTGTCTCATCAGTGAATAAATAGAATGGTGATCTGATCAGCTGTGTAATACAGAAACTCAAGAAAAAAAAAAGTACATCATTCACTAAAACCTAGCTGGGCTGCTCTTTGCAACAGAGGGGTAGAAAGAGAGATGAAAACAGAAAACAGAAATCCCTAGAAACAGAAGTAGAGACAAGCACAATCAAAAAGACAAATCAATAAAAACACAGGTCACAGAAGTAAGCCGGGAACGACAAGAAGCTAATTCTGTGGGATAGGATCGCCATCTTGTGGACGACACGGATAGTGCAGCCGAGGTACTCCTTTTGCTCAACTCTGCAGTAATTGCAAACCCTAACATCACTTTCTTGGTACATTTGCAATGAACTGAGTGAAATTAAATAGAGGGAAAGGGCAATGTGTGGACTGATGTTCCCAAAATCCTCTTAGGAGAAACAATATCTCAGAGAATATTCCAAACATTAAATACTAAAAAGATGGATACACACAAAACTTTCAAAACAGACCTAAAAATAATGAAGTTTGTAAATAAAGTGTTATTAATACCAAGTTTCCCGTAACTTATTTCTGTTTCATTTACCTCAAGTAATTCATTTATTCATTCCACAATGAATATTTATTGAGCATATATTGTGTGCCCAGGATACCACTTTGAGTGTGGGGATACAGCAGTGAACAATACCAAGGCAAGGCCGTACGGAGCTTTTGTTTCACACCTGAGCTTGAACCCCAGCTCACCAACCTCATTTACCAACTTGATTTCTCTCAGCTTCAGCTTCTCCATCGACAAAATGGGAATAATAATGCTTTCCTTGTTACACTGTGGGAAGATCAAATGGGGATTCAACGTTGTAAAGCTTAAAGTCATATAAAGTGCTTTGCACAGTGAGGGGTACGTGGCAAGTACACCATGAACATTAGCCAATAGCTGTGTTGATTCTGACTGTATGAAATTATAGACACAGATTTTTGAAAATACCTTCTTGATTCTGATATTCTTCATGGAACTCTTCAATAATAAAAGCTCATATTTACTGAGTGCTTACTCTATTCACCTTATATTAAATTGTCACGATATATCAAAAAGGGGTAACAGTATTCCCATTTTGCAAGATGAGAAAGCTGAAGACCAAAAAAGTTCAATGGTTCACTCACGCTCACTCACAATGCCAGTGTGAGCCGGGATTCAGACCCACGGGCTCTGAGCGCAGAATCTGTGCTCTTAGCCACAACTTGAAACTAGTCCTCGACAAGCCGCACACGCAAGACAAGTGACTGAAGCCAAACTTGGAACTCCGATTTCTCACTTCTTTCCCCTCCTTGTAACCCTCATTCAGAATCACTGGATTTCATCACACTGCAATTCAAATTTGACCACTACACCCGAACTGCTCTTCTCGGACACCAAAACAACTGGTCAGTGGAAAAATAAGATTTCAAATCACCGAGTCCAGTTCGTCACTTTAGGGAAAATAGGTAGCAACCTGTTCCAGAACTGTGAAATCGATTTGGTCAATTGCAACCAGCTTCTTTTTAAAATGGAATAAATAAAATGGAAGACACCACATATAGACACAGATAGTAAGGACAGGTATTTTTAAGTAAACCTTTGTTTCATGTGTGCGTGTGTGCGCCCGTGCACGTGTGCCCCCCGCACGCAACACGTGCCTGCACATATGTAATTACTTAGTCCTCTCTTATTGTGATGTAAAATACATTTCTTACAGTGGGTCTCAGTCTAAATATCTTGAAAAACGCTCAGCTAGGGATGCTTATTAATCCCCTCAAAAACATGGTGGGTCGTCCAGTTATGTTCTTTGCTTTCCAGTCTACTCTGTTGAAATCATCAAAAGATAAATCACCAAGATGGAGTTTTTATTCTTTATTCAGACATGTTGTTGTCACGGACAGACCGACCAAGTCTTTACCCATATGTTGTCAGCAAACCTGCAACAAGAGCAAAATTTTCACTCTTTCGGCGTTAATTATCCTCTCCAAAGACCTGTTGGATTTTTTTTGTCTCTCGTTGAGAAGAGAAGTCATTTTAGCATCAAACACATACTGTCTCATTTTGCTAATTATGAAATTTGTGTCACACACGGGGGAAAAAAAAAAAAAACAAATTACAGGCCTTAAAGAGACAGGCTAGGTTTTCAACCAGTAGGTGAGTTTATAGACCATATGTTCAGCCGTCCTCAGGCATTTTTCAAAGTTGGAAATGTCAGGCATTTATATGGTTTATTTGTAAAGCACTAACAATAATTGGAACATTATGGTCTGATTATTTGCTAAAGTAATTTATTCAACCAATTCAAGTGGATGAAATTTAAGGGTGCAAAAAATATCATGTGACACCAAATAAAATTTTATTACTGTTTTTGCACTTACATAATTTAGAAACACCTATTAAAAATAAAAAAATAAATAGCTTCCTCCCTTATAACAAAGTTTAACCTTAGCTCATACTTTTAGAGACACAACACAGGGCAAAAGATGGTTTTGATAACCTTAGAATTTTCTGCACAAATTATGATTTGGAGCCAAAAACATCAATACTCCAGAATAATCAAGAGTCAAAAACATTAATCAGTTCTGGTAGTGCGGTTATCTGAGTCAAAAACCAAATAATGGAAAAACTTAAATGTGTCTGATATTTTAGGTTCATGGTTGGCCTATCTTGGTATCCTTCTATCAGTGTCAGGGAAATTTCTGGAACAAGAGAACAGAGAGTTTCGGAGCTCCTTCTCCACTCACCCCTTCCATATGACCACCATCTTTCATCCACCATTACCATGCCTCCAACATATAGAACTTCCTGTGGATAAAGCAGTGAGGCCCCGAGGCTTGCCACCAGCCCCATCAGCCTCCATGTATGGATCATTTCCTTCCTCGTGCCCTCTGTGTCTCTACAGTTCTACTCACAAACTCCAAGAAATTGAATTCCAAGAAAAGACCATCTCTATGGCCCTCATTTCCCTGATAATTTCTGATTTCAAATACTTTGCCCTCCAATCCCAAGAAACAAGGATAAAATTGTGCCCTGCAGCTTCTGTGACAGGTTTTATCCATCTTTCCTGCTGAGCTGCTGAGCCCAGACACTGCTTCAGAATCCTCCTCGACACTGCAGCATGGGTTACCACTACCCGCTGAATAGAGTGGACATGAGATCAAACGTATTTGTCCTTCCGATCAACCATGATAGTGTCTAAAATCAACATTTGGGAGTCAAACTGTCTCTCAGACTGTCCCTGGCACTAGAAACAGGAACAAAAATCAATGTCACACAAGGTGTTTGGTTTTCAGGTTTGGATGAGAGGGTCATAACATATTGCATAAAAAGGGAACACACAGTTTCTCTGCAACAAAGTGGTCATGATTAATATGACCAAACAATAGGAAATCTAGTTAGTCCCCATTTCAAGGGTTTTGTCCCATCGATCAACTGAAAATCAAAACTTTTGTCAAATCAATAGATATGAATTTTTAGATCTTAATAAAATTGACACTTTAGCTAGGACAATGTATCCTTTCTCCTGGAGGATATGTCTAAGCCACATCTCAAAGGGGAACCAAAGGACTCTGCTTCAAAAGGATTGGACTTTAAAGAATTTCAGCTAGAAGGAAATAGGAACTTCTCAGCTATGACAAGATAATATATGTAATATACTAATTTATATTTTATATAGGCTACACTAAGGCACTTATCCCTCTCTGTATTCAAAAAGGAGAGGAGCTTTCATGTTTTATCACATGGAGAGTGGGCAAGACCCCCACAAAAGACACAGAATATCATCTGAGGAAAATATCTGCTCTACCCCCACATCAGCATTACACTGAGAGAAAACAGTATTTGAGTTTCTTTTAGAAGAAATACGTTTAATTTAGATGTATGCTGGGTTAGTTGGGTTGAGGGAAGCAATTGGATCCCCCTCTCCCAATTCCTAAACGCAGGAAACTGACAGGAGCCTCTAATAAAATAAATATACCTGAATTAGCTAGCAATTCTCAACTTACATGCTGTGCATTCATAGTCAATGCATTTTACCTGAGTTTTAGAGTCGTCATTTTAAAATGGAAAAAGTTGTTTTGAGGATTAGAAATAATGTACACGAAGTCTCCAGCACATAGTAGGTGCTCATGTAATGACAGCTTAGTTAAAGAGTATTAGGGTTGTTTTTGTTTTGTTTTGTTTTGTTTTGTTTCTGTTGCAGGGGCAAAGTGTTTTGTTAGGTCCGCTGCACTGAAGAACTCCAGGGGGCTCCACTGACATCCTGATCTAGGCATCTGGCATCCCATGGAGTCACTCAGTTTCACCTTGATTCCTGCACGTGATATTCTACTGTCTGGCACACAGAGCTATTATTTTCTCAGAAAAGAAAAATAAGCCCCCCAAACCAGACGTTGAGAATTAAGATGTGGGTGATTTTCTCTGGGATAAAAGATGGAAAAAGCAGTTTGGGGGTTGATTCTATAGGTGGCAGAACCCCTCTCCCCTGACACTCCCAGCCCCAAAATGACATGCCCTCTTCCAGAGCAGATGCAGGATGTCAGAGCATGGACCACAAGGAGCCCCAGCCGGGGTTTATCTGAAAGCAATCACCAGCAAGAGATCTCATGAATCTAGATAGGACTAAACTCAAAGTGTCCTCTCCAAGTCTTCTGCACTAAGAAGAGCCTCTAGAATATTTTCCTAACCTTAGAGTGGAAAAAGACCTCCCAAATCCTCAGATTTTGTTTCCTGCTGGCCAGACTGGGCCACAAAATTGGGATTGCCTGAATTGATCATATTAGATTTGGAGAAATAAACACAAGTAGCATATCTTACCCCTGAGTGTTGAGGAGTAAAATTAATACCATTATGTGAGGTCCAGAGACCAAATCTGAGTTCCTGAGCTCTCCCCACATAGCCAAGAACTCTAGATTCTAGTGCAGTAGCTGGCATATTGTAGGTCCCAATAACATTTGCTGATTGAATAAATGAATGAATCAGCAAGTCCCAATCTGGTGGGAACAGATTGTATTATGTCTGCCTCCCAAAGAATTCAAATCCAACCACAAGTTATTCTGAGCCCCTCTGTTTACCATTGCTCAAATTTGAGATGTCAGAGGCATTACAGTCTATAGTTCTATAACTTTGGCTACGTGTTCTGCATGCTTTAGCAAAATGGCCTTTTGTAACTCTCTGCCAACACCCTAGAATTGTTCTCTGTCTCCCACTGCAAAATGTATGAGGATTTGCAGACCCCAAACTATGGACAAAAGATAACAACTTCCAGGTGTAATCCAGGAGCCTCTTCCCTTTAATGCCAACAAAAATATAACGCTCTGATTAGTTCCTTTCTTACAAAATGAAATACTTCCTTGCTACCCCACTTTCCCACCACCCCAAAGCCTAGATTTTCATGGCTCTGCTATTAGAGTGTATTAGATTCCTTTGCAGATGTACAGCCAAGATGATTTTTATTTCTGAATCCAGCACCTGTATTGGCCTCATTTTATGTTACATAATCACCTCTCCAATTCTAACCATCACACCATTCTGCTCTTAACTTCCCCTTGACTTTGTTTTCCTTAATCTTCTTTTGTCCCTTAACCTTTTTTGATATTAAGAACCATAACTTAATGCAAAGTATTCATGGCTCATTCACTTCCCCCCAACACTATTCTATGGAAAAGAGGCCCCACTATTTCTCTCTGGATCTAAAAAAAGACCCTAAAAAAAAAAAAAAAAAAAAAAAAAAAAACACAAAACAAAACAAAAACCTGTCTTTGTCTAGCAATAATTATGGTCTTTCAATACAAAAGGCAAAACCACACTCCTTGGGGATATGACAGAGGAATTTCTGTGATGAGACTTAAGCTATTCATGTGGGATTGTAAAGCCAGTTCTAAATAGTTAAAGCCAGGCCTCAATATATATTCAGTAATTAAGCTGAGATCATCAGAAAATGCCAGGAAAATGCCTCTCTGCTCGTCACTGGGCAGGTTCTGCAGTAAGAGTCTACGGCACTGGCAAGAAGTCTGCCTAGGCAGTTCATCTGCTCGCATTTATAGATATTGAGCATTAATGACATATCTGACCCAAATTTATTCCCGGAAGAAAACAACATGGCCTCAGCAACCTGAGTTATGTTTCAAAAACAAGCCATTTAGACCTAAAGTAGATCACTGGTAATGGTGGTTCAATCCAACCCATGAGAATTCTCCCTTGGTTCGGGACAGTACTCCAACGGAAAATTCTGAAACGCTTCTCAGAAGAGTTTTAACAGATGAAAGTGAACAGGAAAAAGAGCCACACCAATGAGCAAAACTAAAATTCACGAAGACTTGCAGGAGAAGGAAATGTGGGGACCAGTGACAGCCAGGACAAGGCAAAGGGAAAGGACGGTCAGGGTTAAAATTACTCCTCCGCCTCCTCCCAGGAACATCATCAATGGAACACTAAACATGCACGGTCCCACAGATTCTACGTGTATTATTAATCCTGTAAGCAGTATTATCACTCCCATTTTACAGATGAAGAAAAGAGGCAAAGAAAGGCTAAGTAACTTTACACAAGGTTACCTAAGATGGTTGTGAAAGAGACAAGAGACATGACACACACACAGGCCACACAAATTTATTCCTGGTCAGTTGTGTGATGGAGAGCTGACTCACTCTTAGCTCTGGTCAGGGCGGAGAACTGGCCGTTTCTAAAACTTATACTACAGGGAGAAAGAATCCCACACCGACGAAGGAGCCTAGATTTAGAACTGGACAGCTGGAGTCCTAGTGGTACTAGCGCTGTGTGATTTGTCAGCCACGTGCCTTCAGCATCACCATCTTTTTAGACCAAGTTCTCCTTTGTACAATGGAGATAATCACTTCCAGTTTTCAGTTCCACGTGTAAGGATTTTGGGAGTCACTGCTCCAGCCTAACAAATAAGAAATTTAAACAAACTGAAAAATCAACAACTCTGCTTAGATCTGGAGGAGAGGGGAGGACACCAGGCAAACCGCTGTCCCCCGGTTGGAGAGACAGGTGAGCACAGGGAGTCACAGCAGAGATTCACGAGCAGAAACCATTGGGAACCAGTGCTGGTAGGAGATGAGAACTGTGATTGATGAATTGCTGGAAACATCAGAGCAAACAACTCTGAGAGTTAAAAACTCCAGGAGGACCCAAACATAGGGAGGCCCCCCCTCAAGGACTTTGTGAGATTTACCTCCTGAAGCTCAATCACGGTCTCATGGAAAATATCAGAGAAGAACCCCCTTCGGCTTCTGGCAGTGGGAGGGGGAAAGGAACCATTCGAAATGCCCCAGAGCTCTCAGTAATTCTGAACAAAGCCTGCCCTCATGGGAAACTAGTTAACTGGAGCCCAAATATCAGGATATTATCAGAGCCCCACTAACCTGACCAAAGGACATTTCCAACTCCAATAGCTCTAGCCATCCTCTCTCACCTAAGAGGTTGGGGGAGAAAAAGCTGAGAAACACTTGTGAAGTTCGCAGTCTGAGACGTAGCATCACCAAAGCCCGAGGCAATAACCAGCGCAAGGCGAGGGCTAGCTAGAAGTGAGAGTTTGATGAATAGAGTTGGCTGACTTGACTTCTTGTATTGTTCTGAGCACCAGATTAGGACATAAAAGCTGTGCTTAGCAAATTTGAACATAAAATTCACAGTGTTGATTACTATTGCCATGGCAATACATCTTTTTTTTACTTTTAGTTTGCTCAATTTGTACTTTTTCTTTTTGCCAAATTATTGCTCATTCCCAAAACAGCTTGAAACAAGTTTCTACTAAACGGACGTGTATATAACATTCACCACAATATTTCTAATTGAGCTCTACCAAACATCTAGGTAACATGGAAAATTATAATCAATTATTCACAGGTTCCCACATATTAAAACATGCTAGAATCATGCTTACTTGATAGAATCTAGCAAATTAACTTTTGAATTTTGCCTTCATGAATTCCTAGTCAATATATCTCAGAGATTTTATTTATTTATTTATTTATTTATTTATTTATGGGGCGGGGGGGGTTGGGGCAGAGAGAGAGGAAGAGAGAGAATCTTAAGCAGGCTCCACCTTTGGCACGGAGCTGGACGTGGGGCTCAGTCTCAAACCCTGAGATCATGACCTGAGCTGAAATCAACAAGGGTCAGACGCTTAACTGAATGAGCCACCCAGGCCCCCTCAAGAGATTTTTTTTTTAAATCTTCGTGTTTACAAAATACGATTTTTCAGTGGAAAACACTTCTACCAGTAAAAGAATAAATAAATAATAAATTAGAAATTCAGGGGCGCCTGGGTGGCTCAGTCGTTAAGGGTCCGCCTTCGGCTCAGGGCTGGGATCAAGACCTGCATCAGGCTCCCTGCTCCTCTGGGAGCCTGCTTCTTCCTCTCCCACTGCCCCTGCTTGTGTTCCCTCTCTCGCTGGCTGTCTCTCTGTCAAATAAATAAATAAAATCTTTAAAAAAAAAAAAATTCAACTGAGGCCATACAGAAGAACTTATGCTTACATGTATACAGTATATGCACAGTATTTAATGTATTTAATATAGCTATATTGTATACATGCATGCCTATAAATACGTAATTTACATAGACATATGTAATCACACATCCAGCACTTGCTGTTACAAGTACATTACTGAATAAAGTAAACTTTAAACTTCTACAGTGATGTAGAAATCCTAATTCTTAAAGGCTTGGAGTAGACCATCAGCTTTGAATGCTAAGCCAGAAAATGTCTACTAAGCCAATTCTGTTAGCAAGATTTAGAGGGGAATGTGGGAGAATGCTTTAACCACTCTAAAAGAAAAACTTTTTCAGATATATTAGGATCTGTTTGAACACAAGATGTTTTCATTTGCACATACAAAGTACTGATTAAGGTGTTGCAAAATAACAACAAAAAAAATCGTTAGTGGTTCTAACGCATTCATAAGTAGGGGGCAAACACCACGTATAAATAATGAAATACCTTGGGAAAAGTGATGGTAAGATACAACAGGTTGGTTATTATTTATATTTGCATATATATCCCAGCATTTTAACCTTGGGCATTTTTTTCTTGCTAACCGATGCATCTGGGCCAGTTACTCCTTTTTTTCTCATAGGAGAGATAAGGGGATGTAAACTCATTTTTATACAAGCCAAAGAAAATAATTAGGAAATGGAAATCTCCCCTGTCCAAATCATAATACATTCCAAAAGCAATTATCAAAGATCTGGATATTGTCTGCTATTTTCAATTAAATGCCCCATTACTTTCTTCCACTGTCATGGATTACTGAAAGTAGGTAGTTTCACACTAATTTAGAACTGTACACAATATATAATACCAGAGACAGCCATTCTCACTTGTGGTCTGAGGAATGTAATTCACTGACATTTTTGCAGATGGGAACAACCTGTATGATTAATGATGCTGCTATTTGCAATCTTCCTCAAGATCCCCCACAAAAGGCACACAATACCACCTGAAGAAGATATCCGCTCTACCCCAACATCAGCATTACGCTCAGAGAGAACATTCTTTGAGTTTCTTTTAGAAGAAGGAATAGGCTTAAAGAATATATGTTGTGGTTAGTGGTTGTTTTTGTTTTGGGGGAGGAGGGCAATCAGATTTCCACAATTAATGATGCTAAATACAGGAAACTGACACGATCCCCTAGCAGAATAAACATACTTGAGTTAAATAACAGCTCTACAACTTCCGTGTTGTGTTGTGTCCCTGACTGACATATTTAGCCTGGGTTTTAATGTCTCTGTACTAAAATGAAATAAAAGTTGTTTTGAGGATTAGAGACAAGGCACACAAAATCCCTAGCACACAGTAGGTGCTCATGAAATAGCAGTTTGGTAAAATGGTTATTGGCTAATCCATATAGGCTCTTCTATTTTGGGGTGAATACATATAGGACAATAGAGAAGAAAGCTTTCCTCCTCCACCACACTGTTTAGAATTGCTCAGAACACCTTTGATACTCTGGAGTCCCAGAGATGAGTATTGCTGAATGGAAAAAGAGTATATTGCAAGGTCTTTTTCCAAACTTTACCACACTCATATGTACACAAACTCAGAGTCACAGAATTTGCTCCTCTAAATTTCAAGGATGGCACACCCACCCAGCCCTTTCCCCCAGTAAAGCACCATATAACCAAAATAATGTCCCAGCTCTCAGCCTTAGATGTAGCGAGGAAGTATCTCAGCAGAAGAGTAAAGGAACATGGAGACATTATTATTTAAACCTTTGATCAACACCCGCGACCTTAGCCCTCTCTATTGCTAACCGAGACTGCCATGTCAGTAGCTAATCTCAAACCTGTAATACTGCCAAAGTCCCACCAAAATCTGCTTAATCACTACCTCCTTGCTTGCAGATGTTTTTAGGGAAATGACTGAGACTTTCCTTGCCCAGCAAGTAAAAAAGGCAAAGATTATTTTAGGTGGTTATTCCTAATTCTACAGCTGACATCCTCAAAGAAGTACACTTAGTGTCACGTCCTCTCACCAACAGAGCACCCACCACTGACTACTTTGCCATCCGGCCAGAGTTTGGATCCAGTTCTGCATCACCTAGGCGGCGACAATATTGGGGGACCTGCCCAGGGAGGCTCTGAGACCACCGATCAGTCACTGGTGACTTACCTGTTGCAGGTAGCACCCCTGTTATCACAAGGACCATTTAAATTAAAAATAATAACTCTCTCCCTGATAGTACTGTTTTCAGCAAATGCACATGGCATTCTGAATGTAAGATCTAATCAATCAGCAGCTAGGTAAAAGCTAAGGAGATAGATGTCGCACTGGTGAACAGACACCAGTTCATGGATTCCCAAAAGAATACAGCATATCAGTCAACAATTTCTTAGCGTAACCACAACTATATCCCCATTTATACTTAAAAGTTAGCCAAAGTTCCTAGGATAGTCCCTAGCAACATACTGATTATTTAATAAGTCTTTGCTATAATTATTAAAATGGAGGGCAGAAAAAACAAGTTTATTAAGTTTTATTATTAAGGTTGCTTCCAAATAGGAAAATTAAATCACGTGTCTGAGTCAATTTATAGAATAATTCCACTATTTCAATATAATAGCTAAAATATTCTTCAAATAAAAAATGCTATGGAGCTACTTAAAAATAGACCACAAGGAAAGTATGCGAGAATCATAACTTATTTTTGGAGCGCAGAATTGGTGATTCCTAACTAACCATGGTAATAAATGGCCTTTAATCTAATTACTGTTGCTCTGCTTATTTGCCGCTTAGGCTTCTCAAAGTCCTTTGCTCCTCCCAGGAAATCCTCATTCCTAGCTAATGGGCAAATTAATGAAATGAGGCGTGACAAAGAGCTCTGGAAAGAAAAGCACTATTCAGATGAATGTTATCTCTAGTCAGCGCCTCCAGCACCCCTAAATGACCAGTCATTGCCATTCCACACACTGTACTCTCCCTTCACCCCAAAGTGTGGGAGGAGTGGGGAACGGAACTTTTAAATGTTCGGAATTCACAGAATAATAAACACCCACTGCTCACCACCTAGAAATGTATTACTGTCAATATGTTCACACTTTTAAACACAAGGAATATAACAGTATGGATACTGTTGAAATCTCCTCTGCCCACCTCCACAAGTCCAACCCCTTTCCTTTCTTCCTGCCCTGGTCTTTATTTTTCCCATCCATTTCTTTATACCATTACATATATGTATCTGTGAAAAATACAAAGTTAATGTATACACAGAGTATCTGTATTGGTTAGTTCCAGGCAGAAAACAGAGGCATACCAAGTTGGGTAATTTGAGGAGAATTTCGTAAAGGTATTACTTACAAAGCTGTGGACAGGGTTTAAAAGGCATCCTGTGGAATCCTAATGCCAGCAAAAGCCGGAAATGATTACCACCTGTGGCCTGAGACTGTGAGGCGCAGCTACGGGGAGAAGCAGCTTTGTTTTGGGCAGAGGAATGCAACTAATCTGAGTAAACTGGTGAGAGGGAGCTGAAGGATTAAGTATTCTAGTATCACCTGGACTTTCGGTGTCCTGCTGATGTCCCCCAGTGTCCAGCAACTAGAAGATGAAGGGTGGGCCCATTCAGGTCCCATCCAGGTCCCAGTGCATACACAGCACAAGATAGGGAAGAACAGGGAATGGGTTAAGCTCCCGTGGGAGTGGGTGAGTTCCTTTTAGTAGGTAAAGGAAGTTCCCTTTTTTAACTAGTTGACTGGGAATTTTTTTTTCACGATGAATGAAGGTTAAATTTTGTCAAGTGATTATCTTTCTGAATCTTTTCAGATTCTCATGTAGGTTTAATCTGCCAATTGCTAAATTACAACAGGAGATTCATATAGGCTAAGCCACCCTTGAATTCCTAAAATAAATCCTGCTTTGTCACAATACATTTTTAAATACTATTACATCTAATTATTAATAATTCACTTAGGTATCTTGCATATCTATTTATAAGTTAGGTTGGCATAAGCCTTCCTTTTTCAATTGCCCTTGTCCTATGTTTGCATCAAACTTTCAACAGCCATATAAAAGGTGTTGAATAAAATTTACTTAAGATAAGAATTCTCTGTAATTAAAACAATGTTGGAACCCCCCTGCAGTACCGTGGGAGCTGAAGGCTTTGAGATTTTTGACTGCGAATTTTACTTAACTAGGTGTTTCAGACTTTTCATTAATTTTTGGCAATATACAGTTACTTACACTTTTTCAGAAAGTTATCTGTTTTAATCTAAGTTTTAAAAATCATTTTTATTACATTGTTTGTAGTTGCAGATTTTTTTAAATCTCTATTGTAACTGCTCTTACATCATCTCTTTCATTTCTCCTTTAGCTCGCTGTCCATGGGATTTGGTGTATAATGACTTAATGATCCTTATGTTCTAATGCTTTTAGTAATTTTCACTTTAATTTCAAATTTTTAATCAATTATTTAGAAATACATATTCTTAATATCCAAAAATATAAGGCTTGGAGACTGCCTTTTGATTTTTGGGTTCTAATTTTTTAAATTGTGGTCAGAGACTGTAATCTAGATGATACTAATTCTTTGGAATTTATGGAACCTCTTTTATCACTTGTTATGTGACCAATTTTTGTGAACTTTTCATATGTGCTTGAAAAGTATTAGACTGAGTATATTAATGGTTTTGTTCAACTCTCACTATCTTTTTAATTATTGGTATGCTTTATCTGTAAGCTTTTGAGAGAAATGTGTTAAAAGCACCCACTATGACTATAGATTTATCAATTTGTCCCTGATATTACATTGAATCTTTGGTTTCATTATTTCAAGGCTACATTGTTAAACGCATAGATATTCTCAAGTACTGTATCATCTTGGTAAATTAGCTTTTATCAATATAAAATATTTCCCTTTGTTTAGTTCATTGTTTGAAATATATTTTATCTGATATTAATAATGCTAAATCTTTTTCATTTTTGTTTTTTATTTTCCTGGTACATCTTTCCTTAAAACTTTTTTTTTTTTTTTTTAACTAAACTCAGTGAGTCTTTGTGATTTGGGTATTTCTTTTCTAAAGAACACCTTACTGCACATTTTTCCTCTAAGCCAAAGCTATCTTTTAACAAGTCAGCTTAATTTTGCTTTATAACTTAGAGGATTGCAATTGCTTTAGTGATTATCTGTAATCCTTTAACACATAAACGAACTTACCTTTACATTTGTTATAATTTGCAGCTTTAGTCAGTATTTGTAGCTTTAATCAGTACCTCTATCCTTATCCAGAAATTGACCAGAACCTAAACACTTTTTTCTGAAATCTCCCCCTCCATCATCTTTGTTACTGTGTAGAATTTGTAGTTCCACTTCGGTTTTAAACATAAAAACTTAGTAATTACTGGTCTAACCTTCTCATGCTCGCTCACTCTCTCTCTCAAGTGAATAAACAAAATATTTTTAAAAAGCCCAGTAATTTCTATTTTTTTTTTGCAGTAAACAATAAATTGTTTATAATTACTTCACAAATTTCAGTGTTTCCTTTTAAGTTATTTTGGTTTTTTGCTAACAGTTATTTTATGGAGAATTCCCCCCATTTCAACTAGATGTTAATGCTCTATTGGGACACTCTTTATTTGTTCATTTATTTATTCCACAAACCATAACTAAGTGACAACCATCACCAAGTGTGGTGTTGGAAGTTGGATGTATGAAGATGAAGAAATTAACCAGTAGTCAGAACTCATAGACACAGAGGGTAGAATGGTGCTTGTCAAAGCCTGGGGGAGAGGGGAGGGATGAAGAGATGCTGGTCACAGGGTACAAACTCCCAGCTATAAGATTAAAAAGTGCTGGCGATCTAAGGCACAGCATGGTGACTACAGTTATCAATACTCTATTATATACTTGGAAGTTATTAAGAGAGTGAATCTTGAATATCATCACCCCCCCCCAAAAGAAGGTATAATTTTGTGAGGGATGGAGGTGTTAACTAACCTTATTGTGATAATCATTTTATAATAAATACATGTATCAAATCATCACTTTGTATAACTTAAATTTACATATGCCAAGACTATCTCAATAAAGCTAAAACAAAAAAATGAGGGGTTTACTTCCTGACAAAATGACTTTGTGCCTGTATTCATTCACATCCATCAAAATTATCTCAAAGGAGCATCAGTCATAATCATGGTAATAATTCTAAAGAACAATGTTAGTAAAGGGGGCAAGATTTTTTCCCTTTGTACCTGAGCCTCCATGGCTCAACCTCAAATCCCATCCACACCCTATAATTGTATCTAGGGGTTTTCTTCCTACATGTCTTCCTGCAAGGAACAAGACAATGGCCATTATTAACTTTAAATCGCCTATAAATCAAGCTGCTCCAACAAGCATCTTCAAGAATAGAAAGACCACCACAACAGAGAAGTCCTGGTGGCTTTATTGTTACCAGCCACAATAATAATCATAATAAGTGTGCCTCTATCATTTTCAAGAATGAGAGTGTATGATTGGTTGCTCTACTGGAAAAATTCTGATGGTACTATGGAAGGGTCAGAGAAGAAACAAAAGAATAATAGTGTTGGAGCTGATAACCAGAAAGGTGAGCCCAGGTTACTTATATGCAGGGTTTTAAGGAACTGGGGGGAGGGGTGGCTCAGTCCGTCCTAAAGCCTCTGCCTTCAGCTCAGGGTGTGATCCCAGAGTCCTGGAATCAAGCCCCACATCAGGCTCCTCCCCTGGGAGCCTGCTTCTTCCTCTCCCATTCCCCCTGCTTGTGTTCCCTCTCTCGCTGGCTGTCTCTCTGTCAAATAAATAAATAAAATATTTAAAAAAAAAAAAAAAGGAACTGGGGGGAGTAGTCTTCATTTAGAATGGAAGAACAAAATTCGTTCAACATGGGCTGGAAGAGGAAGCCCATTAATAGGATATGTGAGAATCATCAAGGAATAACTTTCCTCCTAGCTCTGGTTCCACAAGATGTATTTCTCTAATCCCATGTTTTGTTAATTATTTTTTTCTTTTTTTATACTCTACCTTTCTTTTTTGGAAAATAACCAGCTATTCCACTTTCTTAGTAATCCAAGGCTATTATGTCAAGAACTGAGTGAGATCTGTGATGAGCACAGCATGCTGTATAGACTCGTCAAATCACTATGTTGTACACCTGAAACTAATATGACATTGTGTGTCAACTATAATTCGCTGAAAAAGAAAACAGCTAAGATCTGAAACTAGTCTTGACCATATTAGGAAAGGTACCAGAGACCTAACTCCCTGTGACATACACATGATCCATAGTCTCCAACTGACCCTTTCTCCTGAAGTTTATCTATCAAAGTTCAGGGAAGTGCCGACTAATTTGAATAGGTGGCAGAATTGTCTCTTAACAAGAAAACCAGTTGTCTCTGGAAGGCTTTTCACGTAAAATATATTCTATTTAAACCAATCTGCTCAGTCAGATTCCATCCAGCATCTATGGTCATTAGCAAGTAATAAATGCTCCCCCACACACACACACACAACACCCCCTAACTTAGTATGTTGTATTGCTTTAGTCAGTAATGTGTTCAAATACTACCTGACCAAGAGTTCCCACAGATGGCCAGAAGTGATAAAGGAGAAAACTGAATGTTTGCAGCAAATAAGGAAAAAGGTATGGGGGGGGGGGAAGTGTATTGGTGACACGCAGGACTGTCAAGGTTGTTTCATCAGGAATTGGTATGTATTGATCCTACCCTAATGTCTTCAACTAAGGAAACTTGCTCTCTTCAGCTGATAGGAGCCCCTTGTGAATGTGCTGGAATCACAGTGACGTAGGGTTATCCTTCCCAAAGATTACGAGCTCAAAATGTAGTGCTAAGAAATAAAAAACCAATGTTGATCTTTCATGCACCAATCAGGGGGTACAAATGGTGTTTGCGGGAGCTTCCAGCTTTCCTATCACCCCTGAAGTCACATCACATAATCAGCCATCTCCTTTTTTTTTTTATTTTTCCTTATTACAACAATTTATTTTATTTTATTTTTTAGTTTTTTTTTAATGATTTTTTATTATATTATGTTAGTCATCATACAGTACATCCCCGGTTTCCGATGTAAGGCTCGATGATTCATTAGTTGTGTATAACACCCAGTGCACCATGCAATACGTGCCCTCCTTACTATCCATAATCAGCCATCTCCTGCTCTTAAGGTAAGTCTGGTAGTCTCCCAGCATTCCAGGGAACAAAAAATCACCCCATCTTCACCAGTCCTGTGTTACCAGAAGGCACCATTAGATGGCAGCAGTGGCAAGTAATTGCGTAGTCCGGGCTGGGATTTTCTTTTTCTTTTTCTTTTTTTTTTTTTAAGGCAGAACAGAGAGGCCCTTTGGAAAGTAAAGCAGTTTGTGTGGTGGAAGGTGAATAAGTATCCTCAAATAGTCTCTCAATAGGCTTAAATTTTTCATTTTCCTCCATTGTTCCCCATCTGCCAGCCAGCCTGGGAAAGAACACCTCTGGGTATTCAGTACGTGAGGATTACAAAGAACAAGAGAACAATATCCCCTGACGAAGAGAAGGCTGCAGAAGAGTTCCACCACTCTAGCACCGGCCTCTGACTACTCAAATGATACTGGAAGTATAAAAAAGATACTGTAGCAAATACGGTCTTGGAGTAGATCACTACAGATCGAAGATGAGGCCAGTCATGATTTTTGACATGTCACCGATTCATTTGGTGGAAACATTTCACCAAAGTAAAACTTTGACAGGACTAGCTTCACGAACAGGACTTAGGTTTGCTGCCCTTCGGTGGAGCCAAGGATGACGTCACAATGGGAGGAGGGAGGCATTTTCAAAAGTGAAACTTGAACTAAATAAATTAAGGTCCCCTGGGAGAAGAGAAACAGCCAGGGGAGGGGAAAAAAGGATTTCTCAGAAAGAGCATAATTGGTAACTGCTACTTCACTTCTGCTGGGCTGGGCTGAGCAGCTCTTAGCCAACATCCTGCTCTAACTGACTGATCACAACTGTCCCTCGGAGCAAAAAAGGAACATGCAAATAAAGCCTCCGTAGAAGCAATCCAACTAAGCAACCCAACTACAGGACCCCAGCTCTTATTGTCTTTGAAGGAAGGAAGAGATCCCCAGGTGGTTTCTGGCCTTGGGGAAAGCTCTCCATGCACAGGATGTGTTAAGCACTTGAATTACAGCATCTCGCCTAGTATTCCCAAGGAGCATGTTATCATCATCATTCCTCAGAAGAGGAACTCACACTCAGAGACATTAAATAGGGCTCCACAAACACTAAGGAGTAAAGGACTGCAGGCTCCAAAACCAAGAATTCTCCGGGGTGGCAGACAAGGCAGAGTAAGAAGAGACTCAGGACCACAGGCTGAGGGCTCTGAATTCAGCCCAGACCCGTGCCCCTGCCCTCCCACAGGTGGTTCCCCAAACTTTTTAGCTGATAGAAGGGATCAAAAGAGTGGGAGGTGGAGAAATGTGGGTCCTACTCAATGCCAAAGTCAGACCACAAGTCTGCAACTGCCCTCACCTCCACCCACGGCGACAGGGCAGCTGCTGTCTGTGTTTTCAGTGGAGAAATCCGGTCCTACTACCTTGTCCCTTGTAGTAGTTGAAACTGCCCGCTGTTTGTTTTGTTTTGAGCATCACAGGGCTACTTCCATTGTAAAGTTTCTCATTAGTTTTCACTTAATGATCTGGCACTGATGACAGTTACCAAGACTCTCATTTCATTAGAGTTAGCAGAAAGGATGTTTCTTTCCCAGCTTTATTGAGATATATTGACATACAACATTGTGTAAGTTTAAGGTGTACGACATGTTAATTTGATACATTTATATATTGCGAAATGATTGCCACCAAGAATGGAGTTTTGTTTTTGTTTGTTTTTTAGAAAGGAAGAGAGAAGAGAGGGAGAGTGCACATGTGCATGTGCACATGAGGAGGGTGGGTGGGGCAGAGGCAGAGGGAGAGAGGGAATCTCAAGCAGGTTCCACGCCCAGCATGGGGGCCCAACGTGGGGCTCAATCCCACAACCCTGAGATCATGACCTGAGCTGAAACCAAGAGTCGGTAGCTTAACCAACTGCGCCACCCAGGCGCCTTAGAACGGAGATTTTTTAATCTTATCATTCCTCCCGTATTTATTAGCTAGAATTCTTCACTAAAGAATTTTCCCTCAACAATTGTTTGATTACCTGAAACAAATAAACAAACAAAAAAAGGCAGGATAAATGCTTAATTCTTTTTACTTATTTTCAAAATACTGAGCTGGTGCCCACCCAACCTCCAAATGAACTTGTGGATTTTATATATTTGATGTATTTCAATATGTTGTAGTCATTATTTGCTTTTATATTCTTCCCAAACTTGGCCAGCGGGAGGTCCTTCAAGTTGGCTCATATAATCTTTCTTTGGGACATAACAATATGTTTCAAGCTCATCTCAAACACTTCTTGCCCCAGATCTAGAATTGGCCATTTCTCCAAGGAACCCTGGTTCCTTTACAATGGAAATGTTACTTAGATAATATAACCTGGGTATCTGGAGTGATCACTAAAAGTGAGTTGGTCACACTTCTTAGCTTTTTCAGTGGACAGAATTAAGAAATTTGTAGTTTTTAGAAAGAGAAAAATAAATCATAATTCAAACTGCTATTCTAATTCAAAGATTACAGAATTTTTACTTCAATATTTTGAGTGTATCGTTTTTTCACTCTGAAAATTTTATCTCCTAAAGATATTAACTTAATGACTTGGTTGTTTTATTGTATTCTATATAATAGTACTCAAAATAATAATGTAAATATCACCACTAACAACTAACCAAAAGAATTCTGTCTAAGATGTCTTTATACTTCTTTTTGTCCTTAGGATATATCCCTAGGGATGTGCAATCCAAATATGTGTTTTAAAGTCAGCTGAAATAATTCTTGAGGTGGTTCTACCACAGAATTGCTATAAGTTGGCGGTTTTTTTCAGTTCATTTAAAATTTTTAGGATTTTTAATGTTTTGGTGTGTTTTTGACTTAACTTTTTTTTTTTTTTTTTTTTTTAAAGATTTTATTTATTTATTTGACAGAGATAGAGACAGCCAGCGAGAGAGGGAACACAAGCAGGGGGAGTGGGAGAGGAAGAAGCAGGCCCATAGCAAAGGAGCCCGATGTGGGGCTCGATCCCATAACGCCGGGATCACGCCCTGAGCCGAAGGCAGACGCTTAACCGCTGTGCCACCCAGGCGCCCCAACTTTTTTTAATGTAAAACATTTACATAATTACAAAGTCAAAAAATAAAATAAGGTTTATGAAGAAGCAATCCCCTTCATATCTTCTATTTCTCTGTACCTGCCACCCCATTTTTTTATCAACTTTTGGTTTATTCCTGCTTTTGAAATTCTAAATATGAATTTATTACTTCTCCTTTTTAACTGGAGCATACTGTAAACACTATGCTGCATTTTGTTTTTATTATTTAACAAAATCTTGTAGCTGTCTCTCCGTGTCAGTAGGTAGAAGTCTTCCTTACTACTTTCCACAGCTACAGACTATGGCATCGTGTGAATGCTCCAAAGGTTATTTAACTCATCTCCCTTTGATAGACATTAGGGTTGTTTCTAGCCTTTCGCTAATTAGTGCTCTACATTCATCTTTTTTAGCCCTCCCAAGAGTCCAGTCAGTTTGGCTTACTCTTGTTTTATAGAAGAGAAACAGCTACATAAGCAGTTAAGGACTTCTCCAAAGTTATAGAATTAGGTAAGGGTAGGGAGAGACAGGCTTCTCCTATGGCCATAGTTCCTCTTCTTTGCACAAACTGTATGGTTTCTGCTGCAGTGTAAGTATCTGCTAACACCTTTATTTTAGAGTTGGGGGAGGGAGCAGGAAGCACATGCTTTGGGGTAGGTTGTAGAGGAAAATTTAGCCTTAAGTTCAAGGCTGGAATTTCAGGTCTCAGCCAGCTTGTGGGAAGAGTATCTGAGGGAACAGCTGGCCTTTCTGGCATTGTCCCCAGTCAAAGGAATGCCAGACATCCACAAGCAGGTGGGTCTATTTTTGGCAAAAGGACCTTCTCAGTGCCTGCTAAAAATCACATCATGTCCCCTTCTATCACAGTGCACTTTGCTTCCAGAGTAAATCCACGGAAGACTCTCTTTGCAGGATACAGAACAATCCATTCTTGACCCTTCTCTTATCAGTGGCTCTCCACTTCTTCCAGACCAGTGAAAAGTTACACATACTACACCAAACAGAGCAAGCACAGTTCTAACTAAAAATTATTTTACGGTCTTTAAAGAGGAGAAATTAAGCTGAGATTTGAAGGAAACTTTAGGACTTTGGCCAGAATCTTTCCTTAATTTTTCCTTTTTCCATCACTCTATTTTTTTAAGAGCAAAAGTTAATTCTGAGGGATAATTAGTCCACACCATAATGTTATTTTAAAATGAGTTTCTCAAGGCAGGGCCTTGTCTCAGAATACTTTTAGCCCAATTTCCTCCCACATTCTCCTCCCCAAAATAATCGTGTTTAGGATAAAGACCGAAAACACTGTAAGATAGGAGGATCATCAGCTTTTCAATTTCAAGACACAAATCATATTCACTGCAGAGTCCTTACCAAGGCAGAACAGACAGCCACTACATTTTATAGATATTTTCCAAAAGAGTTTAAACAAAGGAGCTTTCTTTTCCGCCTCAGTAGTTGGAATATGCTGTGCCCTGAGTAGTCCTGTTAATAAAGGTTGTATTGTGCCATTGCTAAGCTTCTGAAACCAAACAGCTCAAGCAAATTAGCCACAATATTATCGCACCATGGACCGAGCAGGAGTGGTTAACCATGTGGGTCTGATCTCATTTTGAAGCTGACCAACTTCCCAAATTAGCCTGGCTTAGGACACTATGAGCTCAGGTGTGTGGTCCCACTCAAATAAAGCCAATACTTCATAACTCCCATCTCCATCTTGTCAAGACATAAACGTTGACATGTGAGTCGATGCCTGAAGGTTCACTCATTCAGCATATGTGAATTTATCTTCTTCAATGTGATGGGGATGGGAAGATGTTTGTGAGCAAGACACACACATTCCCTACTGCCTGAGAGCTATATGGGGAGAAATTAGTATAGAAAAAAAAATTCTATAAAAGTTAAGTGTTTTATTATGACCTTGGGTATATTTTTGAGCATTCTGTGCCTGTGTTTATCCACTTGTAAAGGAGGATAAAAAGGTAACTAAGTCACAAGGTTGTTAGAAAGAGTGAAAGACCTGGAATGTGTCTGGCACATGGAAAGTGCTCCATAAATACTAGATATAATTAATTATTAAGTGTCACTCCCCTGAATCTAAAGCTAGATTTTCTCCTTATCCTTCCTAAAGTGTATCTTCCAATGTTTCATTTAATTAACCCAACAAACCTGTAATACTGATGTCATCTACTTTGAAAAAGTTGAGGCCACACAGTTGAGTGGACTGGTCCAAGTCATCTATTTCACATAAAGTAGGGCTGGGACCCAGATCAATTCACATCAATTCAACCCCCAAATTCTTTATGCGTTTTACCCACACCTTATGTCATTTCCCTGTAAGAGTCAAAGCTATCAGCCCATGAAAACAGAGAGGAGGAAGAGCTTAATTCTATCAGGAGGCTTTTGGAGAGGCTTCTAGCAGAAAGAAATTGGAGCACACACTCTCCTGCTAAACGTTCCGTGAATCCCCACTGCTATACAATAAAGCACGCTTACCAAAGTCAGAAATTCCTTTTGCCCTTTGGCCCCCATATGTAAGTCACCAGCAAGTCCTGCCAAGTTATAACTACAAATTTTATTCCAGAACCTGCATTTTTTTCTATATATCTACTGCTACCACCCAAATTCAAAGTACCATCACCTTGTATGTGGTTTCTCTACTGATCTCCCTGCCCCTCTTTCTGCCAACCTATCATCTGTTCCCTGCACTGAAGCAAGAGTAACCTTAAAATACCAGCCAGATCATGGTGCTCCCCTACATTAAAGTCCTTCGATATTTATCAGTTGTATTTAGAATTAAATCTAAATTCCTTACCACAGTTCTAGGTATGCATGACCTGGTGCCTGCGTATCTTTCCCACTTCATTGAGTCACTTCTTCCTACTCATTATTCTGCAGCCATAAATGCCTCCTTTATTTTATCTGATTGAAAGTCTTTCTATCCCACCTCAAGACTTTGTATTTGCTGTTTTCTCTGCCCAAAATGCCATTGTCTTTCCCTCCTGACTGGTTCCTTCTTGCTGTCCAGATCTCAAATATCACCTCCTCAGAGAGCTTTCCCTAAACACTCCATCTAAAATAGGACCCCATCACGGCCCCTCCTACCCTCACTATTATTCTCTATTAATGGACACTGGTTAATTCCGTTAAGGCACTAATCAACTCTGTAATTTTTAAATTATGTATTTATGTATTGACTGGATACCTACTAGAATAGAAAGCTCCAAGAAGATTAGGGATTTTGTCTGTACTGTTCTATTATGATATCCTGGGCTTATAGTAGAAGTTCATAGCATATTTATTAAAAGGACAGAAGGGAGGAAGGAAGGAAGGAAAATTCACTGCATTTTTTTTCAGAAGCATAAGACTTGAGCAGGTAAATGTATAAAGAATGTAGGGAGGCAATTCATGGCAGAAGGAACAACTTAAATCCAAGTCTTAAAACAGATGAGTTCAAGATTTATTTAAACAGGTGTATTAATGTGCCCAGAAAGAAGCTCTATAGGGAAATTAGGATCACCAGCCAGTTTACAAATACCTGTAAAATGCATATGGCATCAAAAATACTGTACTAGAAATCTGGTTATATATGGCCATATATCAGATTACCCAAAACTTAATGGCTTACAGCAATCACAATCATGTATATTCTTCACAAATCTACAATTTGAGCATGGCTCAGCAGGGACAGCCCATCTCTGATCCATGGGACATTGGCTTGGGAGACTCAACTAAGGGCTGGAACATCCATTTCCAAAATGGTTCACTCACATGGCTAGTTAGTATTGGCTGCTGTCTAGGAGCTCAGTTCCAGCTCTGAGCTGGGGCCCTTCCTTCCTCTCCTGGTGGGCATTTCTACGACTGCTTAGGTTCCCTCACAGAATAGTGGCTGGACTCCCAAGAGCAAGATCTGAAGAGAGAGCAGCAGAAGGACAGGGCATTTTTATGATTTATCTTTGGAAGTAACATAACATCCCTCCAGCTCTACTCTATTGTTTGAGACAGTCACAAAGTCCCATCCAGGTTCAAAGGGAGGATACCTAGAATCTGGGTAAGTGACAAGATTTCTAGAAGAGAACCTGAAATAGGAGACATTGTGGCAGCCATCTTTGTGAAATACAATCTACCACATAGGGATATAGCAGTATACTGAGGAGTTACATTACCTGCCCTCTGGAAGGTCAGACTTTAATGAAGAAGACAGACCCATAGTTTTTTAAAAGTGGCAAATTCCACGATGGGAGGGGGAAAAAAAGTGTTAGGCTGAGACCAAATTATCTATCACTGCACTCAGAATTTAGCAGGTTAAAATAACCATCGATCACTTTTTCACAGTTTCAGTGGATTAGTAATTGGGGAGTGAGTTAGGTCGTTCTGCTTGAGCAACTCTCATGAGGTTCCAGTGAAGACATCAGCCTGGACTATAGTCATTTAAATTCTTCACTGGGGTTGGAGAATCTGCTTCCAAGATGGTTGTTAGCAGGAGGCTTCAGTTGTTTGCTGTGTGGACCCTTCTGGAGTGCTGCTTGGCTGTACTCACAGAATGGCAACTGGCCTCCCCCAGAGTGGGTGATCCAAGAAAGACAGCAAGGAGGAAGCCATAATATTCTTATGACCTCGTCACGGAGGGCACACATCATCCCTTCTGTTATATCCTATTCATTGAGCCCATACTCGAGGGGAGGGAATTTTAAAACCACCATAAACCTTGTCCATGATGCAAGAGAAAGTGATTTAGGAAGAAGTAATGATCTGGTCAGATGTAGTTTACATGGATCACCCTGGTGATGATATGCTGCATAGGTTTGAGAAAGACAAGACTGAAGGCAGGCAGACAAATAGGGAGAATCTTGAAATAGCCCAGGGAGGGATCAAACAAGTCTAAGTCAGGGTACTGGGTTGTGACAACAGAGGAAAAGATGGGTTTGAAAAATAGTAAGGAGGCAAATTGTGTTATGAGAAAAAAGAAAGGAATTAAAAAATTAGATGTCCCAAATTAGACTTGAATGTCTGAGTGGAGTGATGGCTGCCAATCAAGACAGAAAATCCATGAGATAAAGCGGATTGAGGAACAAGAGTAAGTTCAACACTGGAGGGAAATTTTGAGTTTGAACTTCCAAGTTTGGTGAATAGTTGTTGTTTTGTTTTGTTTTGGCATTACAACATTTATTCTTGCCTTATTTTGATAACAATCTCTTTTTTTGAGGGTGATCCTACATTCACCTACCCTGCATAAACAGGGCTGTACCCAGTGGTGTGCTGATAAACCAGCTCTCCAAAATAAATAAACAAATAAAGCCCTAAGTTGTGGTGTGAATACTCTCACCTCTTTCAATTTAATGCCACCACAGTTTAACAACCAGCTCAGATAATTACTGAAGTGTTGTAATCAACTGGCTCCAGCATACCAGGGCTATATCCTTGGCTTAGTCATGAGTCACGTGATCCAGACTTAAACCAGTCAGCACATTGAATTCTTTCTGGTCATGGCCTTTGGTTCAGAAATGAACACTTCAGCCAATCACAGCCAATGGGATGCAATGGGACTCTGGCATCCCGGGAAAAGATTTTCTGCTTTCCCTTGATACATGCAATTAAAAGATATTACAACAGCACTATTGCACCATGAGAAGTCGTGAAGTCACATACTGGAGCCAACCCTGTACAAACCAGAATTGAGAACTGGAAGAAAGCAAATCTAGACAACATTATTTGAGCCATAAGTCTAGTTGTAGCTAAAACTACCTCTACTTAAAGACTTCAATTAAGTGAACCAATAAATTCTCTTTTTTCTTCTATTCCTTTCTTTAAATTTTTCTTTCTTTTTTTTCTTTCTTTCTTTCTTTTTTTTTTTTTTTTAGTGTAAGTTTTGCTTTGTTTTTCTTCTATGTTCAGAGAATCTCAACTAGTAGGCTGTGTGACACCCAGATACTTGGTTATATAAGTCTGAAGCTCAGTGGACAAGCTCAGGATTAACAGAATTCAGCAAACATTTAATCTATGAGAAGGAACAAGCTCACCAAGGGAGAGAAGCAACCTGATAATCGTAATTTTCTTAAAATTTCACAGAATCAGAGAAATGTGAGCAACAGTACAGATAATCTAATTCAACTCCTTCATTTAAAAATTATGAAAACTGCGTCCCTAAAAGTTTCAATACTTTGTCCAAGGTTACCTCATGATGCAGACAGAATTAAAACCCTGATTCTATCACTCTTATGTATCCCTTTTCCAAATCTGCAAATTCTGGGTTAGTGGGACCTAATTTAACTCAACAATATATATATATTGTTTTTATATTATAAATAATGAAATGTATAACATTTTCCAGTTTAATGGATAGCACTTTACCATTTCAAAGCACCTTGTATAATTTAATCTTCTTGCCAACTCTGTAAAGTACGTGGACAAATATTTTCGAGATTAAAAAAAAAGTGGGTTTGGAGTGCTGAAATGATTTTTTCAAGGTCAAATAGCCAGTGAAGAGTAAAACCAATACTAAACTACAGGACACGTGATTCTCCCCTCCAGTGTTCTTATTTCTGCCTCTCTTTCAACTTATGATGTTCCATTGCAAGTGCTTAAAGTATAAATTAGATTGCCCAGGATTTGAGACGACTTCTCATAAACTTCAGAAAAATGCATTCTAAGATGTTTGCTCTTTGCACAATTTTTCTAAGTCTTGAGGCAGCTAACACCCAATCTGCTTAGTAGTTAAGGTGCCAGCATAGATGACTTCATAGAAGCTGTATGAATTTCCAGGGCTACCATAACAAATACCACAGACTTGGTGCCTTGCAACAACAGAAATTTATTCTCTCACAGTTCTGGAGGGCAGAAGTCTACAACCAGGGTCATATTTCCTACAAAGGCTCTAAGGGAAAATCTGTTCCATGCCTCTTTCAGCTTCCAATGGTTGCTGGCTTCCTTGGCTTGCAGTCACATCACACCAATATCTGCCTCCACTTTCATACAGACTTCTCCTTGTGTCTGTCCTCTGTCGGTCTCTTATAAGAACACTTGGCATTGGATTTAGGGCCCACCCAGAAATTCCAGGATGATCTCCTCATCTCAAATTCCTTAACTTAATCACATCTGTGAAGACCCTTTTTCCAAATAAGGTAACATTCAGAGGTTCTGGGGATTAGGGCATGGATATTTCTTTTGGGAAGGTCACCATTCAGTCCACTATGGCAGGCAAAGGAAAAGAACTGTTATTTATTATTTTTTTTTTAGGAGAAGAGTTATTTATCCAAAGGTCAGAAGCTTTACAAGAGGAGTGAATCAAAGATCTGCACCACCACTGACAATAAAGCATTCTTTTCCAAAAGTAATCTTGAACTCATTTACAAATTTTGAAAAGATCCATGTGGTCTATAGTACATTCTATGAAAAGATGCCCTGCCATCATCTTTATCAGCTAGCTGTGGGTGATGGGCTAGAGGGTGAAAATGTATTCAACAACTACATGCTTGGGCATGTGCTTTATTTATACAATACCCTCTGCCAGAGTCAGCTTCATGCCAAGAGGCAAACTTGAAAAGCCACTGTTGAAACAAGAGCTCCTGTTTATTTCTGACCAACATAGCAAGTTCTCTGCATCACTCACTCTCATGGAGAGTCAGCCACTAGACTAGCTGTGACTTTCCGGTTGTCCTTTAAACAAAGATTGATATGTGCTCATTTGAACTCCAGAGCTATGTCTGTGATGTGCACAATCTATAGAACTCACTGTTATTGACTGTATAAGCAGTTTTTCAGAGACTAATAGCACCGCTACAGTATGCTTATACTTTCAGGAGAAAGATACCCTCTTGTCCATGCTCTTGGGAAGGAAAAAAGGAGAAGGAAAATAACAACTTACTGAGCACGATGGATATGTTCAATAAACCCCCAGATCCACTCCCCATCCTTCTGCACTCTGCTCCACAGCTTACCTCCTGTGACCTTAGTGGACTCTCTAACCAAATGGCTTCCAGTTGGGTTTGGCCAATAGAGGGCCCTGGAGAAAGTGGAGGGAGAAAAGAAGGGAGGGAGGGAAGCTGCACTACTCATTTCCCATCCTCCCCACCATCACCACCACCACTGTCATGGTTGCTAAGGGCAGGCTGCATCTCTCCATAGGTCTCAGCACCTCTCTGATAGCTCCTTCTACACAGCTTCCAACTGTCTCCAGGTCCCAGGAAACACTGTCTACTCAGACCTTCAGGCCTGAAGGTGGTAGCCCCAGAGCATTGCATTATCTTTTGTGATTTTCTTACACGTCATGTATACATTTAAAAAATATATTTTTCTATTACACTTTCCTCAAATTTTCCTAATTTGAATGGGCCATCTGTTTCCTAGAGGGACTCAGATGAATGAAGACCAGTCCTTTCAAGATCTTCACTAGATGCCCCTTTATTTCAGTGATCATAATAGTCCTACAGGGTAGGTTGTCATAACCACATATGATTAGATGAGGAAACCAAAGCTTATACAGGTGACAGGACTTGCCCGAGGAGACACAGCTAGCAAGATTTAAACCCAGAATTGTCCAACTTCAAAGCCCTTGGATTTTCAGCTATTTCTTCCCAACACTAAAGAAAAGATGCCTGGAGAAACAGGGAGATCTCAGGCACAAAGATGCCAGAATGGCTTAAATGTTTTATTCAAAGTTAAACTATAAAGCCATGCTAAGGCCCCAATTCTCCTTAGAAATGCATGCAGGAAGAAAAAGAAAAAGAAAAAAATCTACCCAGCAGCCACAATAATTGGAATGTAATTTACATCTTTACTATACTCTTCTAGAAGGCCAGGAGTAAATTACATTTATAATGCAGAGCCAAACTTCCTAAAAGCCTCTTTCTTTCCTTCATCATTCTCTCTCTCTCTGTATCTCTTGTATGGCAGCTACCCACAAAACCTTTTCCAACCCACCTCCAAGCTCTCAAGATCTCTCTCAAGAGGCTCTCTGTCTTCTAGTTCCCTCATCCTTTCTGGATTTCTTTTTTCCTCTCCTGCCAATAACTCTTTGCCTTTTCCAGTGAAAATTCCTCTTATCTCTTTCAGGCTTTTCCAGACTTCCTTTTGGCATTTTTTTCCCCAGTTAGCACAATTAAAGAACTAGATTGATAGGTACCAGAGCAATACATGCATCTTCTGGGCAGAGTGGGAGTCTTATTAATATTTTAAAATATTTTTTTCTGCCATATGATATAGATTTATTCAGTTTTCAAGGAGAAAAGATTTTGTTACCTCACATGAAATCTATACTAAGGATGAAATATAAATTGTAAGTACCTCGATCAAGGGAAGTGTAGTGGGAGATGGTGAAGAGAATATTTAATTCATATCCTATCATGTTCATTTCTGCAACTTCCCTATCGACTATATGTAGTATGGATATTTGTTTCAATTCAATTGTTTGGAACTCTAGATTTTATTTGAGAAACAGCATTATAGGCTATATTTTTTATCCATTAGAAACTATGTTTGCACATCAAATTATAATTATTAAGAATAATAGGGATTAAAAAGTACACTTATCATGGGTCACCTGGGTGGCTCAGTGGGTTAAGCATCTGACTCTTGTTTTGGCTCAGGTCATGGTCTCAGGGTCATGAGATCCAGTCCCAAGTCAGGTTCTGTGCCGGGCATAGAGTCTGCTTAAGATTCTCTCTCTCTCTCTCCCTCTCCCTCTGCCCCTCCCCTCCATGGTCTCTCTCTCAAAATAAAAGGACACTTATCATGATGAGCAATAAATAATGGATAGAATTGTTGAATCACTAATTTGTACACCTGAGACTAATAATACTGTATGTTAACTATACTGGAATTAAAATAAAACACTTAATAAATAGCAAATTTAAAAAAGTGGTATTTATTTCCCTATCAAAAAATTCACCAAATCTTCTGTATCCCAGTCTCTAAGAAGGCAATCACAGCCATCCTAACAGCACCCCCAAAATAAGCTCTACCTCCTGGAAGGTGACTATAAGGATCACTGCCCTTCAGAGCTTTTTAAAAACACTTTAATTGGTGAAAACTCAGTAAAAGGTAGAATAAAACTGCAGTCAAGCAAGCTATTTGCCATAGGCTTTGTAAAATAACATTTATGGGTTTAAAGTAGTTCATCTGGAAGTATTTCTCTTTGGCAGGGCAAAATGAAAGGAAAAAGGTTGTTTAGTTCTGGGATTTAAAAGACAGACCCTCACAGGAGCTTTAGACAATAAGCCAATTCATCCCAAATCTACCTTTAGTTTGTAAGGATCACAAGGATCTTCATTTTTGTGGCCCCAAGAAAGGCATCAACCAAAACTGAGAAGTAGACAGTTTATGCTTTTTCTAGGGCCCTATAGGGTAGAAAGTAGAGAAGGCAAGAAAACTGTCCTTTGCTGAACCCCCTGCCATGTATGAGGCACTACTGAGTAACTTAATAACTTACCCGAAGTCACGAAAGTAGAAAATACAAAGGCCAGGATTTGCAGAATGTTTGTATGTTTGTCTGGCCCCTCCACCTCCACTGTCTTACTACGTCGTAATGTCTGTGGGGGCAAGTAGCTTGTCAGTCTGTTGCTGAATTCCCAGAGCCTAACCTAAAAGGAGCTCAATGAAAATATGCCGAATAAATGAGCAAATGAATGAGTTCTCTCTGAATTCAAAGCCCAGGGTTATTCTACTCTACTTTACTTGTGGATAGAAAAACAAAACTCAAACAGCAGTTGCTCTTAGATTTTGAGATTCCTCCTTGGCAGTATACTGGTGTCAGGATAGAGTTTCTTCCTCTACAAACCAAACCTCCCCCCATATAAGTTATCATTGAGGACTACACAGTGCCATCAAATTGGAACTAAGGACCCAATTTCCATTAGCAAACAAACACATCACCCTTGATGATGATGTCACCACTTAACTTTGACCCCCACAGTTAACTTGGGAGCAAACTGGAAACCATAAAGAAAGTTTAGCAGAAACAATTAACATTATAATGAAAATTTCCCGTGAACACCTCATGCTGTTTTAGGTTTACTTTGGCTGTGTTTGAAGCCAAAACCCAGTCAATCAACCAATTGTTCATCTTACACTACACCAAAAGAGTGGTTTGTCTGATTTTTTGGTCATTGAATTGACGAATTGCTATGGCATCAGGTAGCCAGCTTTTATCTTGGGAAATAATCATCTTCTACTGGGAGAGCTATTCAGCTGTGTGGTAGTGCTTTATCACCAGCTGTGCATAAGTGGTGCTGTTTGCAATTTGATAAATGTGCACAGAGGCTCAGAGGTCCCCAAACACAAGTCTGATATGTAAACACAATCAAATCATGCTATTAACCAAGGGAACAGGTTTTGATTGCTCATCCTTCTCTGTCTTTTTCAATTCCTTGGCAAAATTTCCTCCTACCTCATTCTGCGCAAGTGAAGTGAGGGGCATTTTGCAGCTACAGGTGGGACTAGAGTAAGTGTCAAATACCTTCCGCCTGTTATAAACTGAATTTTTGATTGGAGAAAACCACATTTCACAAGAAACTGGAGCACACTCAAAGGCTTTGTAGCTCATTTCAAAACACTGGGGAGTACCTAAGGAATGCAAAGGAATAACTCATTCTTTCAACTTTTCTCTACCAAAGCCATGGGAATCAGATCTTTGGGTTAGGAGGGACCAGAAATGCCATATGTGCTCACACACACATGAATCCCCTCTTTAGATAACTAAGGACTAAAGTTAATTATTTAAGTGAATCCTTGCCAACAGTTGGGCAGTAGACATTATTACCTCCATTTAAAGATTATTAAAATGAAACAGAAAAATGAAGCAATTTTCTACATGTCCTATATTGGGCCAATACTGGAACCCAGTTCCACCGCTGAGTCTTAACTACTACACTGCCCCTCCTCATCTCTATAATATTCCTGCCAATCTAGTCTTGATTTCCTTGTTTGATCATGAACTCAGCCCATTGAATCCTCAGACATCTCTATTTGAGTTGTCTGTTTTGTGTAGTGAAGTAAAAGTTGCCTTTCTATAATTCCTAGCTGCTGATCCTAGATCTGGCCTGGGGACTTACAGAATAAGTGTAATCCCTCTTCCCAGTGACAGGCTTTTGAATATTTAAAGCTGGCAGTCATGTCACCTGATGCCTTCTTTCTTATGGGTAAATATTCCCAGATCCCTCAGCCATCTCTCATACAACATGGTTTTACTTTCTCGATTGCTTTCTATTTTATGTGTTCCTCTTGAAATGTGACCTGAAAGATTCAGCTGCCATCTGGCCTCACCCAGAAGACCAGAAATCTCACCATTGTCAATCTATTAATGAAGCAAAGATTAAATTAAAATTTCTACACTCTGCACCAATCAACGTCATGTTTTGAAACGTACACCTTATGGGCACACAGCCTTGCCTCAAGTCCCCCAACCTTCATGTACAGTGCCAAATCTCTAACAGTGCTCTCCTAAAAATGCTAAGCAAATCCTATGTGAAATTAATCAGAGCACCCAAAGGGACTCTATATTATGAAACTTAATCTACTTAAATGTACTGCCTTGCTCCTCAAAGCCTCATGGCCCAAGGCTACCCTATCTCTAAGGAGTTCATAAATCCTTAAGTGCCTGCCACAAACCCAGTCACTCTTCCAGGAAAGTGGTCCCAAGTGGCTTTCCTTGCCAGAATTATCATTACTGTTAATAAGGTACAGTCACCTGTCACCCTTGCCACTGCTGACGAGATCATCCAGGAAGGGGTGCTCCAGCTCAAGCAGCTATATGGTCTGGTTACCTCTGAAGTGGTTATTGCGAACGACAGCAAAAAGGACATGTTCCTTATCAAATGGTGCCGAAACAACCTTGTTACATATTTTCTTTAAAAATATGTAAGAATGTTAGTCTCCAAGTTCATATGTGTGAGAAATATGTTTACTTTAATTTCTGAACTTTATTTCTCTTGCTAGTTCCCATATTACTGGAGGGTTAATCTTAAGCTTTTGATGGGTCCCTCTCCTTTGGAAGGGTTACCTCTAACTTGGGGGGAATTTATGGAGTACACAGGCATTGTTGGGGTGAGGGCAACAGGTCTGGGTTGTTAACTGCACAGGCATCTGTGGAACTGTCACCCTGCTTTGGTCTCCCCTGGTCTCCAAGCACTGATTCACTCACCTTTGGGGTATGTCATCTCCATTCTCCACCACAGGCTTTCTCCTGGCTAACTTCCTAAGCACTTGGGGCCATTCTGCGTACCTGTGCCACACAGAGCTACAGGAAACTCAACAGAGCTGTTCATATCTCTTTCCTTATTCGTGCGCTCCCCAAAAGATCTGAGATAGCCTATTCCACACATGCCCAGATGCCCTAGGAATGCCGTAGTTTTGAAGTACAAAAATCAAGGAAAGACTCTGTTTCTCCTTCTGATGTGCCATCATTTTCTTGAGACAATAAGCTCAGCCCCTCCTTTCTGTTACCTAAATAACAGAAAGAAATACTAGGGGAAAAATTTTAAATTTAAATTAATTTAAAAATTTTTTAATTTAAATTCAATTTGCTATCGCAAAAAGCATTAGTCTTCTGTAAGTATAAATTAAGGGCACATAAGAAGTTGGGAGGACCACTCAAACTCAATGGTTACCCCAAGTGGGAATATAGGAAGTCTTCTGGTTACTATTATGATCCTCATTTCATAGGTGATCAAACTGAGACAGGCTCAAATCCACATACTTACTAAATAGTAAAACTAGGATATGAGTTCAATAAACATGATTCTAGAGCAATGCTTTTAACCACTTTTGTGGCAAGAAAAGGCTTCAGGAAGAAAAGCCATATTGAAGGGCCATAGTGAACTAATTGTTATGAAGAAACAAAAAAAATGGGTAATGTCATAAGAGTGTATAATGACTAGGGAGGGGAGAATGGCAAGGCTCTGAACAATTTAAAGCATAAGAATAGATCTCTCCCAAGAAAAGACATTTGAGCTGAGATCTGAAAGGTTGTAAAAGAGCTAATTACTCATCAAGAAGCAAGAATAGCACAGGGAAAGGCCCTGAGGCAATACTGATCACGGCCTCACGAGAAAGTCCAAAATGCCTGGAGCAGAGAGAGTATGAGGGAGATCCCTGAGTGATGAGGCTAGAAACAGGAAGCGGAAGCCACCTCTGGTCTTGCAAACTATGTTATAGATTCTTACTAGAAACGGCCATCCCACAAGAAGAGCCTCAAGTTGAGTATGCATCGCCTCTTCGAGCATCATTCGTTGTAGATGAACTAACATGATTTCGAACTCACAAAGTATAGAAAATGTTTGGCTCAACTTGACCTGGGTATCCCCGTTATCCAATCAGTAGGAGGTGCGAAGTCACATGGTGGCTAAGTCCACCAGTGTGAGGAAGAAGGTGAGGTCTACTACAAACAAAGGCATGTATCAGACTGGATTCCTGCCTTGACCAGCACCTCTGAAATAACAGGATTCCCAGACAAATTAGGTTTACCTTAGTCAGTGGGTTTTATTGTAAAGATAAAACGGGATTTTAAGAAAAACCTGGCATTTATTCAGAAAAATTGGCTCCAGCAAGCTACTGCACACAGCAAACTCGTGCGATCAGCCTCTCAGCAGGCGTCCAATTTGAATGCTCTGCCATTAAAGTTTCTCTGGGAGTCTCAGGCTTTGCTTCTTCCTCTATTATTATGACTTAACTCATTTTGTGTCTTCTGTTCCAATTCCCCAAGAGCAAGAACCTGATTGAGCCTAACAGTCCTCTCCTAGTATATGGCTCGCATCCTTATTGAAAAGGAAGCCTCCCACCACCATTGCGTTTCCAGGGATTACCTAAAGAGGGCTGCCATCACTCCAATTTCTTCTCCAATCAGCTTAAGGCAGCACAGTGCTGCTGGTGAAGTACTAAACCTGTATGTAAGGTGAAGATTGCAACAAAGAGGCTGGGACCAGCCACCCATATGTTTGGTTTGATTTGCACAATACTGGCTCCAGATGTTTTCTAAAATTATTTTGATTTTTTATTTATTTTTCTTTTATTTGGGGGCAGCGGTGCAGAGGGACAAGGGGAGAGAAAATCCTAAGCAGACTCCATGCCCAGCACAGAGCCTGACACAGGGCTCGATCTCGGAACCCTGAGATCATGACCTGAGCCCAACGCAGATGCTTAACCGACTGAGCCACCCAGGAGCCCCCCGCTTTTTTTTTTAACTTAATGTTCCATCAACATTTTAAAATAAGAGTTCATGTGAAAACACAGATTTCCAGTTCTCTTTAAAATTTTTTGGAATATCAGAAAATACTAGCCACCGTCAATGGATACTCAGTAGTGACTGACTCATCTGAAAGGCCCCTGTGCGCTCCAGCTTAGCATAGCCGCAGGATCTCCCTCCTGTCAACCAGCTTCGCTCACTCGCTTCCATGCCTGACTTGTAGGAATCTGAGTTGGCAAACACAAAAGTGAGTGGTTACGTGCAGTCTCTTTTCCCAAAAAAGGAGTTTATGGTGAGGCAGGCATTTAAAGAGTACTGACTACAGAACTGTCACTATTTCAGGTTCAGAAACTATGCCCAGTATAATTCCATTGCTTCCGGCAGCCCCTGGAACAAACTTGGAAAGAGTGTCTGAACACACTTAGCCACTGTCCCTGCAAGCTACTGTCTTTATGCAAGTAATCCTTTATCACAATAGCCTGACTGGACTTGGCCGGTACATCTAAAAGAAGGATAAGGATAAAGGAATGACTCCTGAATGGTTCTAGGCATTGGACCAATCCCATCCCACATTTTAGGTCATTCTTCTCTGTCCTAATAATGCCTGTTACAAAACACAGTCATAAAAGGCTCTCCTTGCCAACCTGCATGCTCCTTCTGGTTATCAGATAACCCAGAGGGGTGGATGCCTCATGCTGGTAAAATGGGCACTTGTATTCTTTAAACTAGCATGTGCATGCTTTGGTCTTGAGATGCTATATCTTCTGGTAAAAACACATTTTACAGGCCAACTGGTGTCCACTTCCCTGCCAACCATATGACTTTGGGCAAGTCACTTAATCTTTCTCAGCTTCAATTTCTTCATCCATAAAATGTAGGTAATAATATGTGCCTCAGTAAATATCCTGAGGAGTAAATGCAATCCTAGGTGCAGACTTCCTTCTTCACCCATTTGGGCTATAAAATAACTTCAAACCAGCTATTTGAATATTTAAAATAAATTAGCCTAATTCCAGCCCTCACCTTGTCATTGCCTCTTCCAGGTTCCCACTCCTCCGCAGGCGTCCTGCAGTCAAAATATTTAAACCTGGTTTTGCAAAGAGAAGAGCTGTTCGGTGTTACAGGTGGCTGGGTAATTTCAACGCGGCTGCAGCTGTCACTGTTTCAGGGTGAATTCCATCTGGCTTCCTTGGCGAATTCACTACCAAAGCATCCCACTGAGCTGCCACATGCCTCCAACCACCCGCCCCATGAGCCAGGGAGGGGCCCAGCTCAATGCAGCTGCTGTGGTCAGCGGGCATGTGCCATGGGTGCAGAAATAACCTTTGTGAAGGCAGGAGGTCTCTCTCCCCTGGAGGTACATGCTGCTAAGGAAGCTTCATCTGCCCACCCCACCTTTTGCATCAGTTCCCATGTTACAGACTCTAAGGTTAGCAGCTGCTTTTGCTGACACACATTGTCAGCCACTTTCCCAAAGCACACCTCCACTCTAGCATGGCCAAATTAGAACTCAACAGCACACTGTGACAGAACCATTCTCTCTCACGACTTCTTAAGTCCCCCAGGTCCCTGAAGCCAGGGGAGGAACCGCCCTCTCAGATGCTCCAGTCTGTCTTCTACAACTAGATGAGTTTGTGTCATCCATGGGAAAACCACACGAACATGTAAAGGCCCTGGCCTCCCACCTGGCACAGAGTGGATGCTCCTCTTTGCCTCACCGTATGATCACAGCCACTCTGGGCCCCACTTGGCGCTACATGTCTTAAACCATCAAGTGACCTAGAGATGGACTAAAACAAGGGCTCTCTGACCACTCAAGTTCATGTTTCATGGCATTTTCTCAGGGGAGGTGTTGCTATGGTGTCCTGCCCTAAGGAGATGATGACGTAGGTGAAGTCAGTACAGCACAGGGGGAGCAAAGGAGTAGTGGTGAATAGCATGAACTCGGGTGATGGATCAACTGCGGCTGAGTCCAGTTGTGCCGCTCCCTAAGACCCTGTGACCTGCGGCGAGTCTTTAATCTCCCTATGCTTCAGTTTCCTCATCTGTAAAGTGAGACTGTCGTGAAGACTGTATAAATGAATATATGTAAAGCCCTTGGAACAGTCCCTAACATCTAAAAATGTGTTAAATAAGTTACTATTTTTTAAATTTGGAGGATTCTTGCCATCCCATTCCTTCAAGCCCTAGCTCCCATACAGTGTAGAAATCTCCATTGAGAAGTACCAACATGGTATCTGGAAAAGTTAGAAAGAGGGAGCTTCAGATTCTGTAGCCAACTAGGAAGACATGGCTTCCCAAATTATATTTAGACACTTCTCATTTTTACTTTCCACCCAAAACATAAATAAGTTGTTGATCATTCTGATATCTGTATATATTTTTAAATGCCTTTGTTGCTTATTAATCAGAAGGGACTTTTTATGATTGTTGAAGTTGAAGGGGCCCCAAATATTATCACCCTTCTTTCTGATCTAAGGTAAGAATCCACTGAGAGAGAAAGAAAAATCAGGTAAATGAAGGAAAAAATGCTAGATTTCATACTGATAAAGCTGATGCAGAAATGTTAGGTATGCCGCTGCACTGCATTTCCTCAGTCTAAACCCCATAATTGGACAAACCCAGCTGCAGGCAGCTCTGGTCTACCTCAGATCTTCTCCCTTCAGGACAGGGCCTTTGCTGCTAAGTATACATCATGGCCCAAAGGAGACAAGAAATTGTGATTTTTTTCTGGGAGGCAGTTCTCAAAGACAAGAAAGCTAAGCAATGCTCAGATTCTCTTCCATAACCACCAATAAAATGTCACCCCTCCATCCCTAAGTGGTGGGTCTAAGAGACAAGAAAAAAAAAAAGGATACTGATGACCCTCCATGTGGAAACATAAATGGGAAGTATGTTCCTCCTAATGATGACATATATGTATGACTCCAATCATGGGAGTTCAGGCACATTTCTGAGACAGGCTGAATTTCATGACACTTTCAACGACACAAACAGCTTCCAGTTTGCGGCTTGTTTCTGAAGCCATTTCCCCTCTGATTCAGAGGCTTCCCAGTTTCCACAAGCCCTCATGAAGGCCAGTGTTTCCCAAGCCCCTGTCCTTGGTCCTTTTCTGATGCAAGGTAGACTTTTCAGGTGGCCTTAAAACTGTGAGTGGTTTCAATTAAGCATTTTTACTTCTTGTCCCCAAATTTCTTTCTGCTAGGCACCAGACTCAAACAACCTACATTTTAGCAAGTATCTCATCTTGCCTACCCCCTCTGCTCCTCACCAAGGGCTGTACCTTTATCTGTGCATCTCCAAGCCCTAAGACATCGACACACAGTAGACATTCAACAAAAGAGTAGAGAGAGGTGACGGAGAGAAAGGGTGCGTTAAGAAAGATGGAGGGAGGACAAGATGGAGGGATGCAGAGAGGGAAAGAAGAAGGACACTGAAAAAGGAAGCAAGGAAATATGAAAAACATTGTCTTCATTGGCAAAGGAAAGGAGACACCGTATATATGATACTTAAGCATGGTGACAGCATGCAACAGCTTTTGCAAACTTGGGACAGTTCCTTGAGCTATCTGAACTTCTATTTTCTCGTTTATAAAAATGGGATTATTTGGGGGGTGCTTCAGCTCAGGTCATGATCCCAGGGTCCTGGGATCCAGCTCCACATTGGGCTCCCTGCTCAGCAAGGAACCTGCTTCTCCCTTTCCCTCTGCCCCTCCCCCTGCTCATGCTTTCTCTCTCACTCTCTCTCAAATAAATAAAATCTTTAAAAAGAATAAATGAATAAAATGGGGTTATTTGATACATCATTTTTTCAGTGTATTGGTTGGAAAATGAATCACCCTAACGTCTATGTCTAGTACATGTAAGTGTCTAGTACATGCAATAAACAATAAATGTTAGTTAAGTGTAGGTGTAAGGTATGAATTTTAAATCATCAAGGTTTTGCCAACTGGTTAAGATTTTTACAGGCTCCATCGGACTTCACCTCAGTCTTGACAACCCTGAAAGTAACTAGGATACACGGATTAGGTCCACAACAGCCTCCATACAGAGGTATTTTACTTAGGGGTTCCTACAAAACCACAGCAAATCTGTGAGTGTGGGCTGGCTCCAATCTCTCCCTAGGTGCGGGGGCACTCACGCACTCACTGCTACAACCACAGGGTCAGCTGTAGAGTGGGGAGCAGCACAATGTTGATCTGAAATCTTCATAATTACAAAAGGAGACATATAGTCTTAAATAGCTTCTGAAAACACAGCAGCACAACAGAGGATGATTGAGTTTGCCTCAAAATAGCTGCCCGAACAGTTTCCCTTTCAGGGTTCAAAAAATAAAATTAACTTCCTGACCTGAATTCCTCATTAAAATTCTTTGCAACTGAATGAGTTCCAGAACCTCTTCCATTACTGTGAGTCTTGGACGCCAAGGCCTGGGATTTGGCTTGGAGAGAGGGAAGGATACAACGAGGGTGGAGCATCCAGACTCCTGCATTGGCTTCTCCTGGTCTGGAAACTGGCTTGGTGGGGAGCAAGAGGCCCTCAGTGGTGTATGTTACCTACAAAACAGCCAAGAGGTCTGGGGCACCTAGGAGGCTCCATTGGTTAAGCGTCTGACTCTTGATCTCTGCTGGGGCCTTAATCTGGCAGTCTAAGTTCAAGCCCCACGATGGGTTCCATGCTGGGCGTGGAGGCTCCTTAAGAAAACAAACAAAAATACAGCCAAGGGGTGTAACTCCCAGCAGTCACTTTAAAGAGAGTATTAGCTCTTTCAGGACAAGACTGTCTTCCTATTTTGTAATCCTCACTTAGTACCAAGCCTCGTTCCTGACACATCCTGGGTGAAAGGGGTTGCTGTCTAATAAAAGTATGAAAGAAAAATTAAATGAAGGAAAATGTGAGGAAACAAGTGAATGAATCGCTTACTGAATAAATGAATGATGAGAGAATTGGAGAATTTGATACAATTGCTTTTCAAAGTGCCTGAAGACAGAGATGTGTCTAGACCTTGGGTTTACAAATTTAAGAACTAAATTTATATGCAGTGATGAGAGGATGAAATGCTCAGGGTTTAACCCACTTAACCCGATCCATAAATCAGTGATTAATTAATCAGAGTGTCAAATTGCTAATTTATTATGAGAAATCTTTACTTTTAACATACAAAAGTGCTTAGCCCAATTTCTGACTCACAGTAGGCATACAACACTATTTATTGACAATGTATAATATATAGTCAATTCAACAAATACTTAATGACTACACACTGTGAGCCAGGCACTGGACCTAGCATGGGGGATACAGTGAGCCTGTATCCAGCCAAATCCATCATATGGTGCCATGAGGCAAGTCTCTCCAATGCGAAAGTCTGTGTGGGAAACTTCTAAAAATGGAAAAGGTTGCTTGTTGCATACAGAATCAGAGAAAATAGAAATTGATGATCTTAATGGATAATTTCACCTGACTCTGATGGGTTGATATTTACATTTTCCAACTCTTTTTGATCTAATATGTCACTTTAAGAAGAGCTGGCATCAGGTACTTAGGTCATGAATATATTATTTCATCCTGGATTTGCTTTTTTCCTGGGGTCTTTCTAGCTTCACACAAAATGATACACATCATCTCCTTATTTTACTAATCTCTGCATCCCCCAAAACATTGCACAATGCTTGGCATTTACTGGACATCCAGCAGTTTATGAAAAACTACAAAATAATGGCCATCCGTTCAAAGCTAGAGTTTCATACATTCATATGTGTGGAAGGATTTATAAGGTAACAGCCTCAACTGTCATTAGACTAGAAAAAAAAATCAGGCATGGATGGGGCGCTTGGATGGCTCAGCTGGTTGAGCATCCGACTCTTGATTTCAGCTCGGGTCATGATCTCAGGGTCCTGGGATTGAGCCCTGTGTTGGGCTCCACACTCAGCAGGCAGTCTGCTTGAGGATTTCTCTCCCTCTCCCCTCCTGCTGTCACATAAATAAATCTTTAAAAAAAAAATCAGGCATAGAGTTACTGAAACCAGACAGATGCAAAGAGGGACCAGAATGAGTTGTGATTCACAAAGAAATGAAATAGTAAATAAGACATATGCATGTACCATGTATACCAATATCAATTTCCACATGTGTATTAGTTTGCTGGGGCTGCTCTAACAACATACTTCAAACTGGGTGACTTACACAACAAAAAGTTATTGTCTCACAGCTCCAGAGGCTAGAAATCGAAAATCAAGGTGTCACCAAGTTTGGTTCCTTCTGAGGGTTGTGTGAGTGGGCATAACTGTTCCATGCTTCTCCCCAGCTTCTGACGGTTTGAGGACAATCTTTGGTGTCCCTTGGCTTGTAGAAGCATCGCCCAGATCTCTGCGTTCATCATCACATAGTGTTCTCCCTGTGTGTCTGTTTCTGGGTTCCAATTTTCACTTTTTATAAGGATGCTAGTCATATTGGATTAGGACCCACCCTAATGATTTCATCTGAACTCTTATTAGCTCTGTAGAGATTGATTTTCCAAAATAAGGTCACATTCCAAGGCACTGGGGGTTGGGACTTCTAGATGGTTTTTTTAGAGGATATAATTCAACCCATAAAATATGTTGGTCATTCATGGAAGATCTCTGCACAAGTACTCAAGAAAATGTTAACAGTGAGAACCTCTAAGGGACTGGACCATGAAATCAGGGGATTTTTAGTTTTTGCTTTTAACCTTTCGATACTATTTGAAACTTTAGCCATGAGCATATAAACTTTTCCTGATTAAAAAAAAGTACTATCATGACTGCCTAATTGAGGCTTTCTTCATTCTATTATGCAGACAGGCAACAGAGCATTTAAAAGGAAATATATAGCTGTCCCAAGCATTTTACATTTGAAATAAATACCTCAGGATTTGGGTAAGTGGAAGGAAATCTAGATTCTGTTTCCAATAAACACTGTGCTTTACTAAGCCATATAATCGAGGTCGTGAGCTATCTGGACCTGGACTAGTTTAATCCCATTTTGGACACAATGCCCAGTATGTTTCTGGCCTTCAACCTGGGCAAAAGGCAGTATCTGTGTGTGACCCATTTTTGAGTCACCACAGCTTATTGGCTAATACCAAACAACATCTCTTCTGTTCTTAAAAAGTGGATTAATGTGGAATTTGCTGTCTCTGCTATGATCCCTTAAAAGGGCTATGATTACAGAGCCAAGTAAGGCCATCTGAGGCAGAGGCTCATTCCTGCTGCATGTACCTTGGCAGTTTTCTCTGAGTGGTTCCCTTGTGCCATGCTTCTAAGGCCACAAGTGTGCATCCCATGGGGCCTGGCCAAGGAACTCCAGTGCTTGCCTTTCATCAGTACGTTCAAGGCCAACACCACAGAAAATTTATTTCAGCTGTCTCGCAGCTCAGCTCTTGCTTCTGCAAAGAGACGAATCAGCTAATGGAATACTTTGATTTCATGTCAGTACGAGACTGTGTTGAAAGAGGAGACTTTCTAACGTAAAAATAGAACCTACTTAATTCATCAGTCAATCATCAACTTTTATTTTCTTTAAGATTTTGCTGAGTACCTGGCATTGGGGCAGCACATAAGTGCAGTGATTAGTAACATAGGCCTCAGAATCAGAGACTCAGTCTGAGTGCTGACTCTGTCAAATATTTAAGGTCGGGCCACAAGATATCTCCAGCATTCAATCACCGTGAAATATAACTCAAGGCAGTGAGCAGCACGTGTCTCTAGCAAAACCAGATTATTAGTTTATAAGAAATGGGTTCAATGGTATGTTAATAGGAAGAAAACTAATTTCTCATGAAGAATGATAACAATTTTTCTAAATGAAAGTTCTGCTCACCCAGTATCTTTAAATGTCCATTCTATAATGTTGTCAAGGACCAGGCTTTTTCTACCCTCTTACCCCAAACTTCATATCACATTATTTTCATCCTCATGGTGGCAGAAGATCTGCTGCACTTCCAGCCATCACACCTACTTCCAAGCCAGAAGATGGTAGGAGGGCCAAAGGCCATCTATCTAACGGAAGCCCTTTCCCTCAAACTTAAAGAACCATTGGTCAGAACAGTGTTACATCACCACTGCTGGCTAGATTGTGGCTAGGAAAATTGACTACTTAGCCCTCTAGTCTATATGCTAGAGGAAAGCAAAGGAGAGGCATTTGAGAATCAGTGTTGAGTGAGCCAATCCTTGACTAAGGCAGGGATGAAGGAAGAAAATATTAGTTAATGAGCTACTTATTTATAAGCTATTGTTATTTCCATATGAAGATGAGCAACTAGGGTTCAAGGAAGTTATGACAACTGACCAAAATATAGAGGTAGAATTCAAGCCTGAATCATTCTGTCTTCAAAATTTTTGCTCTTGAGAACTTTGCTTGTTTTGGACAAGAATCTGGAGTTTTCCTATAAGCACCTCAGGCCAGAGCTATGTTCTATACTAAGATGTAGAAGTAACAATCATGTCTGAAATTGGCAAGATACCTCCTTTCCTGGCACTAAGACACAGTGGGACTGACAATTTTGTTGACAAATTGTTGACTACTCAAGGTAGAGGTTTGTAGATCCTACCAGGCCATTGTAGCCACTGCTCTTTCAATACAGTAGGCACAACTTTGTCTATTTTGTAACCAATGACAAGGTGTCCAACTTGATTTAAGTACCAGTAATTATCTCTAAACTCTTGTAATGAATTAAATTGGTAAGTTAATATGCCTTTTACATTCATTTTAAGCTATCAGCAGAAGGATGTTTAAACCATTATCTCAGAAAGCGAAAAGATAGGTTTCTCAGAACTTCTACAGAAAGGTGATCAACAGGAACTTATAAACTGTGGTTGATAAAGAGATTAGTGATGAGTGGGGTTAGAAGCATTTGAGTTGGCTTCCTGATATTAGAAACTGAGTCAACTGGGGCACAAAGAATATGAGGAGCAGAATGTTAGATAAAAAATAAACCACAAGTGCAAGTGTCTGCATGTCATTCAGGAGACAAGGTCTTCTACTAACTCCAGTGCCTGGTGATTTAGATGGAAGGTTTATCTTCACAGTGTGCTGCCTAGTAGTTAGGACTAGACGTCATAAAATGTGGAGATGCATCAATACAAGATAATACCTACCTTCAGAAGTCTCTGCATCACAACACAGGGTGAGCCATGAGAAAAGCATAGCACTTGTGTCCTTGAAAATGGAAACTAAACCACATGGCGTGTAGAATAAGGTGTGCAGCTGCAGTCCTGGGAATGGAAGTAACAGAATCCGAGAATTGGCTTTGGAAATTGGCCCATAGTAAATGATTCATTCATTTTACACACTGTTATTGATCATCTACTGAGCTAATCACTGTGACCCTACTTGGAATAACTTGATCACAGACAAAGGGAGACAGTGGCCTGCTTTAGAATAAGAGTCCACTTAAATCAGGCACTATCTCACTTGTTGAGAGCAAACCTGTCTTATCACCCTTCCCAGAAACAAGAAGAAAATAAGCGCATTATGACTGAGCATGAAAAACTAGTTCTTACTATGACTTCAAAGGGTTTTGATGTCTTAACAGGCAAGAACCTTTTGTTAAATAATCAAACAATTAAGAGATATCTGAGAATTACACAGGGTTTATCCCAAAATAAGCAAAAAGCTATTAGTCACCTATGGGGTTATCCAACTGTTTATTCAACGTGGTCCATAAAGTAGCCTAATGTGTATGAAATGAACTTTTGGAGGTATCAATGGTTGTGGGGTGTGAACTGGTCACCAATTTCCCTTAGCATTTTTCTAAACTGAGCATTTAGTTGAACCTGACACCAAATTCATGACTTCCTATGCCTTAGCACTCATTTTCCTTAGTAGCAAATTTTGTATTATATTTAAATAGTCTCCCACACTATATGTTCTCTGAAGGCTGAGAGTGTTTCTTATTCATATGTGTATACTCAGAAGTTAATACCAAGCCTGGCATATAGTAGATTCTCAGTTCATTTTTTTAAAGATTGTATTTATTTATTTGACAGAGAGACAGGCAGAGCACATGCATGAGTAGGGGAGAGGGGCAGAGGAAGAGGGAGAAGCAGACTCCCTGCTGAGCAGGGAGCCCAAAACAGGGCTGGATCCCAGGACCCTGGGATCATGACCTGAGCCAAAGGCAGATGCTTAACTGACTGAGCCACCCAGGTGCCCCCTCAAATCATTTTTGAATACATGAATATATAAGCTCATTTCTCTGTCAAAGGTAAAATTCATAATTGGTTAGGAAAATGATGTCAGAAATATACAAGTAAGTATTCTTAAATTAATTTAATAAAAAGAAAAAAACAGGTGGGTGAATCATTTTATTTGTAACCTTCTGCTCTATTCTTGGAAAAAACAATAAGATCCCTTCGTGTATTTACATGAGGAGGAAAAACAGTGTCTTATGGTCAATCCATGTTGCTGTAAGAGAATGCCATACTCGGTGGCTGAAGCCACAGACATTTTTCTTCACAGTTCTAGAGGCTGGGAAGTTTAAGATCAAAGTGCCAGCAGATCCAGCATCCGGTGAAGGCACTCTTCTTGGTTTGCAGACAGATTATCTTCCCATTGTGTCCTCACATAGCAGAGAGCAGAGGAAGGGGTTGCAAGCTCTCTCAAGTCTTCTTATCAGGGCATTAATCCCATTCATGAAGGCTCCATCGTCATAATCTAATTATCTCTCCAAATCCCCAACTCCTAATGCCATCATATTGGAGGTTAGGATTTCAACATATAAATTGTGAGTGGACACAATCAGTCCATAGCAAGTTATATTCTTTTTTTTTTTTTAAAGATTTTATTTATTTGACAGAGAGAGACACAGGGAGGGAGAGAACACAAGCAGGGGGAGTGGGAGAGGGAGAAGCAGGCTTCCCACTGAACAGGGAGCCCAATGTGGGGCTCGATCCCAGGACCCTGGGATCATGATCTGAGCCGAAGGCAGACGCTTAACGACTGAGCCACCCAGGCGCCCCTATATTCTAAGGTGAAATCTTGAATGGTATCTTTGTTCCTAAGTATCCTAGATACAACTGACAGCTCACACAATGTATGGGACCATGTACACACATTGTGTTCCATCCTTTTACTACCTACTTGTTAGATTTATATGTTAGATTTATAAGCATGTTAGATAGGTAGGCACTCTGAGTAGCTAGTAATTTGGTATTATTTCAAATGAACGTTCAATACTTATTTAGTTGGGCAGGGAGAAACAAATTTTTCTCTAAATAAAATTTACACTAAAATAGATTCACTTACTAATTCAAATTCACTTACCAAAGCACAGAAATAATTTGGCAAAACTATTCTCTTTTCTCTGCAGTTCTTATTTCTCTTTCATTTTCTTCTGATACTTAATAAACAAGAAATCTTCTTGGGAGGCATATTTATGTGTGCAAATTTTAGATAATAAAACAAATTCTGGAACACAGCATTCTATCATGCATTATTCATTTTTAGAATTTTAACAGACTTTCAGCTATGTCTGGACATGTGAGTCACAACACTCAACAGAGATAGGTGGGTGAAAACGAGGAGGCCTTTTCTCTTTTCCACTTGAGGAAGCTCTCTGGGCAAGAAAAAGACTAATTAAAAGTCTCACAAGTCGTATGTGGTAGAAACCCGAGACACCAATTATAGTGATTTATTCTAAGGATGCTTTATCTTCGCTGACCCCTAACCCCTGACTGGACTGTACGATGTTGCTTTTGAGGCATGCCCCTTTAAATTCATTAAGACCTCAGAAAGATCTAAGGCGTCCCCATTTAGTAAAATAATAGGGCTTCAAAGGAATTGAAGAATGTTGACCCATAGCAGTCTCAAGCAGAAATCTAAAGGAAAGAAGATGTTAAAAAGATATCCATAGATGTAGCTTTTGTTGAACCGAACCCCAATAAGATTCCCAGGAGATTCACAATGTTTTTAAGAAAAATGAATTGGCAGAAATAGCACCAGGTTAAATCGAAAGGAACAGACACAGAGAAAATGAAAAGAAGTCTCTAGAAACCCTGAGAATGCTACAAACCTGGAAACGTGAAACAAGTATTTAGTCCTGAGTACTCAAGGAACTACTAACTTGGGCCCTGCTAAATTTCAGAATTACTATGAATTTACGACTCCTATATGCCTCCCATTACTCCTGTTTTGTTTGTAACAGGAACATCCATGGCAGCTATCCTATGGGAGTCCCCTTAGTGAATGTTGGGTGTGTGTGGAGAAAATAACTTATCTTTCTTCATAGGTCTTCAGCTTGAGAGGAACTGTACTCAGAGGAATGTTTTCTTAAGGAACATCCTAAAAGTCACATTAACACCTAGACCATCTAAATGAGAAGGAGACTCTAGACTCTGAGTTGATGCTGTAATAGGATGAGACTTTTTGAGGCCTCCAAAAGAGGTGAGTATATTTTGTATGAGTGAGGGTTACAAATCGCTGGAAACCAGAGAGAAGACTCGTTGTCAGGCTTCAACAAATGATTCTCACCTTCTGGTATTCATGGATTTATATAATCCTTTCCAAATTGAGTAAGGTAGGCTTATAACCAGCCAATAACCAGGTCTTTCTTAACTCACTCTTTCTTTTCGTAGCACATGGAGCACACATACAGTGCAAAAGATAGACTATACATTAGGCAACAAAACAAGTCACAATAAACTTTAAAAGATTGCATAATATGAAGTATTTTTTCAATGACAGTGGAATAAATTAGAAATGAATAACAGAAGGAAATCTGGAAAATTCACACATATGTAGAAATTAAACAACACGTTATTAAGCAACCAAAGAGTCATAGGAAAAATGAACGGTAAATAAGAAAATACTTTGAGATATAAGAAAATGAAAACACAACATACCAAAACTTATGGGATGCAGTGAAAGCAGTGCGCAAAGGGAAATTTATAGCTATAAATGACTAAAGAATAAAGATCTAAAATCAATAACCTAGCCTTCTACCTTAAGGAACTAGAAAAACAGAGCAAAATAAAGACAAAGCAAGTAGAAGGAAGGAAATAATTAAGATTAAAGTAGAGATAAACAGGGGCACCTGGGTGGCTCACTCGGTTAAGTGTCTGCCTCTGGCTCAGGACATGATCCCAAGGTTCTGGGACCAAGCCCTGTGTTGGGCTCCATGCTCAGCAGGGAATCTGCTTCTCCCTCTCCCCCTGCTCATGCTCTCTCTCTCTTGCTCTCTCTCACTTTCTCTCTCTCAAATAAATAAAATCTTTTAAAAAATAGAGATAAACAAAATAGAGAATAAACAAAACCAAAATTTAATTCTTAAAAAAAAAAAACAAAATTGATTAACCTTAACCTAGGAATAGAAGGGAACTCTGTCAACCTAATAAAGGGTATCTATGAAAAATTCACAGCTATCACACTTAATGTGAGAAACTTTACACCTAAAATCAGGAACAAAGTAAGGATGTCCACTCTCCCCATTTCTATTAAACATTTTACTGGAAGTTTGAGCCAAGACAATTGGGGAGGGAAGGAAGAAAGGAAAGAAGGAAGGAAGGAAGGAAGGAAGGAAGGAAGGAAGGAAGGAAGGAAGGAAGGAAAGAAGGAAGGAAGGAAGGAAGGAAAGAAGGAAGGAAGGAAGGAAGGAAGGCAGGCGAGGCAGGAGGGAGGGAGGAAGGAAGGGGAGAAAGTATCCATGTTGGAAAGGAAAAAGTAAAACTATCTTTAGATGACATGATCTCATAAATAGAAAACCCAAAGACTCCACATAGATGCTATTAGTACTCATAAACAAGTTCAGGAAAGTTGCAAAACACATCAACATATGAAATCAGTTCTACACGTTAGAAAATGAACAATCCAAAAACAGAATTAAGAAAATAATTCTAGCATCAAAATCAATAAAATACTTAGGCATAAATGTAACAAAGGAGGTGTAAAACTTTTACCTTGAAAACAACAAAACATATTGAAAGAAGTTTAAAATCACCTAAATAAATGGAAAGACATTCTGTGTTCATGCATTGGAAGACTTTAACAAATGGTATTACTAAAATATCAATACTATCAAAAGTGATCTACAGAGTCAATGGAATTCCTACCAAAATCCCAACTGTCTTTTTGTAGATATTAACAAGCTGAACCTAAAATTCATATGGTAGTGCAAGGGGCCTTGAATACCCAAAACATTCATGAAAAAAAGGAGCAAAGTTGAAAGACTCACATTTCCCAATTTCAAAATTTACTTCAAAGCTGTAGTAGTCAAAATAGTGTGTAACTATTGTAAGAATAGACATATAGATCAAAGGAAAAGAATTAAGAGTCCGAATAAACCCATACATCTGTGGTCAACTAACTTTTTGATAGGGACACCAATACATTCAATGGATAAAGAATAGTCTTTTCAACAAATGATGCTCAAATGGTTAGGCACATGCCCCAAGAAGGAAGCTGGACCTCTACCACACGCCACATATAAAAATTAACTCAAAATAGATCAAAACCTAAATTTAAGAGCTAAATCTCTTAGAAGCAAACATAAGGTTTAATATTTATGACCTTAGATTAAGCAATGTTTCTTAAATATGACACCAGACGCATAAGGAACAAAAGAAAAAACAGATAAATTTGACTTCAGCACATTTAAAGGGCACTATCAAGAGAGTGAAAAAACACCCAGACAATGAGAGAAAATATTGTCAAATCATATATCTAATGTATTGATAATCATACATCTGATCAAGAATATTTAAAGAACTCTTACAACTCAACGACAAAAAGACAACCCAATTAAAAGTCGGGCAAAGAACCTGAATAGGCATTTCTCCAAATTAGATATACAACTGGCCAATGAGCATATGGAAATATGCTCAAAATCATTATCATTAGGGAAATGCAAATCAAAATTACAATGAAATTCCACTTTAACCTACTGGACTACCTAGAAAAAAAAAAAAAACAGAAAATAACAAGTATTGGCAAGAATGTGGTGATATTGCAACTCTCACATTGTCAACGGGTCTATAAAATGGTGCAGTTGTAGAAAATAGTTTGGCAGTTCCTCAAAAATAAAACATAGGATCATTGTAGGATACAGCAATTCCCCTCCTACATATATACCCAAAAGAATTGAAAAGATACGTTCAAACAAACACTTGTACATGACTATTCTTAGCAGTCTTATTCATAATAGTCAAAAAGCGAATCAACCCAAATGTTCATCAACTGATGTATAGATTAACAAAAAGTGGTATATATAATCAATGGCATATTATTCAGCCATAAAAAATGAAGTATTAATACATGCTGCAATAGGATGAACCTTGAAAATATTACGCTAAATGAAAAAAAACCAGAAACTAAATGCTACATATTATATGATTCCATTTATCTGAAATATCCAGAGTAGGCAAAACCACAGAGACACCCAGAAAGCACATTATTAGTGTTTGCCAGGAGCTGGGGGGAGGAGGGGGGAGGGAGTGACTGTTTAGTGACTACAGGGTTTCTTTATGGGTAATAAAAATGTTCTGTAATTAGATAGTAGTGATGGATATACTAAAAGCCACTGAATGGTAAAAGTAAATTTTATGTTATGTAAATTTTACCTTAATTAATTTTTTAAGTTAACAAATACCATGAACATAACAAAATCTCAAAAAAAATAACATAACATACTAGACTTCTATTATACTCTTTTGCCTACAATTTTGCCTAGGTGTTCTTTGTATAATTATCTCTTCACATAACAATAATTTTGTACTATCATTTTCTATGGAGAAGTAAAAGCAACTCAAATGTATTTTTAATGCCACTATTGGGCTGCGTAACTGTTTAATCAAATTACCCTGCACTACGTATAGTAAGTTATGCAGTAAGTTATGGATGAATATGTGTAGGTATTTTTCAACAGGGCTATTTAGAATACTTTGCTGTGATTTTAGCATTTTAGATGCCATTTTTTCTAGAATTGCCAGGCTTCATCAAGATAAGGTAGATCAGATGTGCTAAGACCAATTCAATACATTGGAAGCATAAAAACGCTACTACATAGTTTGTAATGTTGTCTTTACATTTGTGCTGCATAAACATAGGAATTATGATAAGTTCTGTTTTGCCTTCTCATTTAACCAGCATATTAGTGGAGGAAAGAAAATCGATGGGGAAGGAAGGAATTATTTAGACCAGCATTCCCTAAGAGCAAGAGCTGAAAAAGAACACCATTAACCTAGTCAGCACTTCTAAAGACAATAGGACTGAAAGATGAAAGCATAGAACACAAGCCATCAAGACATTCCCTAACATAGATAAACAAAGGAGTAGTATGTTGATGCCGCACGTGGGGGCTGTAAGAAGTGCTCCTGAACTAGAGTTTCTGCTTAGGTAGGGAGACAGCTTAGGGTAGACAGTGATTAGAGGAGGCTTCACAGAGGAGCTGATAGCACAACTTAATTTTGAGGGATGAGCTGGATTTCTCGGCACACAGTAGAAGTTAAAGAATACTACAAACAGGAGGCTTTATACGGGCAACACATACAATAAAATGAAACAAGATGTCAAGTTCTTGGAACTGCAACAACTTCAAAGGGACTCATGAGAGATCCAAGTGAAGAAACAGGCAGAGGCCAGATAGAGCTCATTGCATTTTTTTTTGTTGTTGTTCCAGGAATAATTAGATTTGCAAATTCATTAGGAAGAGGCATAAATATACATTCACCCTTTTATCCAATTATCCCATTTCTGACCATTTATTCAAAAAAAAAATCCAAAAAACAGAAAGACATTGTATGCATGAAAATGTTTACTTCAGCTTTAAATATAAATGCAAAAAAATTATAATAACTTAAAATCCTTCGGGGAGGTGAAGTGACTTAAAAAGTACTCCAATGCAATTATACACAACTATTTAAAAAGTGAGAGACTGAGGACTGCAGAATGTAGAAAATATAACACAATGTTAAAGGAAATAAAGCAGATGCAACAATATATATACTATGATTGTAAATATGTAAAAATGCCTCAGTCCCAGATATGGTAGATTTGGTAGAGGACAGTGGCCAATTTCATAATAGGCCAAGCGGCCTCATGAGAAAAGTGATATCTGTGCCTATTTAGTTATGTGTAATTAATAATGCAATTAATGATATGCACAATCATTCATGACATTCCCCCTTCCATTCTTAAGAGGGTCCCAGAAAGCACATGAATTTTATGGTTATTCTCCTCATCGGATAAAACTTTACCCCGAGTAAAGAGGATCAGGCCCCATTAGCTTGGACAACAATTATGGGTCATCAGAGCAGGGAAATGGTAATTTTGAGCAAAGAGAAGGTAGACTTCTCAAATTCTTTTGGTCCTATACCTCACTCCATCCCTCAAAACTGTTGAGGCTCTTACACAAAATAAATTAAAAATTGAAGAGTAAAAATGTAATAAATTAATATCACAAGGAAAGTTATGTAGTAGCTATAATACAGCATAATACTAGAGCGAGGAAGGGATATTTTCCCCATTCCTGTGAAGAATATTGAAGCAAGGAACAGAGATGCCAAAGTCCACCTCACCTGAATCAAAAAACCAACAGAGAGAACATAAGATACCAGGTTATAATAGAGGCGAAGGAGTCAGAGCTAAAAGAAATTGATATGTAGGGATGCACAAATTTTTGTTTGTACTTGTCTTTTCATTTTAATGTACACCTGTGAAAAAGGACAAGAAGCTGACGTAGTCACCTTAAAAAGCAGTGTAATGAGCACCAGGTATTATGTAAGACTGATGAATCACAGACCTGAAACAAATAATACATTATATGTTAATTAATTGAATTTAAATTTTTTAAAAAGCAGTTGTTTTAAGGTAAGGGTATTGTAAGTGGTTTTTTCCCTTTATTTAAAAATCTTTATAGTTATTAATTTGTGACTCCCATAACAATACTTTTATCTAAAATGCTACTGGTTGTATCAGGGCGCAGTCAGAGAAGCAGAACCACTAGGGTATAACACCCCCTTCCTCAATTATCTGATCACCCCTGCTATCTGACTGGGTTCCTCACCCTCCACCATCCCCTAAGTGACGTCTGATCACTCTGGCCTGTCTTCAGCAAGAATCCTGTTAGGTGGATTAAACCCAGAATCCATTTTACCCCTGATGTTTCCTCTTAGTAATTTTTCATCCACTGGCCCCCTGGTTAGTAATAAATCCCCATTTGCCTATGCTGTTTTTAGAGTTAAGCCCATCATTCTCACTCACTGCAAAATTCATCACAGTGGTCCCTAAACTTATCGCCATAACCCCCCTCCTTGAATAAAGCCTTTCTTACAGCGACTTTGGAGTATTTTTTCTTTAACAGAAATGCATTACAAAAAGATGTCGAAACCATAGAAAACCAGGCTTGAGTCTAGAAATCAAGAGAACAATGCCCATAATTATGGCACAGAACTGGTTTAGAGAGGAAATTACTATTGCTGCTTCTAAACTCTGCCCACTGTAGTCTGCACTGCCAACACCACTGACTCTTGACATTGGAACCCCCCAGTGGTTCCACTACCTCTGCTCCTCAGGAATAGTCTTGCTTCCACCACTGCTGCTGAAAAACAGCTTCCTCGTGAGCCCCCTTTCTTCAAGTCACTAACTTTCATTACAAGTCTGCAGAGAATGCATATGACCAGAAAAGACTTTTATGCCCACTCACCTCTTAGCTGCAGAAGAGGCTGGGGAAATGATTATCTAGTATCCCTCTGAGTCTCCTAAGTGGGGAATTCACACATAGGGTGGATTTCTGGAGCTGGGAAGACTAAAAGAATGACAATTTCCACTAGACATATCCAGCCAATTGGTCTGAGGATTGTCTCTGGCAGTGAATCTGAAGAGCTTAGCAAGTACCTGGCTATAGCTATGGAGTATCTACTGCTTGCCCAGCAGGATGTTAAGTCCTTTGCTGGGTGGAAAGAAGTCAGGGTTCCTCTGCTCCAAGAAATTACATTCAATCCCCAAAATGGTCAAAACTTGACCTTCCCATGAGGTCAATCCTTTTATCACTGCCCCGTGTCCAGGGAGAGAGAATTCTGCCTTTTGCTTTCTGAAGACCTCATTACTGTTATTGAAAAGAACATTTTGGTCAGAAATAAACAATGGAATGTTTCCACTTTCATGTTTGGAAAGCTATTTAGGGAGGAGGGAAGAGAGTGAGCAAGGGTTGGTGGTGATGTGATGGATGACAAAAGCTTCTCTCCATGCTGCAATGGCCCAGAAAAGGCAACAACCACACACGTAACGCTCGTTACTGCTAATGGGAGTTGGGTCTGGCATCCAGAGAAGAACATGCCCTTGGAGCTGTACTTCCCTCTGTGGACAAATTGACATTGAGAGAACCTTTGTCATAAATAATCCCTGCCATTCAAAAGAACATTTAGCCCATTTCTGCAGAGGGAAGACAAAAGAGTCACTGAAGTTTCACAGACTCTGGGAGCTCTCTTCAGGAAGACTAACAAAGGCACAACAGGCTTCTGAACCGCAGTGATGGATAAAAGAAGGGGCTCTGCATTGCTGAGAATTGTGATGGCTGTAGAATATACATACAGCCAAATATCTAGGTACAAAATTCAGTTACTCTTCCCCAAAACTGTAGTCTCCTGCTTTGCGTAGCATGTTCTTAAAACACAGGTAAGTAAAATTAGAATAAACAAATAAAACACTGTCACAGTCCATTCAACCAAGTATCCTGTCCCTGGAAGAGTCTTTTAAGTATTTGGTGAATGACAATGTTGGCCCATGTTATGTAAATAATAAATAAGTGATGGAAAGAAGATTGATTGATTGACTGATTGATTGATTAAAAGACTCAACAGCCAGCTTCATTGCCCATCATCCATCTCCAAGAATTTTTCAGGGAGTTCATTTTGAATTCTAAAGACTTGAAGTCAGTGACCTAAACTCTCCTCAAGCCTAAGTATTCAGTTTTGAGGGTAAACTGCATGAAACTTTTAAGTAGGATATAGAGTTCTTTCAGAAAACCTTATCTAAATGGAGTACAGTTTATCAGACATTTCAGCTTAACAATCTGTACCCATCCTTTCAACATCCTCATGTCCCACACTCCCCCATGCTCATTATGCTCTGACCACATTGAGCTTTGCTCACTCCCTAAATAGATGCAGCTCGTGTCTGCATTGGGGACTTTGAACATCCTTTTTCCTCTGGCCATGCTTCAACCCCACCACCGCTCAGCCTTTCAGCCCCTTGCTAACAAGACCGACTCTGGGCTCATCAGAAGCATTCCCACCACTGACAAGACTCTTCTGATCATTCCGTTTGCAGTAGACCTTCTCCCTTAACTCAGTCCTTTGTTTTCTTCATAGCACTTCTGATCATGCGTATTGATAGGGTTCGGAACATACCACCCTGAAGTATGTCATTTTGGTGTATGGGTTATTTTGAGCTAAGGGTAATCAGAACCAGCAAATACAGGAAAAGTTCTTTACCTCTCCCTTACCTGCCTAAAATAAAGTGTATATTTCCCCTTGTGTAAAGAAAATTTATATTTATAAAGGTAATTTTCACTAGTAAAGGTATTTGTACTAAGAAGAAACCTACTCCCAGAGATACATTTTTTTTTCCACACGAGACTCTTATCTTCATAACAAGGCAACCGTTTTCTACCATATATGTCCTCCTTCCCCCTACCCTATTTTGCTCCCCCCAACCAAGCACCAAACGCCTATTTCTTTCTGTAGCTCAGGATAGTATACAAGTCTCTATCATCTGGGCACCTTCTTCAGTCTCATATTTTTGCAAAACTCCCGTGTGTACATACATAATTAAAATGACTTTTTCCCTCTCCTGTTACTCTGTCTTATGTCAATTTAATTCTTAGACCAGCCTTAGAAGCTAGAAGGATAAAAAGAATACTTTTTCTTCCCCATCAATATCTTTATTTGTATACATTTTTGCTTTTTCTTTTCTTCACACTATACTTGAAGTTCCATGAAGGTAGTGCAGGGTCTACCTGGCTCCTTATTTTATCCTCAGGGCCAGTATAGTAACTATCACATGATATGGAATAAATAAACAAATGTGGAATAAACAAATGAATATATTCCCACATCTCTTACTAAAGTTGTAACAGAATGAGGAGAACAAAAGAAAACAAGTTTATATTAATGGATATGTTTAAAACAAAAATTTTCAGGGCATATCCTATAGGCAATAAATATTCACCTAACCATTAAATCTTTTATACTTATAACCAAACACAAAATAAAAATAGCTCATTCAACAGGAAAATCTTGAAAGGCAGTACAAGAATTTTTATTTATCCCACAGATATTATAGGATCGATATCGTTTCTTATAATTCCTCCAATAATCCTGGGATAGATATAATTAGAAAAGCGAGTCTTACTATTTTATTGTCTTTTCTCATCTGCAGATATGAGGCATTTAAATAACAAAAAGAAATAGCACGTGTAGATATACATCACGAAAAACTGGAATCAGTATGGATGCAAATGATTGGCGGTGGCTTCATAGGAAATGTGGAGTTTAACAGAGTCTTCAAGAATGAGAGACATGTGGAAGGTAGAAAGAGAGAGAGGTCCATCTATGCAGAGAGCAGAGCATGAACAAAGCACAAATAGTAAAGGAGTAAGCACAGAGAATTGGAAAAAACAGTGGAGAGATCACAGTGGTTGCCCATACCAGGAAGAAGTTTGAAAGACTGATTCTACCTGCATTCTGGATTTCCTTAAATTCTGGGCTGAGGAGACCAGATTTTATGCTCCACATAAAAACGACCTGCACAAGGTTTGGCTATGAAAATTACATTTGAGGAAAATGAATTTCTTCATGAATAGGTGAACTGTCATAAAGAGAAGCCAGAAAAAGGGGGGTGATTCCTAACAAAGCTAATGTTCTTATCCAGATGGTTGGAAGTTGAAGTAGCAGCAATGTAATCAATTGCATCAATCAGGGTTCATTCAGAAAAACAGAAACCACTCTAAGTACTTTAAACAAAGGGAATTTAATTCAGAGAATTGGCTACACAGATGATAAAAGCTGAGAAGTAAAATGAACAGTGAGACAAATAAGGAATTAACATCAAGTAGCTGTTACCACCCTCGAGATTGGTGCAACAATGGGAAGAAGGGTATTAACTAGAATCTAGGATCTGGAACTATTTCTTATAAGCTGGAAACAAAGAGAGCCTACCAGGATGTAGAAACTGTTTATCAGATCATGGAGCCATGGAGCAGCTCTAACTGGTGCTGGAGATGCTGCCCAAAGTAAGAAAGCAAGAAGAAGAAAATGCCATGGCCTCTCCCTCCACCAATCTTCCCTACTAGTGGTTCATTTGCTGACCCTAGACAGAAGGCAACTAGCAAGGTATCTTGGAAAATAAAGTTCCTTGCAAGTCAAAGCAGAAGAGGAAGTTGGGGAATGAATCTGAGAGTGAAAAGGCAAAAGACCAGCACATCAATTAAAGAGAAGAAAAGGTGGGATTTTGTGACTAGTTTATAAGGGGTTAGGAAGAAAATATGCCGAAGAATATGCTTCAGTCATGCCATTAAAAGAAAATAACAAAATCAGGAGAAATGGTTTACAAGGAAGAATATCTATTTTAGTCTCAGTTCTCCAGAGAAACAGAACCAATAGTGCACACACGTGTGCGTGTGTGTCTGTGTGTGTGTGTAGAGAGAGAGAGAGAGAGAGAGAGAGATCATAAGGAATTGGTTCATATAATTATGCAGACACAGTTCCAAGATCTGCTGGGTGAGTTGACAGGCTAAAGACCCAGGAGAGCCCAGGGTATATATAGCTCCAGTCCAAAGACTAGCAGGCTCAAGCCCCAGGAAGAGCCAATGTTTCAGTTTGAGTCGGATGACAGGAAAAACTGATGTCCCAATCTGAACTCAGTAAAGCACGGGGAAGTTCAGCCTTTTTGTTCTACTCTGGCTTTCAGCTGTTCAGATGAGGCCTACCCATATTAGGGAGAGCAATCTGCTTTACTAAGTCTACCAATTTTAATGTTAACCTCACCCAAAAACACACTCACAGAAACACTCAGAATTATGTTTGGCCAAATATCTGGACACCCCACGGCCCAGTCAAACTGACACATAAAATTAGCCATCACAGCATCTAAGCTGAGTCTGAGTTAACAGCAACCTATGTGGAAATTCTATGAAAAGGGGTAGAGCTTAAAGAAGTGGTCAAGATTGGAAAAATAAATTTAGGAGTTGTCCAATATACACAGAACAAACTGAGCCACGGACAGGAGCAAGAGAACATGATAGTTAGAATCATAACCTGGAGGCATTATAAGTATATCTAGAAACATTAAACAGTATTAGCTATATTATTATTACTAAGACAAGTCTAAGTTAGTTTAAATAGACTTTCACCCACATAGGCTGAAAAGGTTTTCTTGTTGGCCTTCAGTTAACCAAAACATTCTACTTAACAGAGCCCTAGTAATAATGAAATCTTGCTATATTGCTTTTTATTTAAACTAAACCATCTAGTTCAATTCTCAACTTTGTGTTCTTGATTCTGAGATTTAGTGATCATGTCTGGACTCATGTGCACACCCTCATAGTTTTATAATCATTAATCTATACTGTTTAGAAAGCCCAACTATTGTAACATTAACCACAAAATCTCAGTGACTTAAGGTAATAAAACTTTATTTTGTCCCATGTCATTCTCTGATACTGCCGGTGGTGATGGACTCTGCTACACATAGCCTTTCAGGGACCCAGGTTTTCCATCTCTCCCAGTGGCCTTGGGAATCCTTCACGGATCCTCAGTATCCAACCAGTAGATGAAGGAAAAGAATAAACATGGTGGACTGGGTGGGAAGCTGATAGGCCAGGCCCACAGATGACGTACATAATATGTTCTCACATCTCACTGGCAAGTATTCATTCACAGGACCACACTTTTGAGGGAGAAGCCAGGAGTATAATCTAGATATGTGCCTGAAAGCAAAAGGAAAATGGTTTGGTGAGCAGCTAAGTATGTTAGACCATGTCCATCTGGTCCTTCTTAAACTATTTTCCAATTTGAAGAATCTTGTACTTTTGAGCTTTTATTCCCATGACTGTATGACTACCCTCCCTTATAAATTCTCCATCTCAATTATGCTTTTCATGACCTAAGACATCAAAACTACACTGTAAGCTAGCAGGGATAAAAGAGGAGGAGGTGAAAGGAGAACAGAGAACTTCTGAATTGAAAAGACTTGAGAGAAACACATCTCAAACACCTCATTGCACAGAAGAGGACACTGAGTGCCAGAGAGGAGAAGTGACTTGCCCAAGGCCACACATCTTTAAATGTAAAACTGGGACTTCAACCCAGCTCTCTTAATTTTCTGCTCAGGATTCATATCAATACACCATTATTTCAAATGTGTGTATGCCAAAATTTGGTAGAAAGATATAATAACATTTCCATGAGTTTTTAACACTCTGAAGCTATACAATAATGTTGGACATTTTGCTGGCAGTTTTGATCCAGGAAGTACATATTTGATAAGCATTCCTAGAGTCCAAACTAAAAATCCAGAGCCTTTCATTTGAACCATCGTTGTTAAAATTATTTTTCACAAAATATTTACTAGGATGCATGTATGCCCTAAGTAGCCTTCTGGAAAGAAGTATTTGTAGTTTTTTGTTTTTGTTTTTAATTTCCCTTCTACTTGCTATATTAGAATTCTTCCAATGGAAAACAACTTAAACTGGCTCAATTTTTTAAAAAGGAATCTACTGAATCATGTAGATACTGCAAGATTCAGAGATAGCCAGTATCATCAGAGCTCTGTCAGCCCATCACTCATGTCTACTAATTTTCAATTCTCTTTCTAGGCTGTCCTGATTCCCTTTTCTTGCAGACTGTTTCCACATGTTGAAAATAATGGCCACTGGCAACACCAGCCCTACAAGTTTTAGCCTGAGATCCAGAGAGAAGAGAGAGCCTTTCTTTGCAACAGCAATAGAAAAGCCCGAGTGGACTCTAACAGGCCCACCCTTAGTCACCTGCCTTTCAATGAGTGGATTTGGGTGGGCGTGCAGGGAGAGGGAGCAGATATTATGATTGACATCCCACCAGACCTGGAAGAAGTGGTGAAGGATTTCCCCTGAAACCAGAAAAGGAGCTATAAAACATGCAGAGCAGAGAAAAATATTAACTATCACAGTCCATTCTGTTTGTTGATTAGGAAAAGGATATTAAAGATAGAAAAATAGAATCCATTTCTAATATACAACTAGACACGTGCTATATTAAGCATATACTTCTATCAAAGAGCCAACATGAAAATTCAGGACACTTTCCCTCCACTCTCTCTCTCTTTTTTTTTTAAGAATTTATTTATTTATTTGACAGAGAGAGAGACAGCCAGTGAGAGAGGGAACACAAGCAGGGGGAGTGGGAGAGGAAGAAGCAGCTCCCAGCAGAGCAGGGAGCCCGATGCAGGGGCTGGATCCCAGAACCTTGGGATCACGCCTTGAGCCTAAGGCAGACGCTTAACAACTGAGCCACCTAGGTGCTCCTTTCCCTCCTCGATAGACAGCATGAGATATAGTCTCTCTGGCAAATGCTTCTTGCTATTTACAGGTGTTCAATGACAAATATAAAATTTATAGTTAATTTGGTTACTTATGCAAAAACTAATCATTAACATAGCCTCCCACCTTAAAAAAAAAAAAGTAGAGCTAAATATTGGGTTTAGGAAAGGGCTATGAAATAGTCTGGTTCATCTTTTTCATTTTGCCGATTATGGAATTGAAGACCAGAGAAGTGAAGTTAGCTGGCTCAGTTATGCAGCTTTTTATTGAATGAATCTTGGGTTAGAACTCAAGTTTCCCTCCAGGTAGTGCAGTACTTTCCCCATTGTACATCACCGTTCAAGTTTTGTACATGTTTCTCACGTTGTGAAAAATGTAGAAGCAAATAGACAATTGTCAACTGAAGAGAGAATTTATTGGATCTGTCAATCATTCAAAAATTTTTTAAAATTTTTATGCAACAAGTTTTAACAAATTCTCTTCTAGCCATATTTTTGAGTACACAATTCTGTCATATCTAAAAAAAATGGTGGCTTCTATGAGCCAAGGTTCAAACTGCGTATTAAATGCTTGTAAAAATAATTACCACATGGCATTAAAGTGACATGCATCATGAGGAATGCTTTCGCTACTTGGCTTCAGAGTTTCGTTTTTATTTTATTTTTTCTAAAAAGTTTATCTCCTGCTGTTTCTTTATGCAATTATACACAGCATGATTAGATGGAAAAAAAGGATTCCCTAAATACCACAAACAGCCAAAATACAGTTCTCAATTCACTTGATGTTAAATTGTTTCAAAATATATCCTGGGTACTAACACAAGCATTCTTAGCTTCTCTTATTTTAGTAGAAATTAGCTTCTCTTTTCCTTGACCAATAAATTTCTGCTCAAGATAAAATATTAAGATCCTTAAAAACCTAATCAGAAAATGCAAATTAAAATGAGATACTACCTTTTGCCTTTCAGGTTGGTAAGGATTAAGAATGAAAGCATCTAGTTTAGCAAGAATGGGGGGAAAGGGGCAATCTTAAATACTTCTAGGGCAAGTGCAATCACTACACCTTAGGGTAAGTGTAGGCACTACACTC
>NW_024427107.1:62044650-62152356 GCF_017311325.1 Ursus maritimus | reverse complement strand
CCAACTTGGCAATATATATTTAGGACCATTAAGAAATAGCCATGTCTTTCAACTCAGTAATTCAACTTTTAGTAGTTTGTCCTAAGGAAATTATCAAATATATACAAAAATGTTCATTACCATATTTTATATCATGAAAAAAATTACCACTAAAAATCAAAAAAGGTATGGCTAGATAAATCAGTGATAGTATATATGATAGAATATTTTCTGACCTAAATGACTAAAACTAAAAGACTGGCGAATAAATTTTGTCTCTCACTATGATAAAATACTAGGTTCTTATTTTTTAAAAGGTAGAAATATGTTACAATATAATCGACTCTTGTCAACTTTGTATGACGTATGTACGTGTAGCTGTACACACACACACACACACACACACACGCATAAGAATAGATAAATACAAATACTTTACAAGTAGATACACCAAAAATATTCATAGAAGTTTTCTCTGCCTGGAGATAATATCTACTTCAAAATGTTGACACCAGGATTCAATGCAATATTTTATATATATATATATACTCACACACATATTTTTATGCAATATATATAATACATATATAATACATACATAATACATATAATATATATGCAATACATATAATACATATATTATATATAATAAAATAAATATATAAAACAATATATTATATACACACATACATATATAATTGACATATATAACTATATATTACTTATCATATATTTATATTTTATATATTTATTTATAATATTATGTGGGTATATATAGACATATATATTATATATATATTTTATATATTTATATATAAATATAAAAATCTCCCCATCAGAGGGTCTGGGAAATAGTAGGCCTTCATAGAATGATAGTCACCTTCTTTCCTTTACAATATTTTCCTTATGTGACACCCACCCCACACTATCCTACATCTAACATGGTTTGGTTCCAAGAACACAATCAAGGATAGAGAAGTACCTCAGGAAGGGAAATAAATCAGGCAGAGAACTCATAAGCCTTTGGAGCTCTTTGCAGTGTCTCTGCACATATCCTGTCAAGCCAAAGCTTTAAGCTGATGTCAGTTTTCAAATGATAACAGGACGACAGGGCTTCATACCCCAGTGTGTGATCTTAAACTCTACCTTACTGATGAATAGAGACTAAGGATAACCTTTTTTTCACAAAGTGTTCTTATTACCTTTTAAAAGCATAAATCAGACCCTGGAAAAGATTAGGTTCATTACTTTAAAATAACCATGTGAAGGAACCCATGGCCACATATCCAAGCCTAATGGATTTTGCCCTCTGAAAGAGGCATAATTTTGGATTCTCCTTCCAGGTCCCTGTTGGGTTTCCATGGGAACAAATGTTTCAGGGTCAACTCTACTCATCTTGGGGTTGGGGAGCTATATGAACAAGTAAGAGAGACAAAATCTGTCTTCTTTGGGAGCTGATTCAGTCTAACTAGGGGCATATATTTGGCCATAACAGAGGAATGGAAGGGTCTGATGTGATAAGAGGTTTTAAGGCCAAAGCAGTGAAAGCTCACCAAAGTATGACATAGTTCTTAGCCCCTCAAATTGCTACCTGTTCCCTGACCACCTTTCGTCTGCTTTCCCTTTTGTTCAGAGACAGGGTAGATGGTATTTTTTCAGGCTATTCAACACAAAGGGAAAAAGGACTCTCATACCCTATCCTGCAATCTGAGTTAATGGAAATTAAAGTCAAACTGAATGGAACGTTGAGGTGTTGGTTACTTCATTGTGAAATAAATTAAACCTCAAAACACACAATGACCTAAACTGCTGGTTAACTCATTGTTGCAGATGCATATTCTAATAGGGACTTCCATTCACCCTCCAAGAAACTGAATTAGAATGCTAGGGTAGACTTAGACCACAGTGAGTGGAGAATGCAGACTCCAAAGTAATTCTTTTGGCCAAAGTAGCAGATGTTACACTCAACCACTAATTCCAGGGAAATATGTAAAACATGATTGGAAATGCTGAACATAGGTGAGAGAGAAGGCACTTCAAGACAGGCCAAGTTCCACTCAGAACTTTCTGGTGAATGTCAGTAAAAAGTTCGTCTGAATCAAGTGTTAATCACAGAAAATACTTAGTTTTACCGTATGCCTGTTCTTTTTACACTGACCCATTATTTGTCACTTCTTATCACCGTAACATACAACCTCTCAGGAAGAAGGTGTTTGGATGAGTGTAGCTATAGCTTTTCTCCTACAATTTAATCTATGAAAAGATCTTTGGGGTCTATAATCAAGTTCCTGATAACAGCTTCCCCCCTTCCACAATCCCACCTTTTGTTAGCACATATGTCTGTCAGTAGTAATAAGTATGACCTTCATAACCTTGAAGTCTCCAAAAATGAGGCAAGCAAACTTCAGTGGCTAGTTTGCATTTTAGGGAAAGAAAAAAAAGAAAGAAAGGGTTTGCTATGTCAGGCTATACCCTTAAAGACTTGAGAAAGCACAGTTACTGTGGCCAAGCCTTTCCTCTTCCAAATTCCAAAAGCATTTACTGTTTCTCTCATTTTCATTCATTCGACAAGAATTCATGCGCAACTGGGATGGGTTAAAGCTAAATGCTGCTACTTAGTCACTGACTGGTGACATCTCTTGCCCTGCCTTGTACTTGAACAGCTGGCACGTCTCCTCCCTCTCAACAAGGTCTATGTTTCTTGAGGGCTAGAACCATGGCACATCTTTACCTAGAGAATAAAGATCTGATTCTCATTCCTCCATGAAGCGGCAATGACCCATCTTCCCAGCACCATCCCCTTTACTTTCCGTGTCCCTTGGATGCCAAACAACCCCGGTTATTTCCCATTACCAAATGAATTCTATACTTCTCTGTTAAAATGTACTGATTTAGGCTAATTGTTTCACACAAAGCCCTTGTTCAAACTCTTTCCTTTTATATTATACCCATTCTTTGCTGTCTTTCCCAGCCAATATCTCGTCTATAAAACCTCTGGAGGGCCTCCAGAACTTGAATCAATCTCTTCCTCCCCTATGATCCTACAGCGCTGTTGTTTCAACGTCTGTTTTTGGAACTTATCATGATATGCCTTTATTTAGAGCCAGTGGTGTCATCTCCTCTGTTAAATTAGAAGCTTCTCATTTAACAATGTTGTACTTATCAGTGTATACTTCATGTTGCACATAGCAGACACTTAATAAGCATTTTTGAATAAATTAATCAATACTAGCCTTCACAATGACTAATAAGATCTCAGCAAGCTCAAACTAATTATCCAATAGCAAAGTGTTACTTAAATAATTATTTTACAGCCACAAAACAGAATACTTTGCAGTCATTAAAAATGAATTAGAAGAGATTTCCAAAGCGATAACTTTTTCTTTTCTCCTTAGTAGCTTTTTCAAACTACTTACACCAACCCAAACTCCTAAACGCACTACCTTTCTCTTCACTTTCAGCAAGATAAATTTACCCCCTAATTCATGGAGATGATGAAATAACCAGATTAGGTTTTTTCAAAATTCTGTCACCAAACACACAAACTCACCTGCATGTGGGTCCACCCTGTTCTTCTTTCAAGTGGTTACATTGAAAGAGATTTTCATTCATCTTGTTTTAAGACTAATTTCCCCATGTGTGTGTGCAATGTGATTGCCCACTGTATTCTGCCGTCCCTTGATCTTTTGATTATCCCTTCAGATTTCTTTATCTTTAGACTTGCTCACTGTCTCTCCCTCTGTCTCCTCCTCTTTCTCTCCCCTCCTTCCCAATGGCATTTAAAAGCACTCATATATTTGTACTTAAGAAAATAATCAACTCACGTTACTCTGCATCTTGTTCATAGAAAAACTTTTTAATGGAGTCAGTTCTCTCCTGTTTCCTGAATTTCAACCCCTGAGCACTTCCTCTCACACTGAGAGTTAGCTCCCTTCTCCTCCACTAAAAAGACAAAAAACGAAACAAACAGAAAAGCAAAACAAAACTAAACAAATGTCATCAAAATCATCACTACCTCCTTATCACTAGAACTTTTTAATTACTTCAAGGTTTAAGCAGTACATGATAATTTGGAGAGCTCCTTCGTGCAGCACACTTATTTCTGGGTGTTGTCAAGCTACACTTTACATGGCTATGCTTCTGCCTTTTTCTTTTAAGTAGGCTCCATGCTCAGCATGGAGCCCAACACAGGCCTTGAACCCACGACCCTGAGATCAAGACCTGAACTGAGATCAAGAGTTGGAGGCTTAACTGACTGAGCCCCCCGGGATGCCCTCCTCCTGCCTTTCTTGATTGCCCACTGTTATCCCCTTCCTCTGACATCCCTTAAATCTTAAATCTACTTATTTCTGCGGTGGTTCAACCAGATCCTCTTCTCTTCCTACTCTACACATTACCCACAGGCATTCTCATCCACCACACCTTCAATTACTATCTCTGTGCTGTCAGAGAGAGTCTACAGTTACTGCTCAGATCACTCTTTTCAGCTCCAATCTCTTACATCCATCCAATTGCCCATAGAGAGCCCACTAGATTGTCCTATGAGCACCATAACCCAACATTTTCCGGACTGAAGCCATAATGCCCCACCCCACCACACCCAGCATGCTCCTCCTTTGCTTCCTTTCCCAATGGGGAATTATTCACTATTTTCAATCATTATTCATTCATTATTCATTCAATCATTGTGGCATATAGAATCCACCTGCTCAATATTTCTTAAATTCATCAGCATCGCTCCATCCCCAGTGATAGTACCCTATTTCAGGCCACCATAATCTCTTGCCATGATTCCTGAAACTGTCTCACAACCAGTTTTCCTGCCGCAGACATGCCACATTCCAGTCTGCTCCCTATTTTACAACCACCATGGCATTTCTAAAATGTACATCCCTACTGAAAATCCTTTTAGTGCCATCCCACTGCCTTCAGAATAAGCTATAAAACCCTTATTATGGTCTCTGGGTTCCATATTAGTATGATACCTACTTACCTGTATAAGTTTCATCTTTCAAATGCTACCTTTCTTTCCTTTCCATCTTCCTGACATCACGAAAATCTTTGAGTTCATCAAGTAATCCATTCTGTCTCACACTGTGTGGCCTTTGCTTATTGTGCTCACTTTGCCTATAACATTCTCCTTTCTTCCAAGACCACGCTCCCATACCTGCTAACTGCACCTGGCTAACTCCTATTCACACTTCATAGCTAAGATCAGATACTGCTCCTTTCAGGTATTCTTATGTCTACAAGCCCACTTTGGGGGCTTCTTTTTGCTCCCACAGCTTCTAGAAACTCTATTATAACACCTAACCCAAGACATAATAATTTCTGTTACCTGTCTACATATTGTATTATAAAATTCTTGAGAACAGATATTGTGTCTATGTCCACCATTCATTGATTCAACAAGCAGTATTGTAATACTCGTTCTAGAATTACAATCAATAAAAAGCAAAACCAGATATGTGAGTTCCTTCATGTCTTTTACAGCCTATTGAGGGAAACAGACATTGATCAAGTGGTCACACACAAAACTGAACTCTGGTAAATACTACAAAGGAAAATTAGGTTTGATGAAGCCTATCATGAGGAGATTGACCTAGTCAAGATGGCCCGGGCAAGGAAGACCTTACTTCCTGGAGGATAGGATAACTGATGGGAGATCTGAAACTGAGAGGTGATTAATGGACAGAGAGGAAATGCTCCATTTTAGGGAACAGCATGTGTTAAGGCCCCAGGGTCAGATTCAAGGAACTGAAAAAGATTCAGTATGATTGGAGCACCAAGAGAAAAAACTCAGATTAGTTAAGGCAGGAAAGTAAAAGTCTAAATGTTCAGATTTGCATACTTGCCCTACAGTCATTGAAGGATTTCCCACAGAGATTATGTGATCAGACTTTTGGTTTGAGAGATCAGTCTGACTGTAGAACAAGGGATGGACTGGATGGACCCAAGAATGGATACCAGTATACCTATTAGGATTCTGACTATGACTATCACCTTGATGGCAGATAATGGAGGTATGGATTACTTTGGTGGTGTTGGACAAAGAAAGAAAGGGAAGACCTGAGAGATATTTGGAAGGTGAAATTAGTAGACTTGGTGATGGATTACATGTAGGAGTTAGGAAGAAGAAATTCCTTAGAGTGGTATCTGGCACAGAGTGTCATTATAGCAAGTATCTATCCAATAAATATTTACATAAAGCTCTTGATCATTACGTAGTGTATGATATTTTTTACTTTTAAATATATATACATATGAACCTAAGTACAAATTCCAGTTCTTTCACTTACTGGATAACTTTGATCAAATCACTTAACTTCCATGTGACTAAATTTCTTCATCTATTAAATGGGAACAAATACAGTAAAAAATTCATAGTGCATTTTCACCAGAATAAAATGTGAAAATTCACATTAAGCACTTAGCCCAATATTTATTATCTGGTAAATGTTCAATATATGTGAGTTTTAAAAATATGTATATAACTGCTATATACTATTATTACATAAACATGAACAAAAATACATTAAGAGTGTAGATCATGTTTTTTAAAAGGATTATTGTGGTGGGTATACGAAGAAAGGAAAGAAGAAGGAACCAAAAAGACAAAAACTACACGAGAAAAACAACAGATACAATATGACCATATTTATGAATTATAAAATTATGTCTATATATACATTTTAAAACGAATGTTGAATGTTTTCAGTAAAAATCAATGTCTTATTTATGTTTATCTTCTTCATGTATGCATACTTTAAAATCTTTTCTGCAACAAATACATATGTTGCTTATAATAAGAAAAAAGTAATCTGAAACTACATTTTATATTTCACCTTCTGCAAGTATAAAGAGCCCTGAAGTATCCATTTTTGTATTCAGTGACTTTGAAATTTTATTCTCTTACAGCCTAATCTAGCCATCGGTATCATCTAGTAATTCAGAGTTAATTTCGCTAGATTTGAGGGCACTAAACTTTCCCCTATTCTTGCCTGTATTTGTTTTAAACATTCAAGAGCCGAAATGCAAAATAACTTCAAATACGCGTGTTTCTAACCATAATGAAAGGAATATAATATTACTGAAGACAATGGCAGGAAAAATTAACCAAATAAAGCAGACCTTTGTATTTAAACAGTGTGAACTCACAGCCAATGACAGATAAAAGCCCCCAAAACTGATGTAATTAAATAAGAAAAAAATAGTCTGTAATAATTACCCTTCTTTGTTAATCAAAAGTACTCAAATTTCCCCAAAACACAGTGGAATCTTGCTATAATACTGCATTGTGCAATCAAATGGACAAGCAAAGGAAGGACAAAATTAGGAAACTTATAATATTGAACATGTCATGTTATTCCCCAAAGCAGAGAAGTCCTAGGTTTATAAACACATATCTAAAGATTATGAGTGCAAACAAGCAATCTGATTACAGGAACTATTTGGAAGAAAGAAAGCTGAAGGATATAACCTAAACTAAATGAAGGTCAAGATAGAATAGAGTATAATCATCACAGTTTTGAGTTCAAAGATTTTTTGAATAACAACCATATTCGAGGTACCGTACTAAGTACACTGCAACTGACATCTCCCTCAATTTGAACAAACAATGCTTTGAATTACTTTATGAGGAATCCAGACACAGAGAAAGGATGACATGTGAATGAATCCAAGTCCTTGAACTTTCTTTGTTCCCACAGTGTGAGGATTGGAGAAGAGGAACAAAATTTCAGATTTCACTTGAGAAAATCTATGCTGAGTGTAAAGGCAGAATTATAAAGTGGCATTTGGAAGTGTCCACCCATCCCTTAAAACGAGATGACTTTTATATGATTTTTTTAAAAGAAGAAATTTGGATGATAATTCAAACATGATAAAGCCTGAACTCTGACTAACATTTTAGTGTGTTGGTTGTATCAAAGGGCAGACAGGCTCAAAGAGTATAACTGAAAAGAATTTAATGAAGAGACTATTTCCACAGATGAGGGAGGGTTAAAAGAAACCAAGAAATTATGGTAAGGAACCCAGTGCTAATAGCACGTCAGCCTTGAGTGGCATTCTAACAAGCTGCCTGTCAAGAGCAGTAATGGATCTATGGGAATGGAACATAGCAACACATTAGGGATACCTTCACTGCAAACGTTTAAAGGGCTGGAGACAACATCTGAAAGAGAATGAAATGGAACACACCTCAAAAAGAACACAAAATTTAAAGCAGAAATACCAAGAGTATCTTCCTGGGTTTCGGTGGATACTGGTATGATAGCAATAATTTTCATCATGGAAAGATGGTATTTATTATTAACTCCAAATAGTTATTGGGAAAGTGAGATGCAAGTACAATCTATCTGTGTTTGGAATAATTATGAAACAACATCCCAGAGATTGGATCATCTGAAGATGTTAAAGGAGCAGAAACAAAATCCAAGAGATATTGAATTGGGACATTTCTGAACTGAAATATCCACAATTTCTCCTTTTAGGAATGAGTAAAAGCTGAGAGAAGCAATGCTAAGGCAAAGCTAAGTACACATTTATAAGCAATGATTATTTAGGATGAAACATAGCTGTAAGAGGGCTGGCCACCAGTCCAATAGCCTTCCCATCAAATCATTCTGTTATTACTTCCTGATGTCATTTTTGCATGGTTTAGGTATTAACATAATATTATGTAGAATTGTTCTAATTGTTTTCAAGCACAAATATTATAATAAATAAGAACTTGATCCATAAACCACAGCCCTATTCCTTTCACCCTTATTCAAAACTACTAGAAAAGTAGACTACTAATAAAAATACAAAGCAAAAAGATATATCTAATAAGTCAATGGTAGAAATATGATAAAATCATGTAAAATGATTTTAGGCAAGAAAAGAGGTAAAAAGCAACAGAGAATAGATGGGACAAAGAGAAAACAAATAGTAACAATGTAGCTTTAAATCCAACTATCTCAATAATCCCATGAAATATGAATACAGTCCCTCTCAAAAAAAAAAGAGAGTGTCAGATTGTATTTAAAAAAAAAGCATGATCCAACCTTATGTTGTCTATAAGAAATCTTTAAATATAAACATAGGTAGAAAGAATAAAAGGATGGATGTAGAAAGATATGTCACACAAACACTAATCAGCTGGAATGATTATAGTAATATTTCAGAACAAGGAATAGTATCAGTAATATAAAGGGGCATTATCTAATGATAAATGAACCAATTTGTCAAGAGGGCATAACAATTCTAAATGTGTATGCACCTAATAACAGTTTCAATGTACAAGAAAGACAAACTATTAGATAGAAAGAATAAACAGACAAATTCATAATTATATCTGGAGATTTCATCACCTCTTTCCATGTTTAATAGAACAAGTATACAGAAAATCAAAAGGGTGTAGAAGACCTAACCATATATTGGTCTTAATTGCAATGTATTCAACACTCCAACCAAAAAAAGCATGACCAATATGGATCATATGATGGACCTGAAAAGACGACTCAACAGATTTGTAACTATTGAGAATGTATTGAAATTACATTCTCCAAGCACAACAGACTAAAATGGAAATCAATAATCAATATCTGGAAAATTCTCAAATATTTGGAAATCAAACATCACACTTCAAAACAACCAATGAGTTGAAGAATTCAAAAGGAAAATTAGAAAGTATTTTAAACTGAGTGAGAATAAAAATACAGCATATCAAAATATGTACATGCTGTAACATAATGCTCAGGGGGAAATTCATACTTCAAATCTCAAAGAGAAAGAAAGAAGGCCTTAAATCAATGACCCAAGCTTCCAACTTGGTAAACAAGAAAAAAAAAAAAAAGACCAAATTAATCCTAAATTTAGCAGAGCAGAAAATAATAAAGGAAATTTAAAAATCAATGAAACAGAAAATACAAAAAAAAAAAAAAACAGAGACCATCAATGAACTCAAAACTGGATCAATGAAATTGATAAACCTCTAGCCAGATTGATCAAGAAAAAAGAAAGAACACAACTTGCCAAAATCAGTAATAAAAAAAGGATATCACTTAAGATCCTACAGGCATTAAAAATACTAATAAGTGAATATTGTAAACATCTTTCTGTCAATAAATAGCATAACAATAAATAACAACTTATGAAACAGAAATTACTTAAAATATACATACTACTCAAAAAGAAATAGATAACCTGAATACCCTATATTCAAGAAATTGAATTTTTCATTTATTTATTTATTTGTTTATTTATTTATTTATAATTTATTTGACACAGAGAGAGAGAGAGCACAAGCAGGGGGAGAAGCAGACAGGGGGAGAAGCAGGCTCCCTGCCAAGCAGGAAGCCCGATGCGGGGCTCGATCCCAGGACCCTGGGATCATGACCTAAGCCGAAGGCAGACGCTTAACCAACTGAACCACCAGGCGTCCCTGAATTTTTCATTTAAAACCTTCTCATACAAAAATATCCAGCTCCAAATGGCTTCACTGATAAATTCTACCACATACTTAAAGAATAATACTAATTCTACACAAATTCTTCCAAGAAAGGAAGGAAACATTTCCCAACTTGTTCTATGAAGCCAGAATTGCCTTGACTCTAAAATCAAAGATGTTACAAGAAAACCATACCAATAGCCCTTAAGAATATTGATGCAAACATTCTTTTAAAAATTTTTAACAAATTGAATTCATCAATACAGGAAAAAGATAATACATTATGACCAAATATATATTCCAGGAATGCAAATTTAACATTTGAAAATCAATGTAATCCTATCAATAAAGGAAAGGAAAACATATCATCCAATACCTGCAAAAAAAATCATTTGACAAAATTCAGCTGGTTCATGATTTAAAAAAAAAAAAACTCTCAGCAAACTTACAGGGAAAATTCCATAAATAATAAAAAGTATCTAAAAAAACCTACAACTAACATCATCCTTCATACTTTATCCTTAAGGATTGGAACAAGGCAAATATAGCTTCCCTCACGACATCTATTGAATATTGTACTGGTGGTGCTAGCACCAGTAGCTTAACTGGTAGTAAAGCAAGAAACAAAAATAAATTGCCTGCAGATTGGAAAGGAAGAAATAAAATTTCCTTATTTACAGGACACATAATTGTCTATACAGAATATACCAAAAGAAAATACTTGAGTTTTGCTAGATTGTAGATAACAAGGTCAACACAGAAAAATCAATTGTATATCTTATACGCTATTATAATTGAAAATTTTATAATAGGCCATTCACAAAACCACAAAAATATGAAAAAAAATCAATTTAAGAAAACTATGCAAGACTTGTAAGCTAAAATTGACAAAATGTTTCTGAGAGAAATTAAAGATCTAAATAAATGGAGAGACATACCATAGATTGGAAGACTCATTAAGATGTCAATTCTCCCCAATCTATGAATTCAATGCAATCACATTAAAAATTCCAGTAGTCACTTTTGTGAAAACTGGAAAGCCTATTCTAAAATGTATATGAAATGACAAAGGAACTGGTATAGCCCAAAATACTGACCAAGAAGAACAAAGTCAGAGGACTTACACAACCTGATTTTAAAGCTCACCTCCAAGGTACGATAATCAAAGCAGTGCGGTATTGGTGTGAAGATAAGATATATAGATCAATAGCATAGAATAGAGAACACAGAGGTATAACCATGCATCTATCTGGTCAATTCATTTTAGGAAAGATACCAGTGCAATTCAATGCGGAAAGATAATATTGTCAAGAAATAATGTTTGAACAACTGAATATCCAAATGCAAAAAGAAAAACAAATATGAACCCCAACCTTTGCACCATACCACATGTAAAAATTAGTTCAAGTGAATCGTAGACTTAAAAGAGCTAAAAGTATCAAGTTTTAAGAAAAAAACATAAAAATCTTAGCAGCTCTGAATTCAGCAAAAATTAAATCGATTCAATAAATAAGACTCAAAAAGCATGGCATATAAGAGAAAAAATTAACAAATTTGACTTCATTGAAATTTAAACTTTTGCTCTTTAAAAGACACTGTCAGCAATAAAGAATTCTTACAATACCATAACGAGAAGACAAATAACCTGACTAAAAAATATATATGGACAAAAGATTATAGTTTACCAAAATAAAGTATACAACTGGCAGATGGGCCTGTGAAAATATGCTTATCATTCATCATTACAGAAATGCAAACTAAAACTACAATGAGCTATCATTACACTCTCATTAGAAGAGCTAGAATTAAAACGACAGACAATAGCAGTTACGGACAGGTACATAGTTCTCCTACATTTTTCCTGCGAATGCACACTGGAAAACAGCAACAATTTCTTTAAAAGTTATACATATCCTTCCCACACACTCACAGATTCCATTCCTAGGTATTTATCCAAGAAATATGGGAACATTCGTTTACCCTTGTACTTGAAAAGCAGATTTATTCATAATACTCCCGAATTGGAAAGAATCGACGCTTTCATCAATATCTGAATAGCCACACAAATTGTGATACAAGTATCCTTCACTTTTCAAAAATTTGCATTACAACACTTCACTTTGATGAAATGCCTGCATTCTTACCTCATTTCGCGAACTGAAAGGAATCCGAAGAGGATGTTCACTTTTACGACAGAAGACGAAAAGCGAAAATTGCGTCCTGCGTTGGTTTTGCAGCAGCCGTTATAAGGGGCAGCAGGACACAAGCGGGAGCGTCTCGGCATCAACTTGCCAGAGTTCACCTGTATCTGGTGAACATCGGGGCTTTATATTGATTTATTTTGTACCTGTATTAGCGAGATGTGTCTGAAGGGATCAGTGAAGCCTGAGAGGTGATTTTTCTGAGTCTGAGAATTCTCAAAATTTTGCCCATTTAAATTAATCATAATTGCTTCTTTGCTTTTCTGCCATTTTGGCTTACAAAAGGGCTCACGGAAATGCTTTACTTTTGATAGTTGTGGAAATCTGTATATACGTATCATGAAATACAACGCAGCAATAGGAAGGAATGAACTGCTGATAAAAAGCAATAACATGAATAAATCTCAAGAATATTTTGCTGAAAACATCCAGACAAAATATACTACAGAGTCTAAAATTTCATTCATGTAAAATTCTAGAAAAACGACAATATAATTGTGTTTTACTATAAGTAAAAAACAAAATAAAAAGCAGATCAGTATCTACCAAGAACCAGGAATCAGGAAGAAGAGACTGAATTTTTTTTTTTTTTTTTTTTTTTTTTTGGTGACAGATTTATTTTAGAGCGAAAGAGCGTGAGCAGGAAGGGCAGAGGGAGAGAGAATCCCAAGCAGACTCAGTGCTGAGCGCAGAGCCCTATGCTGGGCTCCATCTCACCGCCCTGAGATCACCACCTGAGCGGAAACCAAGAGTCGGATGCTCAACTGACTGAGCCACCCAGGCGCCCTGGAAAAGGTTGACTTTAAAGGTATGTAGAGGAACTTTTTACAGTCGTGAAAATATCCTGAATACCATAGAGGTTACACAACTGCCTATAATGATTGAAACTCAACAATTTTTACACATACATTAGTGAATTATATTTGGTGTGACTTACACTTCAATCATGTTGATTTTTTAAAGGTGCAGAAAAAAGCACCTACAGCTGTAGTGATTTGTCAGTGGAAATTTTTTGTTGAAATGTAATCGCCAATGGATTTGTCTTAACTATGAAAATGTAATCTTTTACTGATTAGTAAGTTACATGCAATGACACATGATATGATAATGTAACTGTATTTAAAATATAGATTATTCTAAGGAGTCAAGGTAGCGATACCAAGTGTCATTGAGGATATAAAGCAACTATAACTCTCAAACACTGCTGTGGGAGTTGTACCAAATTGACACAACAGCTTCGGAAAATTCTTTTAAGTTATCTATTAACCTTAAAGATAAACATACCTTATGACCCAGCAGTTTCACATGTAAGTTTGTATGTAATAAAAATAAGCTCTTCAGGGCACCTGGGTGCCTCAGTCAGTGGAGCATCTGATTCTTGATTTTGGCTCAAGCCATGATCTCAGGGTCCTGGGATGGAGCCCTGCAGTGGGCTCCCTGCTGAGCAGGGAGTCTGCATGAGGATTCTGTCTCTCCCTACCCCTCTGCCCCTCGCTTCATCTCTTTCTAAAATAAATAAATAATTCTTAAAAAAAAATAAGCTCTCTGTCCATCAAATAAAATATATAAGAATTTCATAGATGCTTTCTTCATAATACCTCCAAATAAGAAATTCATGAAATGTCTAAAGCCTAAATATAGAGAAATAAATTGTACTATAATCACAAAATTGAATACTATTCAGCAATAAAAAAATGAATGTTACCCACAACAATATAGATAAATGTCAAAAACAATGTTGAACAAAAAAAAGCCAGGCCCCAATTCTATCCAAAGTAAGTTAAGAATAGGCAAAATGAATCTAAGTTGGTAGAAGTCAGAATGGTGCTGTCTTTGGTGGAGAATATTGTCTAGAAGGGGGCATGAAGGAGCCTTCTGGAGTGCTGAAAATACTCTTTCCTGATCTGGGTGGTGGTGACATGGCTATATACACATAGGAAAGTTCTTTGAATTGCACACTTAAAATTGGTGCACTTTTTGTGTGAATTATAATTTAAAAGATTCTGGAAATTTAAACCATGTTTTAAAAATTTATGAAAAAGAGGAAAAAAATCATAGTCTTAGACTGCTAAATAGTACTCTTGTTCTGTTGGATAAGAAGCTGAAAGGAGAATGCTTTTGGAACATTCCCTTTGTAAAAATCCCTCTGGAGGGTACGAGGGAAAATTTCCAGCAGCAGATCAGGTGAGCCTGCAAGCCATTAAGAGAAAAAAAACTCATATTTTATTAAATTAAAATACCAACACTTTCCTTATTTCTCCAGTGGGGTTATTTCTTTTTAGTTTCCCATAAGGGTTGACAGTGGACATCTGTCAACTTGGGCTGACTGGGAATCAGCTGATTATCCTTCAAGCCCCCTCTACTTCTGAATAGTGGTGTACACTTGGAGGGGTCAATTACCCTCCCTGTGATTTCAGATTCTCAACTGATAAGAATATTATTATGAGCAGTAATGAGAACAGCTCCTGTCTAATAGCTCTTGAATATTTGTTACGAGCTGGCCACCGTGCTGGCCTCTTGTACACAGTACCTCCAACGTCGTATGGTAGGTCTTACTATAGAGAGGCAATATAAGAGTATGTTCTCTGGTGTCAAGAGTCCCCGAGGTAAAAACCTGGTTTTGCTTCTTTTCAAATGCGTAAACTTGGACCCTGATTACTTCATCTGTAAAATGGGAATAAAAAAAATACCTTTCTCCCAAGATTGTTGCTAGGATTAAACAGATTCATATGAAAGCATTGAGAATATGCCTGGCACATACTATGGCTATAAATGTATTTGCTTTAATAAAATGACAAAAGTAACTTTAAAGATGAGAAAATGCAAGCTCACAGGGACAATAACATGCCCCAAGGGTGAGGCAGTGAGAGTGTTATACCCAAGAGGTAGACAATGAGGTAGTACATTGTATGCTGGGCTTTTTTTTTTTTTCTTTTAGGAGAGTAAGAGGAGCACCTGGGTGGCTCAGTTTGTTAAGCCTCTGACTCTTGATTACCGCTCAGGTCATGATCTCAGGGTTGTGAGCTCCATGTTGGACATGGAGTGTGCTTAAGATTCTCTTTCCCTCGCCTTCTGCCCCTCCCCCACCCCCGTGTGCACACACACCCTCTCTCTCTCAAAAAAAAAAAAAAAAAAAAGGAAGAAGAATAAGACTTTTTATCACCATCATGCCCTGGTAATTCAAAACAATGTCAGAGATAAAATACTCTCCCACTGTTCCTGTACCCCAGGCACTTTGGACATCCCCACACTGAGGTTTAGAAAAAGCCCTGAGTGACAAAACTACAGATCCATGAGCTTTGATTCAAACCCATATCCATCCAGTTTTAAAGTCTATACAACCTGAACCTCTTCTAAGGGCCATTTTTGTTCTTCGAATACATTTTTTAGAACCCCTAGCTGCTGTATGTAATATTTTGTCTCCTTCTTTGAGACATTTTTTATTCAAGAAATAAGTAGTAGTATCTACCATGACATGCAGCAGTGAACAAGACAGTGTCCTCTCTCTCTCTTAGGGCTGGCATTCTAGTAGGGTGAGACAAAATAAACAAATGCATTATTTTCAGGTGACAATAAGTAAATGAGGAAATAAACCAGGTTGATGGGTCCAAGCTGTGCTGCCCAACGCAGTAACCCTTAGTCACATGTGATTAGCACAAATTGAATTTCGATGTGTGTGTAAAACACATGGATTCCAAAGACTTTGTACTAAAGAGAGTGAAATATCTCGTTTATATATTTATCCATGTTGATAAGACTCTTTCATGTGTAAAACAATATATATACCATGTCCAGTGTTCTTTAATATTTTCTATAGTGCAGATTTGCCAGTGATGAAGTCTCTCAGATTGTGTTCATCTGAAAAAGTCTTTCTTTTTTATTTTGTTTTAAAGATTTTATTTTTAACTAATCTCTATACCCAACATGGGACTCAAACTTAAAACCCAGAGATCAAGAGTTGCATGTTCGACCAACTAAGGCAGCCAGGCACCCCTCTTTTATTTTTTAAAGTTATTTTCACTGAACAGAGAATTCAGGGTAGATGGCTTTTGTTCTTTTAGCACTTTGAAGATGTCTTTCTATTGTCTTCTGGCTTACATTGTTTCTGATTAGAAATCCACAGATTTGTATCTTTTACTCTGTATGTATGTGTATTTCTTTTCCTTGGCCACTTTGAAGGTTTACTTTTTATCATGGGTTTTCAAAAAACTTATGTGAGGTTTTTCCTTGCTCCACCTGCTTGGGGTTCTGTTGAGCATCTTGAATATGTGGATTGACAGTTTTCCTCAAATTTGCAACAAATGTTGCCAGTGTTTTTTCAAATAATTTTATCCCTTTTTCTCTCTCCCCTTTTTATGAAACTCTAATTACACATGTGTTGACACTTCATATTGTCCCCTGGACACTAAGGATCTGTTCATTTGGTCTTTTTTTCCCTGTGTGTTTCAGTTTGCATAGTTTCCATTGCTATGCTTTCAAATTCAGTGCTTTTTCTTTTCTTCTTAATGTCTAATCAGTAGTTAATCCTCCCAGTGAGATTTCCCATTTCAGGTATTGTTTCATTTCTAGAAATTTCATTTTTTTGAAATCCTTCATTCCTCTCCTCATTAGGCTTATGTTTCCCTTTAAATCCTTGAAGGTATTTATAATAGCTGTTTTAAGGTCCTTGTCTACTAATGCCATTACCTTTGTCATTGTTTATCTTCTTTATAGTGAATGACTGATGCTTCTCCTTGTAGTCAGTTGTATTTTTTCTACTTCTTCATATGTCCAATATTTTTTTTCTTTTATTAGTTCCTGGACATTGTACATTTTACAATGTTGAGTGCTGGATTTTTTTAAAATATGTATTCTTTTTGATGGCTGAGTAATATTCCATTGTATATATGTACCTCTTCTTTATCCAGTCATCTGTTGAAGGGCATTACTCAGCCATCAGAAAGAATGATTTGCATCAACATGGTCGGGACTGGAGGAGATTATGCTAAGTGAAATAAATCAAGCAGAGAAAGATAGTTGTCATGGTTTTGCTCATTTATGGAACATAAGAAATAGCAGGGAGATCGGTAGGAGAAGGAAGGGAAGAACGAAGGGGGAGTAAACAGAATGGGGGAATGAACCACGAGAGACTATGGACTCTGGGAAACAAACTGAGGGCTTCAGAGGGATTATGATATTAAGGAGGGCACATATTGCATGGAGCACTGGGTGTTACAGGCAAATAATGAATTGTGGAACCCTACATCAAAAACTAAGGATTACTGTATGGTGACTAATATAACATAATAAAAAATTATTATTAAATAAATAAATAAAATATACATTCTTTTAAAAGAAATTGAACTTCATTTGGGCAGGCACTTAAATTACTTGTTCTTCAAACTGAGCTTTTTAAAGTTTTCTTATAAGCTTTTTTTAGGGCAGGTTTTGAGTGTCCTTGACTGTAGAGCTAGTTTATTTTCTCTCGTAAAACATGACCCTCCACTGTCGCCACTGAATTCCTCAGGGTTTCAATAAGGACACTTTACTCTGGTTGACCCAAACTCAGACATCTCCCAGCCCTGTGTGTGTTCCAGGAACTCTTCAGTTTACAGTTGTGTGGTTATTCTTTGCCCAGCCAGCCTCACAGACTCTCACCCGTCACAACTGTGGTTTAGCATTCAACACCATCCTCAAGGGGACCTTTATGTGGATTTTGGAGCTCTTTCTCCAGGAAGTTCCCTCCTCCTTGGTACTCTGACCCTCAAATTCCAGACACCTAACTCTTCCAAAATTCCGACCTCTGTCTCCTGCCTTCACTGCAATCTGAAAAGTGTCTCCAGACAGAAAGCCCAGATGCTCAGAAAGCCCATGTTGTTTGCTTCCCTTCTCTCCTGAATCACAGTCCTGCACTGCCTCTGGTCTAATGTGCAGAAACAGTTACCCCATAGACTTCATCCAGTTTTCTCATTGTTTACTATGAGAAGGTGCTCCCATCATGGTGACTCCCTCATAGCCAGAGGCAGGAGTAAGCCTGTATGAAATTTGACAATTTATAAAAATGTTTTAGTTACTTTTTAATTTTTTTAATGCTTTATTTTTAAAAGTAAATGAATTCCAAGGACATCACATCATAAGAAACATCTAATCTAGTACACTGGCTTTCACACTTGGTTGCAACTTGGAACAACCTGGAGTATCACTCCCAGAGTTTCTGCTTTAAATAGTCTGGGATGTCACTTAAGCCTCAGAAATGTTTAAAGCCCCCTTTGTGATTCTACTCTGCACTTAAGCTTGAGAACCACTGGTTTGGTATACTGAGTAGTCAGTGGCTGACACTATACCATGGAGGGATGGATATAGTATATTTGTAGGTATAGAGGTTTTTGGGTGCACATGTGACCGAGTATACATATATACATGAAGTATACCCTCCGCCTAGCTCTCCGGATCAGTAGCTCTCAAGCATGATTGTTGGAGAAACCCTATTCAAGATAAATGCCTACCAAAGGATATTTTTCTAGTTCAGGATGTGCCTCACTAGGCCTAAGAAAAGAGTAGAGAATGCTTGCTGTTCAGGTGGTTAGTGACCACTAGGAGCAGCTGTTTATAAATGAGTAAGGGCCTATATTTCATGGATCAACCTTTTGATCATCCGTTCATTAACACTAGTCGGAGCGGCTACACCAGAATCAGACCAGAGAAGGCATACGTCTGGAATGCCAGGGCTCAGAATAGAGCTTATGTCCCTCTCCTCTGCTCTCCAGTTGCTTAAGTTTTTCAGACCAAAGCCACCACATACAGGAATATTGGTGGTTAATCTATCGCTATTGAATCAGAGATTGAATTGAAAAACTTCACACCCTAAACTGAATTTTCTTCTCTGAATATACTCAAAAGAATGAACACGTGGAGGAAATACACATTCATTGATAGCCAGGTGGTTCATATGTATCAGCTCAATAATAGCACCAACCATCTTAGGGGATTGGATAGCCTCATTATAAAGAAGGAACCAAGGAAAGCTTTAGAACCTTCTTTCTCATGATTTAACTCAGTGAGCACAGAGGACAAATACAACTGATGAAAGTGTATCTACCCTCAACAAAACACATGAGCCTGCCTAAGGCCAGCCTAGTGTCTCTTGCTCCTCATGGAATCCCAGAGGCTCCTGGGTAGAACTACTAGGTCTCTACGAGCACACGCATGAAAACTACTTACAGATAAGGACCATACCAGGTCTATTGTCCTATGATCCTGTTGTTACAGCATCTTTCCCAAGTTAGGCAGCCAATTAATGTTTATAGAATATGACTTATTCTTCAGCACCTGGGTGGCTCAGTCAGTTAAGCATCTGCCTTCAGCTCAAGTCATGATCCTGGAGTCCTGGGATTGAGCCCTGCATCCAGCTCCTTGCTCATCGGGGAGCCTGCTTCTCCCTTGCCTGCTGCTCCCCCTGCTTGTGTGCTCTCGCTCTGAGACAAATAAATAAATAAAAATCTTAAAAGAAAAAAAAAAAGGAATATGAAATTTTTTCTTCATCTCACAGAGGGGTCCCTCCCAGCTAACGAAAGTCCCTTAAATTTACCCATGAAAACTCATTCGGGCTGGCATTATGCAAAGGATATAGGCATTGGACAGAGCTGGCTTCACATCCCAGAGCCAACTATTTATGTTACATAAAAATCTCTAAAACTCATTTATCCATTTACGAAAGGAGAATGAAAACATAGTGTCTGTGTCACTCAAGGTAACAGCAGGACACTGATGACATCCTGAATTTGGTAATTGATGAGAATTTAATACAAGGACTATTCACAAAGGTGTGGGCAGGGTTTAGGGGAACCCACAGCGTGGAGCAATTATGACACTCAGCCTGAGGGGGCGGGGGGGGGGGGAGAGTTACTGGGACCTAGCTGTATGGAGAAGAGTGCTTAACAGAAGCTGAGTGTTCTGGGAGAGGGATGCAGCCAACCCAGAATTACCCAGAAAAGTAAATACCTGACCTCACTCTCCTCTCACCTTCCAATTGCACGTCACCGCCTCACATTAACCAAACCCAACGGGAAGATAGAGGACAAAGGAGAAGGGTAGAGGAGGATAGAGAGTAGAACCTGGGGTGGGGGCACATTAATAGTACAGTACCTACATCATGAGCTCTGAGGATTAAATAGTCAGGCTGCCGTGGATGCTCAGTGTGTGACAGCTCATTTCTCTTTCCTCTGGCACTTAGCTCCTTCCTCTTAGGTCATGTCTCCTGTCAGTCTCCTCCTCTGAATCTCCTCCTCCCCTCTTCCCCATCCCAGTCTAATTCTTCCCAGAGGCCTGGCTCCAGCCCTGACCACCCAGCCTTTACTACCTCCGTCTGTTCTTGACATACTTGCCATTCTTGAAGAATTGTAGTATCACATTCTTTTACCTGGAGGGCAGTCTGTCCCTGGCTAAAACCCCTTCCCCCCTACCCTGAAAACATCCACAACTGAAGTAAATGGGGAAAGGTATAAATTCAGGCAACATAGAGTAAATAACACCCTTACTCCAACTTGTACTTTAGGGGCGCCTGGATGGCTCAGTGCATCTGCCTTTGGCTCAGATCATGATGGAGCCTCATATCAGGCTCTCTGCTCAGCGGGGAGTCTGTTTATCTCTTTCCCTCTGCCTGCCACTCCCTCTGCTTGTGTTCTCCTCTCTCTCTGTCAAATAAATAAATAAAATCTTAAACAAACAAAAAACCTTGTACTTTACTATGTAGACACAAGACCTTTGCTACAGTTTTAACTTGTTCAGTTGTCTGGTTGTTTAGGCCAGAAAGATTGGCACCAGCAAACGGAGGGGAAAAAAAAAAGAGAGAAAGAGAGGATTGGCAGACATGGTAGAAGTGATGACTGAGATTCAGACTAAGAGGAAAGAGAGAGACAGAAGAACTAAATGGAAGTCCCAAGGACATTCATGAGCAAAATAAAGATATTCCAATCCTTAAACAAAGGTAAAATTATGTTCAAAGTTGTCTGGTTAAAAATGCAGAAAATAATAAAATGTTTTACTACATGGTTTCTATCAAAAGGTGGTGAAAATCAAAATTATGTTGAAACTTGCAGAATTGTTGCCTAAATTACCTGGAAAATTCACTCATGTGGCGTACTTCATTCTGAAGATAATTAAGGAGTTAATATACTGTCTTACATTGGTCATTATTGTTTCTTATTTTGGTCCTCTCTCCTTTATGTATAGAGTCCGAAGATTGACATCTTTGGGTCCCTCTGAAGTTACCATGGAGGTGGATACATGATAATTCTTTATAGCAGAAGAATAAACAGCTATTGAATCCTGCAAACTTGAGTTCAAATCCCACCATTAAATAATATCAGGTAAGTCTGAATATGATTACTTGCAGATTGGTCCAAACTGAAGGGCAGAATGAGGGAGCAAAGAAGATAAAAACTGTTTCAGAACATGCCTTTACGTAATGCACAAGTTACCCCCACCATACACGGATTCAACTGAGAAACCACTATTGGAAGTCTTCTATTTTCACTAGGGTATCCCTAGCATTTTGAAAGGTTCTGGCAAGACAAATACCACAACGATATCAAAAAATAGGTAGGGCTTTTATTCCCTGCCTGTCACAAATGGCAATCAATCAATGATAGATCATGAACAACTGAAAAAAAAAAGAAAAGAAAAGTAGGTTCTGGCACATAGTAGTCACTCAATAAGATTTCAGGTACTGGAGGTTTAAAGACAAATATGGGTCAATGTTATCTAAAGGTCTTCGGAAAGCAAAGAGAAAATGTTTGGATTACCTCCATCCTTTTTTTCACCCAGAGTCTTGAATATCTCCTCATCTATCTTTTTATGCAAGGCTAAGTGTGGATCCAAATGTTCCAAGACTCCTAGTCTGAGGAGTCTTTTGAAGCTTGGCTATTTATCAACATAATCCAAGTGTTTGTCTTCTTGTCGGTAGGCCTGGTTTATCCTACTGATGTGTGTTGAGTCAGTTCCTATCAGGTTAAGTTATGTGATCATATTCAACCTCATGAGATAATATTATACCATAAGAGATAATATTATTCTCAAATTTACTGATCAGAAAATTAAGGCTCTGAGAGGTTGAATAATTTTTCAAAAGTTACAACTAGAAATAATGGAACCAAGGTTCCAACCAAACATCTGCCTTTCAGATATTCTGATTTTCATATCTCAGCCATAACAGAGCTTCCCAGAGAACCTCTGGACATGGGGTCCAAACATGACCCTTAGGGTTTAAGCCAGGCCTCCAAGATTTATTCAGTTTGTTTTAGTCCAGATGCCAAACAAGACAACTAAGAGAGTTGTGACCAGGGCAGAGTTTACAAAGGTATTTGCAACCAATCGAATCCTAAGGGTGGAAGTCTACTATAATGGAAAGGAGTTCAGACACCTGGTTTTTAGACCCAGCTGTATCAATTAAGTCAGATGGTGGTACAATTATTATTATATTTGTTAGGAAGCTCACATGACATATAGAAAAAAATCATAATAACAATGTAATTAATTTCTTTATTTAAAAAAAGAAGAAGAAAAGAAATGTGATAGAAGTTTAAAGAAGGTGCTGGTTAGCCTTTTAGGAAAACATGTGGTGGAAGCAGTATTTTAGACCATTGATTACAGTGAGAGTTTTCATCTATCTTTGGTTTTCATTTGTTCTGGCCTTTTTTTCTATCACTCATTAACATGAATCATTAAGGTCTACTTCAAGGTCCTGCAAAAACTTGTATATTCAGTATGATCCCAACTATGTTAAAAAAAATAAATGATCCATTTAAGAAACTGGAAGGAAATACACTCAGTTGCTAGTATTGATTATCACTGAGTTATGAGTTTTTTTCTTTTCATAAAAGCATTCTTTTCATAATGAACACATTATTTTCTGAGTGAAAAAATAATACCTGCTCATTTTGAGTCCTGTTAGTACTCACTCAAATATGTACCTTAAAATAAACAACAATGAAGTAATTGAACAAGTAAAGAGTGTCTCAAAAAGTTCTTATCCATAAATACGATCTAATTAGAAATAAATCAAAAATGAAAGGGAAAAGATTATTCTGTCAAATGTACCCATTATTTTTATAACTATGACTTTATTTCTGGGATTGTACTGATCCTTGAATGTGAAGATAGAGCCTTCTGCATAGGATACTTCAACATTGTAAAATGTCTCAAATTATTACCCACCCAGAACTGTGGCCACAGAACAGAATAGTCCATAATCAGCACAAGCTGTGAGCTACTCAGTAGAAATTCCTGACAATATCTACCTTAGCCAGGGTTTTCTTGTGGGTGTGTGTTCATTGAGCTGGGGCATGAAGTTAGAAGGGCACATGTTTGAAAGCTCCATGTATATATTCCGTTTTCTTGGAATACAGGAAAATATCCACAGTCCAGTCATGTGGACCAAGTTCAAGGTATACCCCACCCCTCTATACACACACACTGTGTTACTTTAAATGCTCAACATCAATTGATGTCCAGTCTTGCTGAAGGCTGGCTGAGGTTCTTCACCACTCCTTCATCAACTTCAAATATTTGTTCAGCTGCTACCTTCGATTTTTCCAGGAGAAAAAAATAAGACAGAAGTATTTGTATTTAAACCTAATTGTCAAATGTTCTGGATGCTGCAATGGCCTAAGTGAAATAAACCCAAAATATGCATAGTCACCGGTGACTGGGAACATGTTTCAGTGATGCCACCATATTTGTAGACAGTTCACTGCCCAACTGAGAATTTCATGTCAACTCATCATTACCTTATGAGACATAAAAAGGTTTCATAATCACTTGTCATTTTTTGCTGTTTGGCAATCAGTTTATTACTTTCTTCTGACACCGTTGTGTTTTTCCTGATAGAATATCTTTTTCAGCAACTGTTTTGAACAAAGCACTGTCATATGTTGTGGAAAAGGGAAGAATTAAGGCTAATCTGTTGGTACTTTTATCTTTGCTTCAACCTCCTAAGGGAATGTGAAACGTGTGATTCCTCTTTTAGAATATTTGCTTTACATGTCATTGCTATAGTGTAGTTCTTAATCATGACAATGATATAAAATGTTTTAAATACTTCTCATAATTTTTTCATGTAATATAGGATTATTACTAGCTATGTTTTATGATATAGAGATATTATGGATACCCAAACCAGGTCTACATATTTTAATTCATTCTACAAACATGTCAAATACTGGGGAGTTAAATCCCTAGAGGGTGAGTCTTGTCCAATGAAAGACAGGAGACAGGAAGGAACCTTGTCAGTTCCAGCTCAAGATAGTGACACATGAAGATCCTGAACACATCTCTTCCCACAGCAGATCTATAGCTATGTATGGAATAATTTCCTCTGAGGAGAAAAACAACTAAAACCCCTTTACATCAGGCAAATGAAAGAGAAACCACATTGAAGTGGGTAGTTAGGACTGAGACACAAGGAGAAAAGAGAAAAGAAAAAGAAAAAGGAGAAACAACAACAAAAAGATGGCACTTGTTTCCTTTTTTTTCTTTTTTCCTTTTTCTTTTTTTTTTTTTTTTGGCACGTGCCATCTTTGTACTCCCCAAATGCGCTGTGTCAGCCAGTGGGCACCATCTTTGCACTCTCCCTCTGCCATGCTCCAGACCACCACTATCTTCCAGAGGGGAGCTTACACACACCATGGTCTGGTGCCCTGATTTTTACATATGTTGACCTTGTTTTTGCAGCTCCCACTGGGAAACACCCCTTGATCACCAGGCTTGGAGGCCAGGAGGGCTTGCACTCCTGGGTCCCATGGGACTGTAACATTTGGAGACACAGTTCTGGGTAGACTACCACTTCCAGGGCACTAGGAATATAATGCCTAGGAATAAATTTAACCAAGGAGGTGAAAGATCTATACACTATAAATTATAAGACATTGATAAAAGAAATTGAAGAAGATATAAATGAAAAGATTTTCTGTGCTCATGGATTGGAAGAATTAACATTGTTAAAATGTCCATACTGCCCAAAGCAATCTACAGACTCAATGCAATCCCTATCAAAATTCCAGTGGCTTTTTTTTTTTTTTTTTTTTTTTTTTTTACAGAACTAGAACAAACAATTCTAAAATTTGTATGGAATCACAAAAGACCCCAAATAGCCAAAGCAGTCTTGAAAAACAAAAAGCTGGAGGCACCACATTCCCTGATTTCAAACTATATTACAAATCTATAGTAATCAAAACAGTATGATATTAACACAAAAATAGACACATAGATTAATGGAACAGATAGAGCCCAGAAGTAAGCTCATGCAGGAATGGTCAATTAATTTATGACAAAGGAGCCAAGAATATATAATGGGGAAATTGTAATCTCTTTAATGAATTGTTCTGGGAAAACAACTGCAAAAGAATGAAACTAGACCTTATCTTACACCCATACCCCCCAATTTTTTTTATTTTATTATTATTTTTTTAATAATAATATTTTTTATTATGTTAGTCACCATACAGTACATCCCTGGTTTTTGATGTAAAGTTCCATGATTCATTAGTTGCGTATAACACCCAGAGCACCATGCAATACGTGCCCTCCTTACTACCCATCACCAGTCTATCCCATTCCCCCACCCCCTTCCCTCTGAAGCCCTCAGTTTGTTACCCCCAAATTAACTCAAAATGGTTTAAAGACTTGAATGTAAGATGTGAAACCATAAAACTCCTAGAAGAAAACATAGTAAACTCCCTGATATTGACCTTAGCAATGAGTTTTTGGGTTTGACATAAAAAACAAAGCCTATGAAAGCAAAAATCAACAAGTGGGACTACATCAAACTAAAAAGCTTCTTCACGTCAAAGGAAATCATCAACAAAATGAAAAGGACTAAATGGGAGAAAATATTTGCAAATCATGTATCTGATAAGGGGTTAATATCTAAAATATATAAAGAAGCCATACAACTTTCAATAGCAGGAAACAATCTGATTGAAAAATGGGCAGAAGGTCTGAGTAGGCATTTTTCCAAAGAAGACATACAGAATACAGATGGCCAACAAGTACATGAGAAAGTACTCAGCATCACTAATCATTAGGGAAATGCAAATCAAAACCACAATGAGATATCACCTCATTTCTGTTAGAATGGTTATTCTCAAAAAGACAAGAAATAACAAGTATTGGCAAGGATATGGAGAAAAAGGAATCCCTGTGAAGTATTGATGAAAATGTAAGTTTATGCTGCCACTGTGGAAAGCAATATAAAGATCCCTCAAAAAGTTAAAAATAGAACTGCCATATGATCCAGCACTTCTACTTTTGAGTTCTTATCTGAAGAAAATGAAAACACTAACTTGAAAAGATATATGCATGCCATGCTCGTTGCAGCATTATTTACAATAGCCAAGCTAAGGAAAAAAACATAAGTGTCCATCGATGGATGAATGGATAAGGAAGTTGTGGGGTGTGTGTGTATGTGGATAAAACAGAATATTCAGCCATAAAAAAAGGATGAAATCTTACCAGTTGTGGCAACATGGATGGACCTTGAGAGCGTTATGCTAAGTGAAATAAATTAGAGAAAGACAAAACCATATAATCTCTCTTGTATGTGGAATCTGGGGGGGAAAAAACAAACAAGCTCATAGATACAAAGAACAGACTGGTGTTTACCAAAAGCAGGGGATGGGAGGTGGACAAATGGGTGAAGGGACTCAAAAAAATACAAACTTCCAGTTATAAAATAAATAAGTCATGGGGATGTAATGTAGAGCATGGAGACTATAGTTAATAAAACTGTACTGCATTTTGAAAGTTGCTAAGAGAGTATCTTAAAACTTCTCATCACAAGAAAAAGAAAGTCTGTCACTATGTATGGTGATGAATATTAACTAGACTTATTGTGGTGATCATTTCACAGTGTTTAAAATATTAAATCATCATGTTGTACATCTGAAACTAGTATAATATTGTATGAAAATTAGGGGGCGCCTGGGTGGCACAGCGGTTAAGCGTCTGCCTTCGGCTCAGGGCGTGATCCCGGCGTTATGGGATCGAGCCCCACATCAGGCTCTTCCGCTATGAGCCTGCTTCTTCCTCTCCCACTCTCCCTGCTTGTGTTCCCTCTCTCGCTGGCTGTCTCTATCTCTGTCGAATAAATAAATAAAATCTTAAAAAAAAAAATATTGTATGAAAATTAAACCTCAATTAAAAAAAGAAGTCACCTTCTCTAAATTCACTCCACAAACTCGTAGTGAGCACCTAATATATTTTAGGCACTATACCTGCTTAATGATATTACATGGACCTTTGACATAGGCCAGATATTCCTGTTTCTTTTTATGGTGAAAGAAACATTTTTTTTTCTCCTTTATCTGGAAGCTACTTAAAAACTGGAGTCGATGGGAATAAAATAAATGGGCTTGCATGCAGAATATCTTCCCAAAACAGCCATTTCTCTTAGTGATAGCAAGTCTTGGAAATCTTGCTAGAAGCTACATGACTCTGTTAAAATACACAAGATCTCATCTTCCCATAATTATAGTATCAGGTGAAGAAGAAATCTTAGAAATCAAGAGGATTGCAAGGGTCAGGACATTTTTAAAAACTAAAAACCAACGAAGAGATTCCAAATTACCAATTTTTTGTTTCCAATATGAGCATTCAAAAGTAAACTCAAACTACTACTACACAATTTCATATTATAAAGAACATTTTAACCCCATAGGAAAGGAATGATCTCATAATACTAGAATTCTGTTATAAACTTAACATTATAAAAAAACTCATTAAATATTATTTTCTCATTTCACTCCCACTCTGGTTGCCCTGATACTAGACCTTTTGGTAAGGTCTAAATCGTGAGCTTTGTGGTAGACTCTGTTTTCTAAGAAAATTCTGATTATGCTGTGCTGTTCTTTTATCCTCATTTTAGAGATTAAGACAAATGAGGCTCAAGCAGTTTTGTCCAAGGTTACACAGCCAGTAAACTGCATCCCTGGGATTCAACTCCAGCCCAATATGTCTGATTATTCTGCAATTTTTCATTGTCCCAACTTATTTGTACTGATAATATAGAATCACTTAACTTAAAACAATGACTTACAAATATTTCTTTGTTTAGTAATTGTGAATTTTGTGAGAAGTATCAGACATGTGTTTAACACAGTATCTGTGTTAAAATAAAATCAAATGTGTTAAGATTAAAAATAAAAATTATGGCAGATACCTAACCCATATTTAGTTTCTCCTTCTTCTTTAGTAAAAGAGCCAAGAAATATTGGTTTGGGATACCTTCATATTTTTCAGCTTCCTTTACAGCTAAAGATAACTATGTGACACAGTTGTGACTGAGGAGATGCAATTGGAAACCACTAGGAAAGGATTCTGGGAAAGCTCTTTAATAGGAAACTCATTCTGTCCTTCACCTTTTTCCTTCATCCTACCTAGAATGTAAACTTGATGCTGGAAAAGAAGCATTTGTCTTCTTTTTTTTTTTTTTTTTTTTTTTTGGGTTTTTTTTTTTTTTTTGAGGTTTTTATTTATTTATTTGGCAGGGAGAGAGAGGGAGAGCAAGAGAGCACAAGCAGGGGGAGCAGCAGGCAGAGGAAGAAGCAGACTCTCCACTGAGCAGGGAGCCCAATGCAGGGCTCAATCCCAGGACCCTGGGATGGTGACCTGAGCCAAAGGCAGATGCTTGACTGACTGAGCCACTCAGGTTCCTCAAGGAACATTCATCTTTCAATGCTAAACAACATTTTGCAAATGAAAACCACATGCCAGGCATTCCCTAACTGATCAATGATACAGACATGCCTTGTAAAAATAATAAAAGTATTGAAAATGTGGATGCACATTAAGGAATTTTGAGGGTTTCAAGTAAAGAATCTGGATGCATAAATGTAGGCACTGGGAATTGTCAACAGATGTAAATAGGACACCTAAAGTGGAAAAATGGAGCAAGGGAGAAAGAAAAGAAAATTGTGCATTTGAGTGAAGAAAAGACCAAGGGATGGACCCTATGGTAGTTATTAAAAGCTGAAAACACACAACCTCAGCCATCAGTGTCTAGACTGAATAAACAGGAGCTTCTGAGTCCACGGACAGATGAGGCTTCCACCCAACCTAAACCTAATGGGACAGCATGAACTCAACTGATCAAACTCTTCAACTGTGTGTAATACTCCCTTGCTCACACTGATGTAAAAGTAAGTTTGAACCAAATCTGGTTGAAGCTGACGTGAAATGCAAAGACCAAGTTAGAAGATACCAATGAAGATAACAGAGTGGGTGGGATCAAGAGCTGGCAGGACTCAGGGCTCCATCAGGCTTTCTTCAGTAGTTCAAGCTTTAGTTGATTCTTCACTCATTTATTCAACAAACCTACGCTGAGTGCCTGGTATGTTCCAGGCATTGCTAGCAAAAGATGGAGATTCCTAAATCCATTTTTCAAAAAGTTAAAAACATGACTCACATGATCAGTGTATTTAACTAATTTTTGATCAATTTATTAATTCACATAGAATGATCAATTTATCTGACTAATATAAGAGGGAATCAGCAGAAGCATAAACCATTATCAAAGAGCATATGAGGAACTGAGAATTTATAGAGATTAAAGAAAGAATATTCAAGCAAAATTGCTACGGTAGATATGAAATGAATAAACCGTCCTCTGTAGTTAAATTTTCTACTAGACAGAAATACACATAGCTTTTTGACAGAAATCTTCAAGTTAAAATGTAACGTCACAGAGTCAGGGCCCTGATCCACAAAAAAATAGAATTATCAAACTATAGGCATTTTCTCCTCAATTATTGGATAGTCCTGGGTAGGTCCAGAATGACACTGAAAGGACATACAATCCTCTTTGCCATGTTTCTAAGTATCAGATAATTTTGAAAACAAAATCAGATTCTTAGAGCTGGTTTATTACAATGATACTTCCCAACTTCAAGAAAGGAAAAAAAAAAGGGACGAAAAAGAATGAAATCCTCAGTATAAATATATACCTGGAACTTGCATAGGAAACTTCATTTCACTCACCTGAACAAAGTGATTATTATTAAACAAACTTTAAAAATGAAAAAATTGAGACTGAAAGCATTGAGATCACACAATAAGAGGAGCCACTCGTCTCAAATCCATACACATCCGTTCAAACCTCGAAGTTCTGTCCACCAGGCCACATGGCCACTCATGAAATTCACCAGTTTGTGGAGCCAGTCACTCATTGGTTAATCGGACAGTATTTATTGACACACACACTCAGCAATGAACTAAATATTTAGGTTATATACTCATTCAGGCTCCGTCTTACACAGCTCGTATTCTAAGGGGGCCCCAGACCTTCATTTTAGCTAGCTGTCACCGCAAGAATTAACCACTGACATATTTTTTTAAAAGGGGGGCCAGTAATATAAAGTGCTTTATTTTTCTTTTTAGAAGCATGTTCCTCATTCTGCCCTCACAGCACACAGATGAGTGCTCCTTTTATCCAGCGGTCTCTGCCTCTTGCTCCCTAGTCTTCCCCTTCCCAAGCCATTTCATTCCTGAGCTCAGAGCTGCAGAGCTTTCCATATAAGTCAAACAGACACCTCACACCCTGGATTCAAAGGTTTCAGATGCCTAAATGACTAGCAGCTGCTGTAGAGAAACCTGAGCCAGGAGGCCTTTCAAGCACCGGCTCCACCAATGCCCCTTCCCTCCGGTGACGGGTGCATGCTGGGCCAGGGCTGGACCGAAAGTCAGGCCAGGCTAGAGCTCGGCTTTCACTTAGGGCACATGTCTCAGGAAGCTGTTCCTTATTACAAAATGTCACAGCTACGTGTCCAATGTGAGCAACACTCAGGAGGCTCTCGGGGTGGTCATCCACCCCGGATTGCATCACTGGTGCAACGGAGCCCAAAGGCAGGCTCCACGGTGGTCCAGGAGTGGAAGCAATGCCTTTGGCGCTCAGCAAGAATGCAAAACAGCAAGAGCATGTACCTTTACAACTCATGCAGACTTTCCTTACTTCCTTGGAAACCAGTAAAATGCATTTCCTGCCTCTGAGCTGCTGTGATGTGATTACGCAATGCTTAAGCAAGAGGCCATGAAATTTTAGACCTGTAAGGACCATTGAAAGAAAAGGAAGGAAGGAAGGAAGGAAGGAAGGAAGGAAGGAAGGAAGGAAAGAAGAGAAAGAAAGAAAGAAAGAAAGAAAGAAAGAAAGAAAGAAAGAGGGGGGAAGGAAGGGAGGGAGGGAGGGAAAGAAGGAAGGAAGGAAGGAAAGAAGAATGGTAACTACTGAGGTGATGGCTGTATTAATTAGCTAGATTGTATTGATTATTTCATCATGTTAAACACCTTAAATATTTACAATTGTCATTTGTCAATTATACCTCCCACCTTCTCCCTCAATCAGCCATTCCAAGGTTTAAGGATATCTGCTGCCAAACTGTTTTTCTCCTGGGGCATAAGTGAAATCTCTCAAACCACAGCTTAATAGTTCCTCTGTCCTCTTGTTCTGTGTTTGTGGAGATGGCATGAGACTGGTCAGCATCACACCGAAGTATAACTCACTGCAAACTTTTAAGCACAGACTTCTCTTCTGTAAATATCCTCAATCCCCAAGTGTCTAGAATTACATGGCTGTTCTAGGCGAGCCATGAAGCTGGACGAGAATCCAGTCTCAGTGTGTTCCCTGTGGGCCTAAACAGAAGGCTCTAACCAGCGGGAAAAGGCCTGATGGGGCCAGGTCCACTCCTACAATTCCTAGACCAAATGCTAGGAGACAAAGGGAGGCCCATTGCCGTATATCAATATATCTATATCTATCTGTCTCTATATTTTAAGATTTTATTTATTTATTTGACAGAGAGAGTGAGCACAAGCAGGGGGAGCGGCAGGCAGAGAGAGAGGGAGAAGCAGGCTCCCCGCAGAACAGGGAGCCCCAATGTGGGGCTCGATCCCAGGACCCTGAGATCATGACCTGAGCCAAAGGCAGACGCTTAACCAACTGAGCCACCCAGACACCCCTCAATATATTTTAAAGCGTGAAACAAGCTAACAAACTTTGTTAAGATATGTTCTTTCTTCCTTCTTTGAAAAATATACCTTCATAATGCCAAAATGGAAAAATATTTCAAATACTGTTTATTTTAAAATACCTGAAAGTCAATATAACATCAAAGAAAAATGAATTTAATTCAAGTGGGGGTATTCTGTTGCCAAACTGCCAGTGTTAGAATGAGTTCCAAGGCAAAGTATTTTCTTGCCATATCTCAGCACATCACTAATTACATTGCTAAAGATTTTTCACATAATCTGGGTTCTACTGACAGCAAAGCCACATTAGACATACTTTCTTGAGACATTATAGTTCTTAGATATTTTTTTTTTAAGATTTTATTTATTTATTCGACAGAGAGAGACAGCCAGCGAGAGAGGGATCACAAGCAGGGGGAGTGGGAGAGGAAGAAGCAGGCTCATAGCGGAAGAGCCTGATGTGGGACTCGATCCAGTAACGCCGGGATCACGCCCTGAGCCGAAGGCAGACGCTTAACCGCTGTGCCACCCAGGCGCCCCTAGATATTTTTTTTTAAATTAACTTCAATTTACAGAAATTTTTCTCTTCTAGGGCAATAGCAGTTGGAATTGTCAACGAATTCTTTAAGCAATACCTAGGTTCAGAAAATATAATAGTACACATTATGTTAAGACATTTTAATGTGGTCACATATAATAAGTTATTATTACAAAAACGTCATAAAATATCTTAAGTTTGTCATATAAGCTACAATTGCATTGTAATTGTATCACCTCTTTATGCAATAGTCAAATTCATAAGATCTGTGTTTCATATAGCTATTCTAGTGGCTCTCATGTGTTACCTAAATTTAATTTAGTTGCTTTAAAATATTTAGTCATTATTCTCAGCAGCCCATGTCTGAGAGTAGTTATGACATTAGTCCTGATATGTGTTTCATCAAGATGTCTCTCCTTTGACTCGATCCAGAAAACACTGCATATAATCTCTGAATTGTTCCCAATGTCATTACTATAAGCATTGTGGGGACCGTTCTCCTAGTAACAAATTCCAGTTATGTACCTTACAAGGCACAAAAAACATTTCTGTGTTTTGGCCAACATTCTACTTTGCACACTTGTCCCCTTACCCACCAAGTTTGTGCCACTATCCTACACCTTTCCTTGGTGATCTGTAATTACTTAAATAAGCTGAATATGGTTTTTTATTTGTTAAATTGTATTAAATATTTTTATAAAAATAAAACTATTTGGAATCTTAGCTTCAGTACCAATCTAATTGCCAATGTGAAGAATCAGTATCATCCTCCATATTTGCTAAATCTAGACCAGGGTTGTCCACCAGAATTTTCTGCAATAATGGAGATATTCTTATTTGAACTGTCCAATATGGCAACCACACTGCACATGTGGCTATAGAGCACTTGAAATGTGGTAAGTTCTGCTGAGAACCTACACTTTTAATTTTATTTAATTTCATCTTATTTAAATTTAAATGGCCACGTGAGACTACCATATGGATAACATAGATCTTGATCTACATAAAAACAAATTTAAAAGTGATATGAATTTTTCATGCTGCAAAATATTTCTCAGTTGCTAGTGTTGTGCTAATAATTAATGCCTCTTTGTCCCTACCTGGAAACCCTCTTTCATTATGCAAAATGTATTGACTTCATGCTATCCGAGAGGAAGGATTTATTAATTAATTTGTCTTTTTTTTACTTAAGAGTCCTGCTGCTCAAATTATTCCCATGCTGTGATTTAGTACCCATCTCCACTGTATTGTCCCACCCAGGACAGAGATGTGGAGTATTGTTTTGCTGGGGCCTGAACTGTTTTTCTACTACATGAGACCTTCTAAAATGAAGTCCTTGATCAAGGGCTCCTCTTCCCCAGATCTAGGGTGAGGCATGTGGATATAAAGGAGGATCCTGAGGTGCAAAGAAGGTGAGGAGAAGAGGAAGGACAGGAGGGCACAGAGATTGGCTTATCCTCTCCCCACCCCTTACTTTCTCAACTCTGGATGCCCAGTTGTGGAAATAAATGGTAGCTGGCAGCTTCCTGACCACAACTTTCTTTCCATGAAAATGTTCTCTATTCTGAAGGAGGAGGCTAGAAGTTTGCATAATCAATAATCAGTAACTAATAATTGATTAAATGAATGAACAAAGCCTACATCCGTACCACCCCCATCAACACTAGGAGGGGTTTTGCAATCAGCCACTCTTTGCAGTCTAACAATTGAACACATTTAGCTATAGTCCTGAGAATCTTGGGATTCAGTTTTATCTGTAAATCGGGAAGTTTGCATATTAGAAAAAAAAACACATCTTGATCTTCACTAAGGTGTTATAATGTTCACTGTCTAGATTTCTTTTTTTTTTTAAAGATTTTTTTTATTTATTTATGTGACAAAGAGACAGCCAGCGAGAGAGGGAACACAGCAGGGGAGTGGGAGAGGAAGAAGCAGGCTCCCAGAGGAGGAGCCCGATGTGGGACTCGATCCCGGAATGCCGGGATCACGCCCTGAGCCGAAGGCAGATGTTTAACGACTGTGCTACCCAGGCGCCCCCACTGTCTAGATTTCTAATACAATTGCTGGATCTGTCACATGAGAGGACAGTAAAAAAAGAATTCCTCATTATAGGAACACCATTTCAGAAACACTGCACTTGTTTGCTAGGGCAGCCATTGTCGGTAGGACCATGTTCCCTCTGAAAGCACTAAGGATCTATTTCAGTCCTCTTTCCTGGCTTCTGGTAGTTCCTTGGCTTGTGGCAACGTAACTCCCGTCCTCATGTAGCATTCTCCCTATGCGTGTGTGTGTCTGTGTCCCGATTTCCCCTTTTTATGGGGACACCAGTCATACTGAGTTATGGGGCCCACTCTACTCCACTATGACTTTATCTTAACTCATTACAACTGCAGTAACTCTATTTCCAAATAAAGTCATACTCTGAAGTTCTGGGGGTTGGGACTTCAACATATTAATCTGGGAGGGACACAATTCAACCCACAACATACACACTACAGATTCTATTTTAAATATATTGCTATGTTGCATTCACCTAGTACTTTCTTCTGTTCTAAAAATTTCATATATTTTGCAGATAGATCATGTGTCATTTTCATTTTATAGATAATGAGGTTAGAAGAGCATAAAGAAGGAAAGTGGCATTCCTAAATTCACACAATTGTTTCCAACACTGTTTTCCAAGTGTCCTGATTTCTAGGCCAGTGATTTAACTCTAAGATTAGATTTTATTACTTCTTCTCCATACATTTTTTTTTTTAAGCTGCCATTATGGCTATTGCTCTAATTCCCAACCAAACCGAATGTTCAAAAGCTACTCAGTCTTGTCTGTTTCCTGTCCCCATAAAAATTTCAACTTCATCTTTTGTTTTCCTGTTTGGTCTGAAGAACAAGATAAAAATTTTCACAGAGATTGACACTAGGTCCTGAGTCATTCTGCGGGCAAAATCAGGTGGTTTGTGACTCTGAACCTCAGGGCAAGCCTTGGTTCCTCAGAGTTATCGGAGTATCCCTGGGCATCTGGCTGATGGGATCTCTGCAGTTCCTTAGGGGCAAATCACAGAGAAGGTAGCAAAAACCAAAAATTTGAAGTCAGGCAGGAGCTGGCTAAATTTCCACCATGACCACGTACTAGCTGTAAGTAAAATCTCAGACTTACTACAACTTCAGTAATGTAATGGGACTCAGAAAAGTCCATATAGGAGCATTTTCTAAATCATAAAGCACTGTACTAATGCTAGCTCTTCATGTAATAGTAAGTATATTCCACTACTGTCCCACTGAACATTTGAGCTAGATGTTCTGGCCCTAATGCCACTTCCAACCATCTAGACATTCAGAATACTACTCTCTGTTTCTGAGCATCCTGCCCATGGAAATTGTGTTGTCTACGTGGGGTGGGTCAGGGAAGAACTAAGTAAGTGTGGGGCGCAGTTGCGTACCATTTCTGCTGATGACCAGCACATGATGAGACTGTGGATGGGGAGACCTGTCCAGAGTAGATGGTCTGGGAAAAGGACTAGCCCCATGCTGCTTCCTGGCCCTAGCTCCAGATGTTCCATACTCAGGACTGGCTTTGGAACTCTATCTTATCCTTTGAGGCCTTCCCTTCTCTCTTTCCTCCATACCATGCAGTCTTCACCTAGTCTACAGTAGGGAAAGTTTCAGTACGGTCTGGGGAAGTTAGAGTGGATCAAATATCCTTCCAGTTCTTTTTGAAATTTTCAAAGCAGGAAAGTCAAGGGTTTGACTGCTGTCTGATTCTCTCTATTGACCTTCCTCATGCTAACAGATAATATATATTTAGATACCTGGTGATAGGAAGGACTTCAGGCCTCAGAAGGAAAGTGGATCGTGTGAAATATATATATATATGTATATGTATATGTATATATATATATACATATATATATATATATCTCAACTCTAACATATATTATTGAAAAATTTGGTCAATACATAATTCATAGTGGAGACTTCTCTGCCCCATTAGAAGACAAAATCACAGATTCGCTCCAGGCAGGTCATTTAATGTAACTCTAATCAAAGAGGCTTCCACTGGGGACAGGAACGCAGATACCATCCTTCTTTGCTAATGTTAGCTATGGAATCTGGGGCTGGTCCCTGAATGCCTGCAGGTCAACTGAATAATGGCTTCCAAAGACACTGGGTCCCAATCTTGTGACCCTGTAGATGTTACCTTATATGGTAAAAGGATCACTGCAAACGGGATCAAGCTAAAGATCTCAAGATGAAGAGATTATCCTGGATTATCTGGGTGGGCCCTACATTGGATCACAAGTGTCTTTATAAGAGATAACAGCCCCAGGGGCGCCTGGGTGGCACAGCGGTTAAGCGTCTGCCTTCGGCTCAGGGCGTGATCCTGGCGTTATGGGATCCAGCCCCACATCAGGCTCCTCCGCTGGGAGCCTGCTTCTTCCTCTCCCACTCCCCCTGCTTGTGTTCCCTCTCTCGCTGGCTGTCTCTCTCTGTCAAATAAATAAATAAATAAAATCTTTAAAAAAAAAAAAGAGATAACAGCCACAGAACAGACAGATTTGAAGATGCTGCACTGCTGGCCTTGAAGGGCTCATCATTAGCCAGTGAATGGAAGGAGTGCCCACAGCCACCAGAAACTGGAAAAAGCAAGGAAAAGGACTCTCCCCTAGAGCCTCCAGAGGGAGCACAATTCTGCCAACACCTTGATTTTGGCCCAATGATACTGATTTCAGATTGCTGGCCTCCAGGACTCCGAGAGAATAACTTTCTATTGTTTTAAGCCATGAAGTTTGTGGCATTTTGTTACCGCAGCCCTAGGAAACTCATACAATAGATCTGAGTCCAAATTTCTCATGTGTTGAATTGGGTTTGACATGCAGAATAGTCAGTGGCTCTCAACTCTGGCTACACAGTAGATCAGCAGGAGAGCTTTTAAGTGATTCTAATGTGGGCCTAGGTCCAAAGATTCTGTTTAACGGTTTGGGGTGAGACCTAGGTATCAGTACTTATAAAAGCCCACAGGTTGGGGGCACCTGTGTGGCTCAGTTGGTTAGGCATCGGACTCTTGATTTTGGCTCAGGTCATGATCTCAGGGTCATGAGATCAAGCCCCAAATCGGGCTCTGCATGGAACCTGATTAAGATTCTCTCTGTCCCTCTCCCTTTCTCCCTCCTCACTCTCTCTCTCTTAAAAAAAAAAAAGCCCACAGGTTGTTGTAAGGTAAGAAAGTATGGAGCCACTGTACTAGATGGCTCTTCCCAAAATTAACATGGTTTGGTTCTATGTCTTTGCACTTTAACACCATGGACTCTAGTATTTGCATGTGGGATAAGAAATCTCTGGGGAGGACAAGGGGAAAGAAAGCCTCCAGGAGAAACCACGACAAGAACTGCGTAGTATGAAAGAGAGCCAGAAGGACATCACAGCAAATTCTAGCATGTCCCTTTAATGTTCAACAGCCTTGCTCTCCTGGGAAGGGTGAATGAAATCACCCCTAACAGTGAGGAAACACTGTAGAAGTAGGTGACTTTCAGAAAGGCTACATCAAATGGTAAGCCAATTTACTTCTGTGCTCTGTCAGAATAAAAATCAAAGGACCAGCAGGGATTCAAAGGATTCCCTTTCTTAATGATTCATTCATCCATTTATGAAGTATTTATTGGAGTGCTTTCTTGTGTGCCATTCAACATTCAGTCATTCAACAAATGCTACAGGGGGCATTCTGTGTATCAAGTACTGTTCTAGGAACTTAAAATCCAGATAAAATCCAGAAAAATCCTGTCCTTGATGGGGTACTGCTTGGGGGCAGGGCGGGGGAGGGGACATGCTGTGATGAAAAATAAATCAGGGGTGAGGAACAGGAAATGGGGTGGGAGGTTGTGCTTACAGTTGAAAGGAGAAGGGCTCACAGAAGATGTATTTGAGGAAAGCCCTAAAGTGAGTGAAGGCAAGGGCCTTGGGCGTTTAGTTTAAGAGCTTCCCCAGCAGAAAGAGTGACAAGAACTGACGACCATTGTTTTCAATAAATGTGGAGAATCATCTCTCCTCAGAGCTTGATCAGTTGATTTAAAAATCAGCATATTCTCTTCTGCCTTGCCTTATTTCACAATTATTTAGAAATGGAAAATATGAGACTCTGTTTAAGGAAAGTTCAAGGATAGGGAATCCTACATTGGTGAAGAATTGATTCTACCAATAAGTCCCTTCTCTACACTTTTCAGCAATAAAGAAAGCAAAAGGAACCTTCTTCAGGCAAATATCCCAAAAGCAAAAGTTGAACCACCGTGGGGCTTTAGTCTCCAAAGGGCAAATTCCTTGACAAGAAGCCGAAGGGAAGGAAGCACAGTAACCCGGGTGGCAGAAGCTTCTAAGCTCCATGCTGATTTTCAGAGCTATGATGTGATTTCCCTTTTATCGTTTTTGGACCAGTCCCCCTTTCCAATTAGGGATCACAGCTGCTAAGAATAAAGTGGTGTCTGTTTAACTGGCAGAAGGCACAATGGCCCACTCACGCCATCAATGGGAGTCATTGTTGAGGAAATATTACCGCTGAGATTTTTTAAAATGCTAATGGAATTAATTTCTCTTTCAATGCTGATTGTCACCCAGTTCTTTTTTTTCTTTCTTTCTTTTTTTTTTTAATGCAGGCAGGTTTGTGTCTTTTTTAATTGTAGTGGATCAAAAATGTTTCTTCTGAAACTACAGATTCAGAATTTCTAAACTTCCAGGAATCTTTACTGTTATGTGTTTAACCAACTTATTTATAGAGGAGAATGCCAGGCAGAAAGGCTGAGGAACTTGGTGAAAGCAACACTGCTACTGAATGATGGACTTGGAACTAGGAACGAGGAACCAGCCTCTTTGCTCTTTACCCGGTGTTCTGTTTAGCAGGCTGTGTAGTCAGAAATAATTTCGTTGGAGTGATCTCTAATTCACCATTAAATTTTCTTTGCCATAAATAAGTGCCGAGTAAGTGTCTTCTCCGGCAATCTTTTCTTAGTGCTCAAGTGTGCAGTCCAGTCAAATTTCACATGGTCTTCTTGTTGGATCGGTGCTACCTTTTCCACTCGGTAAAGAATGTCCTCGTGCACCAGACAGTCTCAGGGAATCAAAGGAATGTGTTTCTCTTTCAGATACAGTCATGTTTCCTAACACAGCGTGTTCTGTGGCTTATGTGGACTTTGGATATCAAGGGTTTGTCCCCTTTGAGAGATCTATTTCAGCATTTTGTTGGGGGTAAGTCATTTTTTCTGGATAGGGGAGGATGTTTCAGCCCTCTGAAGGCTGAAGACTGTGCACTCAATGAGGCTGCTTTGAAAAGGGGATCCCTCAGGGTGCCTGGGTGGCTCAGTGGGTTAAGTGGCCATCTCTTGATTTCATCTCAGGTTGTGATCTCACGGTCCTGGGAGTGGGCTCCGCACTCAGCACAGAGTCAGCTTGAGGGTTCTCTCTCTCCCTGTCCCTCTGGCCCTCCCCCCACTCGCAGTCTCTCTCTGGAATAAATAAATAAATCTTTAAAAGGGGAGGGGAGATCCCTCTAATATTCTGGAAAATGCAAGTGTGATTTGCTTTACATTAAGCAAGCTTTATTTTATCTGCTTATCCATAATTCTGCTGTCATTGGCAAAAAACAGGCCCCTGACTTAGATATGCAGGTGTAGCACAATAAAAATAGCAATGAACTTAGAGTTCAGAGGATGTTTGCTTCAGGTACTTCATTCCATCATTTATTCAGAAAAAATGTTATTATTAAGACCTATGGAGAGCCAAACTCTATACTGGCTATTAAAGAAAAAACTATTCATGACACTTGTTAAAGATGGAAGGCGGATTTCATTCAAACAGGGGCTGTGGAGACAGGCCTGGGGACAACTGTAACGAGGCCTAGCAGTGGGAGAGAGAGACTGGGCTCAATTCAGAATACAACCTGGACAAGGGGGAATTTATAGCCAAAGAGAAGTGTAGGGTCAGTGGATAGAAAATTACTGAGAGGGGGACGCCTGGGTAGCTCAGTTGGTTAAGTGTCTGACTTCGGCTCAGATCATGAACCTAGGGTCCTGGGATCAAGTCCCATATTGGGTTCCTTGCTCAGCAGGGAGCCTGCTTCTCCCACTCCCTCTGGTGCTCCCCCTGCTTGTGCTTGCTCTCTCTGTCAAATAAATAAAATCTTTAAAAAAAATAAAATCTTAAAAAAAGAAAGAAAATTACTAAGAGGAAACGTCAGGAATTGGGGAGGAGGAGGGATTCTTCCTAAACCAACCTAACAGAATCCTTACTGAAGGCAGGCCAGGATGATCAGACATCATTTGGGAGATGGTGGAAGATGAGGAAACCAATTAGATATCAAGGGTGATCAGATATTGAGGATGAAGGATTGTGGCTAAACCTACCTGTCAGGATACTTGCTAAAATCAGACAATGCAGAAACAAACATGGAAATCCAGAAGTTGAGGCCCAGTTAAGGAAGAATTCAGGAGTGCCTGAGTAGTTTGCTTAAGAAGAGAATCTTTGTTAGAGGCAATAAGGGATATTGTTGATCTTAAATCCATTTTATATCTCTCAGCCTAGGTTTTCTCATCTTTAAAATGGGACATTTTAATACTTGCCTTGAGATCTTCATACACAAAACATCAATACCTTGGGGCGCCTGGGTGGCTCAGTTGTTCAGCGTCTGCCTTCGGCTCAGGGCGTGATCCCAGAGTCCTGGGATGGAGCCCCACATGAGGCTCCTCCTCTGGGAGCCTGCTTGTTCCTCTCCCACTCCCCCTGCCTGTGTTCTCTCTCTCACTGGCAGTCTCTCTCTCTGTCAAGTAAAAAACAAAACAAAACAAAAACATCAATACCTTATAAACTGTGAATCATGTTTCACATGCAGCAAAGATTTTAAATACAGCTCTTTGGGGGATGCTAGTTGATAACAGTAATATGCCAGGCACAGTAATACGGTAATTTAACCATTCCCTCATCCTGCCAGGTAGGTAGCACTATTTCCTTACAACAGAGTAACTGACACTCAGTGAGGTAAAGAGTTTGTCCAGGTCCCCAAGACCAGGAGAGAGAGCACCTGGGATTCAAAGCAATCTGTGATGTAGAAGGCTCTGTAGGGAAGGCCATGCACATGTGACTTCAACAAAACAGGACCGCCTTCAATTGAGCAAGAAAAAAACATAAATGGCTGTAAAACCCTTAGAGTAAACTAACCAAACTGGTTTATAAAATTTCATGCACTTACAATGATGTACATCCCCTGTCCCCAGCAATAGAAATTGCCTCCTAGAGCCAAACATCTTATCTCTTGATACAAATTCCAGAGCCATCAAAAACTATAATTGAAATCATATCTCCAGGTCAATCAGTCTACAAATTTGACAGCTTAATCAAGAGCTGTGTGGTCTCCACTGTCAAAAAAATCGTGTGTGTGTGTGTGTGTGTGTGTGTGTGTAGGTCCAAGCAATTTCAGTATGATAAACTCAGATAAATAAAGTTTACCTGGGGCTCCTACAGAGATTTTCAGGAACTGACCTTTGCAGGCTGAGACACTTTTTTTTAGACCACACGTGAAAAATCAAAATCAAAACTGAACAAAGAAGACTGAAAAACTGCCAACAAAAATTTCTAACTCAATAGCTGTTCTTTAGAATATTAAACACCCCAGAAGAATTACCGGGAAACAAAGCTGTCTGTGAGTTTGCACTCATCTTTCCTTTGAGGTGTCGCCAATGGTGCTACTTGAAAAAGGAGACAAATAAACCTATTAGCAGCTTTGACTGAAGTCAGGGAGACATTTAGTTCCACCGTTGTGCGGCAAATTTGCAGCCACACTCCTGCTCCTGAGTAATAAACCAAATCCTAACCTGTGGCCACCTTAAGTGTTAATTCCAGGATGTCTTAGGTAGAAGGGGTGTGCAGAGGAATCATGTCATCAAATGTGATTATTGGGCAACTTCAGCTTCCTCCGGGATCCTGAAACATGTCCATCAGGGTCGGAACACACAAGAAAATACAGCAAATAAAGACCAAAGCTATGAGTAAAGGCCAAAGAGCAATAGTTGGACTCAGTTCCAAATACCATCCAGAACCAATATTCACATCACTATCTCTCAACTCAGAAAGTGACTTTTATGTAATTCATTAAAATAATTCAATCACACTCTTTTTTTAAATTCTTTTTAAATACTTTTTAATACTCTTTTTAAGGTATTTTTCCCCCTGTGCTTTGCGTAGTCCATCCGCCAGACTGCAGAGAGTGCTCAGGCGCAAATCCTCCCTCGGCCCATATATATGCCACATGTGTGTTATATTTATCATGCCACGTAGTCCAAAGTTAGATTCAAATGTGTTCATTACTGTGCTCTGAAATGTCTAAATGCATCTGTATTGCCTTTCAGTCATAGCAAACCCCATACATGTTCGGTCTCTTTCTGTTTAGCCTATGAAAAATCCTACAAAATAACTGAAAAAGGTACCATCACTCCCATTTTACAGATGAGAACACTAAGACTCCAAGTGATTAAGTGACGTGCCTTGTAAGGGCTAATAGATTCAATGTCATGCTATAGAAAGAAAGTAGACTCTGGAGTTGAGAAGACCTATCACTATACTTATACCTGCTTTTCTTTCCTTTCTTCCTCCATCCCTCCCTTCTCTCCTTTTTCAGCTAGTCCGTAACTATTGAACTCCTTGAATTGAATTTGCTTTAGGCATTGATTGGCAAATCTGTGGCCGTGCCCCTGTTCCAGTAATAGAAAAGCAATAATGCCAAACTTGACCTGTGCCAACCTGGAAATTTTAGCTCCATCACGCCTTCCAAAACCTGACCTTACCTTATACATCTTAGCTGTTACAGATATTTTTACTGGCTAATATGGATAAACATGGAAACTGTTTAATGGTGCACATAATTTCACCACAACTATGTTGTGATTACATAAGTATTTTTTTGTCTCCAGCTATGCTTGAGAACAATGATTTAAAGCTACAAAGGCTACAAAGGTTGGGGTAATAAACTGAGCAGATTTCCGTTGTGTAGAACGACTCACTGGAGACTTAAGGAATGAAGTGAAGGTTTCACTCCTATCTCCAGCAGAGCCCCCATTCTTTCAAACACCGTCACAATGCAGCTGTGTTTTGCATTTAGCAATAACGCAGTCATTACCATTGTTCTTTATCACATGACCTCGGGCAAGCTTCTGACCCCTCTATCTTTCATTCCTGCAGTGAAGATACATATCAATTACTTCATTGTAAAGTCTGAACGAGAGACTTTGGGAAGGCAATCAGCATTTCTTATGATTAATACCAATAGCAGGGAGATGGAGAAGAAAGAAAAGAGAAAGGAGAAGCGGTAACATGGGAAACTATGAAATTCCACTTGTAAGTCAGTTATGGATTTCCACATGTAATTCCTCCTTGGAGGGAGAAGAATTAGTCTTTCCCAGAGCATGCGTAAAGACATGATACCAAGCAGGCTTTACCACAAAGGGGAAGAGGGTGGGAGGTCTTATAGTCAATAACTGGGCTAACTAAAATTTGAAGTTTTCTATATTAACAAACTTTAATATGTAAATGAGAACTGTAAGACAAATTGAGTACAGAATATGTCGGATTTACCAAATTGATGTGATTGTGGAAATGTTTTCTCACAGTCTATGTCACAGAATGTTCTGTGAAACACACTTTGCTCAGTTATAACTGTAAGAAAAAAAAAGAACTAAAAAAAGAGATAAGAACTTCGGATAAAATATAGTTGAATTACTCACATTCACACAGTAACTTAGTTTATCAAATACTTAACTGACATAATCTCAGTATATGATATTTTGATCTCACTGCCCTCTCAAATTTCTCCTAATTCCACATGGCCCAATGAAGCAGCTCATGACCCATGTTAATGATAGCAGAATTCTTTCTGTCTCCCTCCAATTTCTCCCATTATTTTCATTCTTATGTTCTCTCCTTTTTCTCTAAATACTGGGTACAGGGCCAAGGGAAAAGAAACCTCCTTCCCCCTGAACCCCAGATCCATACTTTCTTTTCTGGTAGGATCCTTAAGACAAGGGGAGCCCCAGGAGTGTACCTAGTTAATAGCCCAACTGATATTAGTTGGTGATTTTGGGGAAGCATCATGTTCCTGACACTTGGAAAAAATAACAAAACAGGACTATCTACACAGAAAGGTAAATTCAAATTAGATTCATATCCCAGCTTCACTGCTGCTGTTGGACAAGAGAGGGAGACAAAAGAAGGGTTGTTCTTTGCCACTTTACATTATAGACATTGCTGGTCTCTGGACAGAGCAGGTAAAAATAATTATCTGGTAACCTCTGCATCATTTTTACAGGCATGGAATCTATAGGAGACAGTCGGTACCTTTGAGTGTGTGTCTCTCACAACATCTCTTTCTTTTGGAGAATCATGCCTTCTTCCGTCTCTGGGTCCATATGGTGTGGGAAGGAGAATTCCATCACCCTAATCCAGTAGAGAGAACACATGCTGAACAACTCCCTCCTTTGGTCAAAGGGACCAATTGAGGATGGGCACATGATGTCAGCAGGTCAATTAGTGTTAACCCTCAGGACTTTTGCAGAAACTCTCAGGAAAGAGGAGTTCTTTGTTCTCTGCGATCCCTAGCTATGAGGATGATGTAAGCCAAGAAATTCTGGTGACTATGTTAACCACCACATTAGAGCAGTGTCATATGAATGAGTTCAAAACTGAGGAAGGCAGGGTCAAAACAGAGAAAGAACAAGGCAATTTAGTGATGGCATTATTTGAACTACTGGATTGGCCCTCCTGAAGCTTGAAACACTTGAGAAATTCCAGTTTTCTGAGCCAATAAATCCTTTTATCTAGAGAAGTTCAATATGAAATTGCAACTTAATGGATTTTGATTAATGCACTTTAGAATTTTAAACCTCTATAAACTGAAAATTATATCATTTTAGCATTTTGCCAAAGATGATTGGAAGGAGAAAACAAAATGTTCACTTTCTGTAGGAGCTTAATATATGGTGGTATTTTAATGATTTTACTATTTTATTTTATTTTAAATTAAAAATGTTAATGAAATCATTAACGTGGGAAAATAGTTTCACTGTCATTGTAGAAATTGTCCACTTCCTCTGATTTTTAAGAAAGTATAGCATAAAAATATTATAATTTCTTTTCAAAAACTCTGTTGTGTATACTTATTCCCAATTCCCTTATTCCCAATTATGTATATTTGTGTATTTTCTCTCTCTCTTTTCTTTTAATCAATCGGTTCCTAGGCTTGTCTGTTGTTATTCTTTACATTGAGTCAGTTTTGGGGTTATTGATTCTCTCTATTTTTTTGGTTTCCTATTTCATTTATTTCTGCTTTTAAATTTATTATTTATTTCTCTCTACTTGTTTTGTGTTTAAATTGCTGGGATTTTTTTTTCTCTAACATTTCTCTGTAGTACTATTTTAGATTCTAGATATGTGAGAAGTTCACGATTTCCATTTTAAATATTTTCTGAACTCCATATGACTACTTTTTAATCAGTGGGTAATTAGGAAGTTTCATTTTTAATTTGTTTTTCTTTCCAATCACATCTGGTAATTTTTTAAATTTTTTTTTAAAGATTTTATTTATTTATTTGAGAGAGCGAGAAAGAGCATGCGCATGAGCAGTGGAAGGGGCAAAGGGAGAGGGAGAAGCAGGCTCTGAACTGAGCCCAGAGCCCAGCTCAGGCTCAATCCCTGGACTCTAGGATCATGAGCAGAAGGCAGATGCTTAACCTACTGAGCTACCCAGTTACCCCTGGTAATTTTTTAGTTTCATTTTGTTTTTGTTTTCTAATTATATTGTGGTTACAGGAAGGAGTTAGTATATTACTACTAAACTCTGGTTTTTCACTGAGATGTGCTTTGGAGGTAAATAGATGATTAGCTTTGGCAAATGATCAATATATTTTTGCAACAAAAAAGTGTATTTGCTAATTGTGAAGTACAGAGTTTGTTATAAGTTCATTAGGTCAAGCTGGTTAGCTGTGTGTTTTTATTTATTCTGTATTTCTCCTCATTTTTATGTTGGCTTGATTCATTCATGCATGCATTCGTTTACTCAACAAATATTTATTTGATGACTACTCCTGGCTTGGCTAATGCCAATCACTACTTTAGAATCTTAAGATACAGTGAAAACAACAATAAAAAATCAAAGTTCCTGGCATTGTGAAGTTTCCTTTCCAATGAGAGAGAAGTAAGATATTTAATATCTTGATATTTTAGGGGAAAGGGAAGGTAAAAATGAAGTATATAGCATTTAGATATTGATAAGAGTAATGGAAAAAGAAAGAACAGGGATACGGAGGGGTGCAAGGGTGGGAAAGGGAAGGAGGCTGGATTCTAAGTAGGATTGACAGGAAAGGCCTTACTGAGAGAAGCACATTCGAATAAAGACTCAAAGTGAGGGTGTGAGTTATGTGGATAACTGAAGTAAGAGAAATTAGCAAGTACAAAGTCCTAAAGTGGGAGATTCTGGGTATGATCAATGAACCCTAGGAGCCAGTGAAGCTATAGTGGAATAAGTAAGGGAGAAAGGAGGGGATGATGAGTTCAGCAGGAAAGGCACTGGGCTGGAAGTGGGAAGGAGATTATGTGGGGACTTTCAGCTATTTTCAGATCTTTGGCTTTTATGCTAAGTGAGATGGAAAGTTTTGGGGTTTTTTTGTTTTTGTTTTGTTTTATTTTGAGATGGAAAGTTATTGGAGAGATACAGAGTGATAAATATTAATATTATCATAACCAGGTCACTCAGATGCCTTTTTTTATTTTGTGGAGATAACGGGTGGGGGGCTATGGAAAGAGCAAAGGGCAGAACCAGGGAAAACAGTTGGAAGGTAATTGCAAAAAGTACTGTGGCCTGGGCCAGGAAGGTATCAGCGGAGGTGGTAAGATGAAGGTATTCTGTGTATGGCTTGAAGATGTGGCTGGCTAGACTTGCTAACAGATTAGACTTGGAGTATGAGAAGAGCAAAAAATGATTCCAAGGGAAGTTAATCTCTTCCCTCCCTGCATAACACCAAAGAGACTTTGAAAATTTTCACTTTTGCCATGCCTTTTCTTTTCATATGTTTGTTTTCCAGGATTTTACTTCCATCTTGCTTTACACCCTCCAAGTGAATCATTATTATCTTTATTGTTTTATATACGGCCACTGCCATTTAGATTTAACCACAATATTATCTGTTGGGTTTTGACTCATCTAACTTCTTGTATTATGCTCTTTCCTTCTTTCCTTCTGTATGCTACTTCCTTCTATCTGAAGTTTATTATGTCAGCTAACAATTTATTGCCTCTCAGATCCACCTTTTCCCTTCAATATTTGCTTTGTGATAACGGAAGAAATTCCGTTAAGTATTTCTTTACAGTTGAATGTGATTTTAAGCTTTTCAGTAGAGGCCTTGGAGGGGTATTATAGTAGAAAGGAGTTCTGCTGTTTCTGGATGCACTGTCAGTCAGTGACATGAATATGAGGACATTCACTGGTGATTTGTCCTAGCCACACACCCAGAACATATGGCCCCTTGGCAGTCTTGTAGTTGCAGCCTGGTCTGTGATCACTTTTCATGGTCCTTTCAACAGGGACACTGAATTCTGCCCACACTGGCACCCCAACTCCCTCTGTGTACCCTCCCGCACCCAGAGGTTTGTCTCTCATGACACTGTGGCCTGTGCCCCAGGCTTCCCACACATTCTGGCTTGCTCCTGCTCTGGAGGGCTTGTCTTTTGCAACCTTCCTGATGCTAACAGCCCTCCCGACAGGAATGACACACGATGTGCTTCAGACCTCTTCCCAACACCAGCGCCCCCATCTGCCCTGCAAATCTGCATGCCTGGCCACCTGCTGTAGCATGCCGTGGTTTGCCTCTGCACTCTGGTATGTTTAGAGGGTACTCTGTCATTTTCACTCTTCTAAATATTTCACTGCTTTTAAGATACTCTCTTTGTCTATGGTGTTTGGTAGTTTGACAGAGATGTATCTAACCCCTCTCCACCCTATTAGGTTCTTCTTGAACTTCCAAATATGAGAATCCATACCTTTCATCAAATCTAAAATATTTTCACCCATTTTCTCTTCAAACATTACTTCTTCCTAATTCTCCCTACCTTTTTCTCCTGTAATTTTATTTTATTATTATTTTTTAAAGATTTTATTTATTTATTCGACAGAGATAGAGACAGCCAGCGAGAGAGGGAACACAAGCAGGGGGAGTGGGAGACGAAGAAGCAGGCTCATAGCAAAAGAGCCTGATGTGGGGCTCGATCCCAGATCGCCGGGATCACACCCTGAGCCGAAGGCAGACGCTTAACCGCTATGCCACCCTGGCGCCCCTTCTCCTGTAATTTTATTAAACATATATTAAGCCTCTTCATTCTAACCTGCATCTCTTTAACCTCTCTTTCATATTATCTCTTTACCCCTCCATGCTGATAATTCCCTTAGATATACCTTCTACTTTCCCTAATTCTCTCTTCCAATGTATCTAATCTGGAATTTAATCCATCCATTGGGTTCCTAAATACATGACTGCAGTTTACATTTCCAGAACTTCTGTATGATTCATTTTCAATTTTTCCTATTCTTTTTTCAGTTTCTTATTCTTTTATCTTTTATTAAAGTCCTTTTGTAGTTCTGTGATCATTTTAATGCATGTAGGCTGCAGTTTCTGTACATCAGTTCTGTCATTTAAATTTCCTGCCATTTGTTGCGTCTGCTACTTCTCATGGTGAATTTTTTCCTCAATTGCTTTGTAATTTTTCATTTTAACTTTATCTTCAGAAAGGATTTCTCTGTAAAAATCCTGTGTCATAGTTGAGAATACATCCTTCAGAAGAAAAACTTGACCTTCTGAAAAATGTCAGAACCATTTTTATGTTAATTTTTCACCATGGAATTCTCAAACCATGCAGACAGTAAAAAGTACAGTCTCTTATCCAAGTGTAACAATGTCCATGGTTAAATTTATCAGAAGAAACTGTTCCCACTCAAAATCCAAGCTGATGGACAAGGTTCCTTGTCCTTGTTATCTCGCTGTGCCAATGGGCCTTTTGTGTCTAGTCTACACTTTCCCTAAAATGATAGCCCTTGAAGAGTTAGGCCTAACACAGCAGTCTCACGTACAATCCTTGTCTCAGGTGGGCTCATTTTTCTCTTGTCCCAGTGTACACACCTGACACTCTAGGTTACTAAAACTGACACCACTCACTCCAGGATGTTGACAGTTCCAACGCATCAACTCACTTTTTAATAGTTCTCTTGGTATCTTGTGTCTTCCCTTACCTATTGATAATCTAAGCAAACTATACCTTCAAAAGAATGTTGTCTGTATTTTAACTGGTATTTTGAAGTGTTTTTCCGTTCAGGTTATCAATTCTACCACACTTCCTGATATAAAAGTGTGACTATTATTTTAAAATATGGTTCCCATTGTAAAATGTAGGTTGTCCTCATTCTGACACAAGCAGTTGTAAAAAGCTGTAATACAACCAGGATTACAACTGGCAAAAGAGAAATGTAATTTTCCTATTGATCATTCTTTGTTTCCCAAAGTGCTAAAAGTTTAAGGACAGAGAACATGTTTTTATTTGAGTCTTCTGAATCATATTAATTAGTCAATGTTTTCAAAGTGCTTTTTGAGATGAAACCATTATTCATGAGGAAACCCAAGATTTTTGTTATCATGATGATGGCTCCTTTTAAAGATGCTAATTGGCCCACCTGCCATGAAAGAACAGTTCCACCTTTGCATTAATGACTGAAAACAACATACCTAGGTATCCTACTTATGAATTCAGAAGTGAAGACTTCATAAGCAAAATATATATGATTTTACTGTTACCAGAGCAATGAAAATTCACTGCAATGAGAGAACATTTTGGCAATGCTGTACACCTCCTGAAAATAGAATGTTGCTTGTGTGAGAGCCACAAGAGAAAACCCATTATTCTCATTGTTTCCATATCATTGTTTCTATATATATGAGAAATATTTCCATATTTGTCAGCAGACTAGACCTTATTGAAGTTGTCCATTCTTAACACCTGCTCTATGAATATTGTTTTATGTTATTTCTATTCTGCTTCTATAGAGGAGAAAGAACTATTAAATGATATTTTCAGCATTTAAATGAAAATAACAGTAACGAATAACTAAACAGTAACATGAAAACGAAAAGGCTTTCTCAGATTCTTTTCTAACATGCAAAGAGAGAATGTTATGCTCTATATGTTATCCAAATATTCTTTAGCATTTTTTTCAAAATTATATTTTTAGCCACACTGTATTTCATTGGATATCAAATGTTTGATATGGCATTTGAACTGACTTAATTTTTTTCCCAAGGGCTAAAATGATTTTTTTAAACCTTCTCTACAGAAACGAAACTATTTGGAAGGCAACATTAATAGCCCTCTCATCTGAGAAAAGTGAGAGGGCTATAAAAATCTAGCATACAGAGCCAAGTACACTGCAGCTCTTGTAAACCTTAAATCTAAAAATAAACTTTTTCATGACACTTGTTTGAAAAAAGAGTTGTTCTAAGAGAATATTCTAGAAATAAATTTAATCCAAATGTCTCATTTTTTAAAAATTAGTTTTGAAGCCTTTGTTCCATAATAAAACAGCCTGGTATATGAGCAATTCACTAGTTGTCAAGTAGGCATTTGGGGATCGTAGGTTAACTCTTTCTTGGACTCAGGTGGCCTGGAATGGAATGATGTACTCATTTACTAAAATAGCACCCCAAGATCAGTAGAGCTAAGGGAACACCTAAATCACTGTCAGCAACCAGATTCTATCCCAAGGTAATCTATCCGGTTCATATATAAAATGAATCCAACTGAATATTTTGAAAATCTGATATATAATGTTGATAACCTAGCTTTTAAACAAAAATCTTTTTTCTTAATTTCAAAAATTGATCCGATTGGCTTATGAGTTTTCATACTACAGAAGCGACACTGTCTAAACAAAGAATTTTAAGTAGCTGGGCAAAGAAACTCTCAACCATCAAAGAAGTTAATTAGATACATTTGGGGGAGCTTCAAGTATGTCTGTAATTTAAGATTTGAATGTTTACCATAACATTTTGTTTTGGGTGTTGGGTACATAAGAGGTGAGTATACATAGCCTCTGCTATCAATAATCCCAAGTCGAGCGGGAAGGCAGACGTCTAAATCTGCAGTTGTAAATAATGTAATAAATAGAATGCCAAAACATGCTTCAAAATACCTTGATGGCAGAAAGGAGTGATCAATTCTACTTGGGAAGCTCAGAGAGGTCTTCCATAGGAGGTATTTGTACTAAGATTGAACGCTAAGGAGGAGTTCTGTAGGTAGACAAGGGGAAAAAGGAGCATCCCAGCAGAGGTGTGAAATACGATGGTTGATTTGGAGAATTATTGATTTCAGTATGGTTGGAGCATTAAGTAAGCCCAGGAGAACAATGGGAATTGAAGTTCCAAAGACACATACCTACATATACTTACACTTTAGTATTTCAACCATTTTTTTTAAAGTGCCCAAAAATCAGATTATGTTAAGGAGGAGGATATACTTTGCAACAAATTACTACAAATTTAGTGGCTAAAAGAACACACATTTATTATCTCACAGTTTGCATGGGTCAGGAGTGTAGGCATGGCATAGTGGGGTCCTCTGCTCAAGGTCTGCAAGGATACAGTCAAGATGTCTATTGGCTGTATTCTCACCTGGAGGCTTATGTGAGGAAAAATTCACTTCCAAGCTCTTTCAGGTTGTTGGAAGAACTAATTTCCCTGTGGCTTTAAGGGTGCCAGCTCTTTGTTGGCATAGCTAGGAGTCACCCTCACATCCTAGAGGCTGCCCGCAGTATGCAGCTCTCTCCTTCAGCAGTGTACAATATGGCCGTGTGCTTTTTTAAAGGTCAGTAAGACAGTGTCTCTCTCCAGCCTGCCGAAACAAAGTCTTACATAATGTAGTCTAATCAAGGTAGTGATAACCCATCACCGCTACCATATTCTATTGGTTGCAAGGAACCCATTAGTTCTTCCTACAATCAAGGGGAGGGAATGAATTCTAGAAGAGTGTGACTCATTGACAGGTCACTATAGGATGTATCCGACTCAGAGGGCTTGAAAGAAACTTTCAGTGGAATCAAATAGAAACTGAGTGTCCAAACTGTTTGATTATTATTTTCAATTCCTAATTTTCCAATGACTTGTATTATAAAATTGGAGGTAAATTCCTTTGGAAAATGACTGGTCCTAAAATATAACGTGACACATAGAAACATAGCAAATATTCTCAAATCAAAATAAAGAATGATGAACTAATAGTGCTCAAAATAGTTCCAAAAAATTCACACACTAGAAATAGCATCAATTCTGTGTTTGACATAACAAGCTAAATATCCAAAGGAAAGCAAAAATGACAATGTCACATTAGATTCCATCATCACAACCCCTCCCATGGTCCACAGTGGAGTATCCAGCACTTTGTAGAAACTATTTGGCTTCTGGAAATGATCAGCAGTAAGTGAGGTATGAAAGAAAGCAAGAGACGTAGCAATTCCAAATGCAACAGGTGACTATGTAGGGTGACTTTACTGAAAGTAGAGAGAAGAAAAATGTTTTAATTCCGTTTATTCACTCAGCAAATATCGACGCTTCTAACATGCCAGGCACTGAGGACATGATGCCAATCAAGGCAGACTTAGTCCATGTCCTCAAGGAGTTCATGCTCTGTCCTTACAATAGCCACTGACCGCATGTGGTTATTGAGTACTTAACATGTGGAATTGAGATACAGGTATAAGATATTCACTAGAATTCACAGATTTGCTACCAAAAATATATAGGCTATTGTATCAGTAATTTGTATATTGATTATATTAAAATAATATTTTTGATGCATTGAATTAAATGAATATATAGAATATTATTCAAATTAATTTTATCTGTGTGGCTCACATTTGTGACTTCCATTATATTTTTATATCTTTGTATTGGACAGTCCTCTAGATTATGGGCTTCTCATTTCTGTACCTTTTGTGCCTAAGACGGTGCCTGTCACAAATTTATTCCATCCCCATCAAGAAGCAGAAAGGAAACAGAAAGGCCACCTGGAACTGAGTAATATAGTAAAGGACAGTTGTTGTCAAACTATTTCTGTCTAAACACCGGTGTTCTTAGAACTAGAGAGTGGTGACCCACCAGATAAAATACAATAATGGTCTCTTCTCAGGTTTTGGGGTTGGAGGAAGTCAAATGAAATAATTTTCTTAAACTAGTATTTTTTTTGTTCATCCATTTTTCTGAAACCTTTGTTACCAGTTATTGCTTTTGTGCTGTAAAATAAATAAATAAGAAGTAGTATGATCAATGGAAAAACTGGAAACAGCCCCCATCTACCAAACAATGAGAGCTTCCCTGGAAAACAGTTTCCCTGGTCCCTCTGTGACCTTTCCAGACTTTTTCCATTTCAGTCCAGTTTGTGCTTGGTTTCTGACCTTTAGTCTCATGTCTTGTTTTGGATCCTCTCCTGCCCTTGTGGACAGAAGTCAATATTTGGTTTTGCTAGCTTTAATGTTTGATGCTATAGATGTTGATTCTGTTTTCCTCTTCTGGACTTGAGCAGGGGAATCATATTCCAGTTTCGGCCTCTTAGCCTTCCCAGCTAATTCTAAATTATACTCACAGAAACATAAGGTGTTAGACTAAGGAGACATTATTGCTTTTAGCTCTTTGCCTTAGGCAGTATGAATCATTCTGAAGCATCTAAGAAAAGAGTGTCTTCTCCCATAGTTCACTTGATACCACAGATGACATTGTCATACTCCCTTCAAGGAGAGAGAAAATTTTCTCCCCAGAAATCCATGGTGGTTAGGAGCTTTGGGAAGTTATTGAGAATCTAATAAGTTACCTGTTCTTCAGATTACTTGTCAGGAGAGTGGAATGCTGAGAGATAAGATTTACATCATACAGAATGCATGAACTGAAACCTATAAGAAGTATTACTTCTCTTGTTTTCTTTAATTCAACTTAATTCTGATTCTCCTCCCAATCCTACCAGGCTGGCAGAGTGGCCAATCTCAGGCATTATTGGGGTCCCCTCTCCGTCCCAGGTTTGTACCAGAATATGGGATATATAAGTAATATCTAAAATACACATACAGAGAGACAGAGAGAGACAGACAGACGAGGGGAGAGAGTGGGAGAGAGAGACAGAGGGAGAGAGAGAGAGGAGGTGTTTTAATCTCCAGTCTGTATGAGGACCACTGATGTCTCAGAGTCCAAGCCCATACTAGCCCCTCTGGCCTCTGATGGTTGTTGACTTCTGTGTCACTAATGGGGTCTGGGAACTCCTCCTAAAGCTGAAAACTTTCACAATATAGGTCCCACCCTCCCTAGGCATTCATCATAGTTTTAACTTCTAAATTCGAGTCTCCTCTTAAGCGGAGGCCACAGAGCAATATATAACATACAGATCCCTACTAGTCTGGGGACATGCAAATCCCTTCTCCTTTCCCCCTCCAGGAGAATCTCTCTCCATTTCCTTGACTTCAAAAGCCCTCACCTCTCATCTCTTCCTCTAGGATATGATCTTTTTAAATACCTACAGGATTTTTATAAAAGACAGAGTTATTGACTTCAGGTTACTTTTACCAAGGCTCTGGCTCCTACCTGACATTGTGAAACCACAGATTTAGACAATGGCTTCTTTGTTTTTTAATATGTCTCTAGAAACGAGCATAGTACTTGGTTCAATAAACATAGATTATGTAAGAGAACGAATGAATGAATGCATGAAGAGTATTCAGTAAGATTTTTTTTAAGATTTTATTTTATTTATTAGAGAGAGCACAAGCAGGGGGAGCAGCAGGCAGAGGGAGAGGGAAAAGCAGACTCCCCACTGAGCAGGGAGCCTGATGTAGGGCTCCATTCCAGGACCCTGGGATTGTGACCTGAGCCAAAGGCAGACGCTTAACCAACTGAGCCACCCAGGTGCCCCTATTTCAGTAAGATTTATATTGGCCCCGACTTTCCTAAGGTCTGCCAAATTTAAACTTCTTCGTCACTTTCTCAGGCTCCCTGCGTAAATTGGTATATCAATATGGCAACTATCCCTAAGGCAAAGAAACCGACCTTATAGTCATGGCCTGAACCTGCAATAGTGCACACACCAGACAAGCAGAATATAATCCGGGACATTTCAAACACTTTTTTTTTCCTAGCAAAGAGTCTGTGAGCCTATTTTCATTTCACTTCTGTATGAGGAAACTTGATGGCAAGACTGCCAAGTCCTCTACCAGTTCTGATGTAGAAAGAACCTACACATTACTTCTAGACCAATAGTCCCTGGAAAGTCAGCTTTGACTTAAAGACCAATAAGGATGAGACAAAGTGTGGGTTAGACTCTAGGGCCCTCAACATGTCTCCAGGTTCCCAGAGCTCTTTTTTTTTTTTTTTTTTTTTTTTTTTTTTTTGCTTCACCCACTAAAAAGATGATCTTTATCCATTACCATCCTTTTCTCCTTTGATCTTCCTCAGTATGAAAAATATGTTTCCCCTCTTTTTGAAGACAAGTGCCTCTGACTAGGTTTGGGATGGGTAGCAAGTGACTGCTTCAAAGGTGCCATTGGTTTACACACGGCGAGGATGAGAGAGCTCTGGAGCACAGTGAAGACAGTGAGATAACATAGAGCACTGTCACATGGGAGGCATTCATTTGGCTCTTATATACGAGCAGCTACTTGATAAGGGGCAACATTATTTACACTACTTCCTGTTTCCACAGATAGGTAGCCCCACTAGACTAATGCTCCTGGCCTCCTTCCCCACCCTCTTACTCACTCCTCTCCATGAGAGAGAAGTGATTTCTCTAACTGAGGAGTCTGGGAGAAGAGATGAGACAACCCCATTCCATAACAGCTATTGGGACAGCTCTGCTTTTGTGAGGGGTAAGAGGATGTCTTGGACCAACTGACCTTGTAATTGAATAGGTAGGTCTGCCTTATCCTAGAATTCAGTGTTAGGAAGTAACATCCTCCAACTCAACTGTGGGACCCCTTAAACTTCCAACACTACTATGTTGTGTTCATTGTGACAGCCATTGGAAATACAAATACCAATAAGCCATGGTCTCTTTACTCAAAAAATTCATGGGTCATAGTGGGGACCTGGCACATACACATAATTATAATATTATGTGGTAAGTAATGACTCAAATGAGGATTGGGTACTGTGAGAACACAGAAGAAAGATACCTAATCCAACCTGAGGGGTTCCAAGAAAGCTCAAGAAGCAAGCTGAGTCTTAAATAAGAATTAAAATTTAGCCATCAAGGAGCACCTGGGTGGCTCAGTCGTTAAGCGTCTGCCTTCGGCTCAGGTTTGAGCCGGGATTGAGCCTGGGATTGAGCCTGGGATTGAGCCCGGCATCAGGCTCCCTGCTCAGCAGGGAGTCTGCTTCTCCTTCTGCCCCTCAGCCTACTTGTGCTCTCTCTCTCATTCTCTCTCTCAAATCAACAAATAAAATCTTAAAAAGAAATTAGCCATCAAAACAATAAATAAAACAACTACCATTTATTAACAATGTGTCATGTTCTAGGTAAGTGCTTTACATGAACTATTTAATTTAATCCTCACAACAGTCTATGAAATATGTTGTTAATACTCTCATCTGAACAATGAGGATGTTGAGACTCAAAAAGCAAATTTTTTGAGCTCATACGATGCATAAGTGATGAGGATGGAGGCATGCATTTTTGGGTACTTTAAATCAGGATTCAGTGAACTTTTTCTATGAAGGCCAGATGTTACAACTACTCTCAACTCCCCTATAGAGCCGACTTAGAACATAGAGCATGCATAAATCAGTGGGTGTGGCTGTGTTCCTGTAAAACTTCATGGACACTGAAATTGAAATTTATATAATTTTCCTGTGTCTCTAAGTATTTTTCTTCTCCTAATTTTTTTTTCAACTGTTTAAAAAGGCAAAAGCCATTGTTAGCTATGTAAAAACAGGCCATATTCAAATGGATCCTGCCAGATTTGGCCCACAGGCCATGATTGCCAATCTCTGAGTTAAATCATTTTATACCCAAATTCTTCTCCGATTCTTGCTTGCAGTTTTCCCCTTTCTTTGTGATGGCTGGGACTTTAGTTGGTTTTATTTTGTCTTTATTGGTGTGAGTTATTGGATTTTCTTTGATGTTTTCTAAGGTGGAAAATAATTTTTTCGCCTTCCCAAAGTGCCAGTTAGCTGAAAGTAAGGAAGCTTGTGTGGGTGCCCGTTAGAAACCATTACAGTCTGTCTGCCCTGCTGTGACTCTGAAATATTTGGCAGAACTTTACTTCTTGTTCTTTCAGCCCATTTTGTTTTTTCCTTACTAACCTCTGGTACATCCCTCTGAGTTAAGAAGTTCATTTCTTTATAAGTCCAGATAGGGAGGCTGATAATAAGCAGAGTGTCGACTTCAAAAAATGACCTGTCAGTTTTTGCTACATGGAGGTGTTGGGTGAGCCTTAGAACATTCCTTCTGTTTTCCAAAGATGAGGAGTTAAAGGCTCTCCTACGCTGTAATTTGGAAGCCTTCTGGTAGGAAAGGCCCAAGTAACGTAAAATTGTCAAAGTTCAAGTCTGACTCTTATAAAAATTATGAAGGGATAGAACTTACTTTCTGAGCACTTCCATCCTTTCTTAGAATTTCTTATGCCTGCTCAGCATCTGCTTACCTACTTGCACTCTGAGATGCCCAGGACCCTCAAAATGTCCTTCGGTCCGCTACTTGGATCAGTCATAAGTAGAATGGTTTTTAGTCTTTTGAAACTGTTGGATGAGAACTCTTTCAGACACCCAAGAATGGATCATTTTTGGCAGAACTACTACTTGCCTCTGTAATATCCATTGTGCCTTTCTTCCTTAGTAATAGAACCCCAGATTGTTACCCAGACAAATGACTGTCTAGAAATAAAGACTAATTTTCGTAGCTTCTTTATAGCCAGGTGTGAACAAATGGATATATTTCAAACAATGATACGTACAGGAAATTGACCTTCAGCAGCTTTCGTGAAGCACACTTAGGTCTCTGGTATGCACCACTGCCATCTCTTCTTTTTGTCCCTTTGTCCTTGAAATAAGGATGCTGTGGCTGAAGCTCCAATAGCCACTTTGACCATGAGTATGAAGGCCCCTACAAGGGATGGTGGGTGAAGAGCTGAAAGAAGGATTCCTGGCCCCTAATTTCCTACAGCCACCAAATTGGTTCTGGATGACCTCTGGATTTCTTGCATATGGGGGAAAGTAAGTCTTTATATTATTTAAATAATCACTTTCTTGGGTTCTTATCATTCAAAGTTCCCCTAACTTTAACTGACACAATTATCAAGTTAGCCAAACTCCTGTGGGTAGAAATATTGTCTCTCTGGCTTTTTGAGGCAGTTCAGCTCATATATCACCAGGTACCCAGTGGCTGGAAAAGGTGATCAGGGACACCTCCATGACTGTTACAGCAATTTCCTGGTTCCTACTTGTCAGTTCCAGATCAGTCCTCAGCTCAGCTTTGAATTTGGATGTCTTCCATTTTACCTAGAGACACGGGGTGGGAGAGAGGCCAAGAGCAGAAACTCAAGACTTCTCTCGCCCATACCTGCCCAACCACTTACTCCCTGCTTGTTCTGGAGTAAGTTAACCTCTTTATGCCTCAGTTCCTCATCACTACAATCGTGGGATGAGTAGTAACTACTTCATAGGATTATAAGTGAGATAATGTATGTGATGTGCTGAAGACAGTGTCTAGCACAAAGGAGTGCTAAAAGTCTGTGTTTGTTACTGTTATTATTATCATTAGGGTATTTGATGCTTTTGACTTGATGTTGACAGCACTTTATCTTCCTTGTATTGAGTTACTGTTTTTTATTTTATTCCTTTATAAGTTCATTTAAAATATGTGTCCAAATCTGCCCATATCATCCCCTCTCCCTCTTCTTAGAACAAGGGCATTTGGAGCCAATTGGAGATATTGAGGCCCAGATGCCAACTGAGTGGATGGTGTCAGAAATCAGAGGGGATTGAATTACAATGGGGGTCCCTGTGTGAGGTGGCTCGGGCATAGAAAGCCAGAGTCCTTGAACAAATGGCAAGATTCAAATACTGGAAGGACATAAATAAAAGATATCCTATTAAAAAAAAAACAACAACAAATAACAGATGATAAATTTCCAGAAAGTTTCTCAGCCTCACTTGCAATATAAATTAAAACAATAAAAGATCATTTTTCATCTCTCAGGTTCACAAAGATTTAAGAAGTTTGATAATGCCCAATCTTGAAGACATTGTAGGGACATAGTGAATTTGAATTCTGTCTCCCCATGTGATCTTTAAGCACACAGAAACATATTGTAGGGAGAAAGAAGTATATGGATACACAGATCCTTTATTTGAAAAAAAAACTATTTTATTATTTGCTGTTTTGACTTAGTATTATTGTTTCTAAATTGAGATATCACCGACATGTAACATTGTATTAGTTTTAGGCGCATAGCCTAATGATTCGATATTTGTATATATTGTGAAAGGATCACCACACTAAATTCAGTTAACATCTGTTACCTCACGCGGGTGCAGTTTTTCTTCGTGTGATGAGAACTTTTAAGATCTACTCTCTTGGCAACTTTCAAATATCCAATGCAGTATAAACTGTAGTGTCACCGTGCTGTATGTTACATCCCAGGTCTTATTTATCTTATGACTGGAAGTCTGTACCTTTTGACTTAATATTATTTTGACATCTTCAAAAATATTTGTCTAGCATTCCCAATTCATAGACACCTCAAGTATTTCCACTTTTGTACTACTATAAAAAATGCTGCAGTGGACTTCCTCTCATGGTACCTTTGTGCACTTGTGTGAGGATAGATGTCAGAAAAATTCCCGAGAACAGAATTGTTGGGTCAAAGTGTATGTGCATCATAGTGCTGAAAAGCTCTCTCAAAAGTTTGTTTTATTGCCATTTCTTCGAGGATTCTGGCTTTCTGTGTCTGAGCCACCTCACACAGGGACCCCTGCTGTATTCCAGTCTTTCTTCTGATTTCTGACACCAGCCACTCAGTCGGTGTCTGGGCTTGAGTGTCCTGGCTTCAAATGCCCTTGTTCTGAGTGGATGGGGAGGGGATCAGATGGGCAGATTTGGACACACTCATCCCGGAGAGTTAGGTGACAGAATGAAAAACTGTAGATCTTCTTTTTCTAAGTCATGCCTCTTCCATGAGGAAGAGGGATAGGTCATATAAGCTCTAGGCATCTCCAAGCTGGTGTCAGTCTTCACCCAGCTCCAGAGTCTCCAACAGCACAATGTGGCGTCATGAGAAATCATTATTCTGTAGTGAGGATGAGGCAGGAAGCCCAAACAAGTTCTTCCATGCTGCTAGCATCCTATTCCAGAATTGAATCCCTTTGGGAATGTTGAGAGGAGAGGGTTCTCCAGGTAGTAAGATCTCCCCACGCTGGGGCCACTTAGAGCCCACAAAGTTAACTCTGGCTAATACATTTTCCAGAGCTCCTGGCATCCCCTCACAGCACCAATTGCAGCAGAGGAAATATTAGAGAAAGTAGAGTCCAGAAAACTATGTTCCAATTTTTCAAATAATACAGATCAAGTAAAATACATCTGTAGATCACAGTTTGGGTAGGTACAAACTTTGAATCACTTTTTCAAGAACTTGTGCAAAGCCCTGTGTTGTGAAATAGGTATGTATATAACAGCCTTCACAGGCCTCTTAAACCTGCTTCACCATCCCCTGAGAAAAGGCATGGTTCAATCCATCCTTCCTTACTTAGGGGAGTCTCTCTTATCCCACAGATATTGCACAATCTTGCTTTTCATCCACTCCAGGGAGTACCTGAACTCAGGAAGCTGGGGCACTTGGCAAAAGCAACAAATTCCCCTTCAGAACAAAGAGGCACAATGATAAACCCAGCTCTAAGAACACACTGTGCTAACCTATAGCTCTCTTGCCAGGTAAGCCGCCTGAGCTCTGAGAGTGACTGCATCACAAAACTTAACCAGTCACCCAGCCATGACTCCTGCTTCTCCAATCAACCTGTGCCCTCCTCGCCATCACCAGGTCTGCACCCATCCATACCCACCATGTCTTTCAAGTTCTAACTCAATACTCACTTCTCTGGCCCTGCCCTTCTCTGAGGATGCCCACCTTCCACATTTTCCTGGACACTAAAGTGTTTCATCCCCACCACAGTGGGTTCCTGTATGTATTCAGAGAGTCAGAACGACTCAATGAAACTTTCCAGGACTTTGACATCTGGCAGATGTGTCGTTGAATTCCAGCTTCCGCAATAGCCAGCTATGACCTTGGACAAGTTACTTAATAGTTTCCTCCACTGTCAGATGGATAATCACAATTGCCTTGGAGAGTTGTTTCAAGGATTAAATCAGATAATACATGTAAAGTACTCAGCTCTGTTCTTGACTCATGCTATCAGACCTATTATACTTAGTGTTACCTCTCTTTCTCTAATGTCTAATGTCACATATTTAGTTTTTTAATTCAAATTGTCCATTCCTTGAAACAGAAACCAAGTCCTGTGTTTTTTAATCCTATAAAAGCATCTAACACAGGTTATTTATGGATTAATAATTGTTGCTGAACTTATTGGAATATTTACATAATATTGAGGTCAAAGGTGAGAGGGGCATGTGAATCAGGTTTAAAAGTTGATGGCCTCAAAAATTAAAAAAAGAAAAAGAAAAGTTGATGATCTCAACAGAATTAGCACAGTATCGGGGCGCCTGGGTGGCTCAGTCGTTAAGCATCTGCCTTCAGTTAAGGGTGTGATTCCCAGGGTCCTGGGATCGAGCCCCGCATCGGGCTCCTCCACTGGGAGCCTGCTTCTTCCTCTTCCACTCCCCCTGCTTGTGTTCCCTCTCTCACTGGCTGTCTCTCTCTGTCAAATGAATAAATAAATAAAATCTTAAAAAAAGAAAAAAGAATTAGCACAGTATTATATAGAGACTGAAGAAAAATGCTCAAGCTTAACTCAGAAAACCTGAGTTGTAGTAACCTTCATAAAGTCTCACAACCATGCTAAGCTTTTGTGTCCTCACCAGAAATTATGCTTAACAATATCTGACCTGCCTACCTTTCCAGGCATTTTGAGGATCCGTTGCCATCATCTTTGTGAAAACATTGTCAAACAGTAATATAATATAAAAATGAAAGACTTGAGAATGGTTGGGTAAATTCGACTTACTATGATGATCTAGGAAGAAATAGGCAGGCTGTTTCTCCTGGAAACTGTCAGACCTCTGAGCATTGTTAGAATTTGTAGCCTTGAAATGTGTGCCTCCCCTGGATAATGGAAGTTCAGACTGTACTGCCCAAGACTGCTCAGAACCAGATCTGCTTGCTCCTTAAACTCTGCCCTTGCACCTGGATTAGGCCTGTGGTGTGGCTAAAGCTAATTTCTAAAATATTAGGGGCATTTAAAGGCAACAAAGTCCAGAAATGTTCTCTGGGTTGACTACATTTACTGAGAATAGAAAGTGCAGGGAATTCTGGAACTCCTACAGATTCAAATAAACCCAAACTTCACCTCTATACAAGTCCACCCTTTTTTTTTTAATTATGTTATGTTAGTCACCATACAGTACTTAATTAGTTCCCGATGTAGTGCTCCATGTTTCATTATTTGCGCACGAGTCCCATTTTTAACACTCCTTGGTTCATGTTGTTTGGGTTTCCTTTTATTTGTTTTTGCTGCAAGTGTTTGGAATTGTTAGCTTCTTGACAACTGGGGGTTTGAAAGGAGGTAGAAAATTACTATCAGATAGCTGTTCCATGCGTTTTTTGGTAAGAACCTAATATAAAGGCATCTGGTCTGGTGTTGAACCACAGAGTAGAAAACAAAACATCTGCCATCTTATTTCTGTCAATAGTTTGGGTGTGGGTATAGGTTGAAGGAGCACATCATGAAGCAGGAGGAAGGTCAGCTGGCTAGCTTTACATTTAGTGTATGAGCAGGGATTTTTAGACCTTGAAGCTCAGAGATTTGATTCTATGAGAACATGAGATTGTATTGGAGTACTGAGGATAGAATTGCCGTATGCAAACTTCCCAGAGGCACATATAGAAGTTCAGACCTTCACTTCAGTTCCTTTCATTGGGAGATACAAAGGCATGATCTAAAGATCAAAACCAGACTGTATATGTCTTTGGTTTGCTTGTCTTTTTTCATTTGTGGGGCCAAACTACATGCAACACAATTTTAAGCCAAATTTTTTCCAGCTTAATTGAGATAAGATTGACATATAAGATTGCGTATGTTTAAGGTATGCAACATGATGATCTGATATACATCTATACTGTGAAATGATTAAGTAACCTTAGGATTACTTAACATACAGTCACTCATATAGTTGTGAGTTATCATATAGTTGCCTTAGCAACTTTCAGGTATACAATCGTGTATTGGTAACTATAGTCACCATGCTGTACATTACATCCCCAGAACTCATTCATCGTATAACGGAAAGTTTTAACCCTTTGACCACCTTCACCCATTTTCCTCACTGCCCCCTACACCAATGTACTCTCTGTTCCTATGAGTTCATTCTTTTAGATTTCACATATAGGAGAGATCATACAGTACTTGTCTCTCTCTGTCTGACATATTTTACTTATCATAATGCTCTCAAATTTCATCCGTGTTGTCACAAATGACATGAGTGCCTTCTTTTTTTTGGCTGCATAATATTCTACTGTATTCATATGTACCCCATATTCTTTATCCTTTCATCCCCTGACACTAAGGTTGTTTCCATATTTGGCTATTGGGAATAATGCTACAATGATCATGGGAATACAGATTATCTCTTCAAGATAGTGATCTTATTCCCTTCAAATATATACCCAGAAGTGGGATTGCTGGGTGATATGATTGTTCTATTGTTAATTTCTTAAAGAATCTCCAGACTGTATTCCATACTACGTGTACCATTTTAAACATTCCCACCGACAGGGCATGGGGGTTTCCTTTTCTCCACATCCTCACCAGCCTTTGTTAGCTCTTGTCTTCTCAATAGTAGCCATTCTAATTGGTTGAGCCAGATTTTGAGAATCATTTAAAAGTAGATTTCTTGAATGTCTTGGGAAATCAGAAGACCTGGCCCATCTGCTTTCACAGATGGCAACAGTCCCTGGATGTTGCTAAGCAGTGGTGCCCTTTCCAGGAAGTGTGTGCCCTCTAGGTTTGCACATCTGTTACCACTGATTATTACCCAACACCAGGGCCATTTATCACAGCACTTGCATGGTTTTCTTGAAATAGAGAAATATGTCTTCTATACTTACGTCTCTATCAAAATTTGGAAAATGGAATAGAAAATTAGAAGGTAGGGTATTTTAAGAAACTTGAAAAAGACCATACTTCCTTTTGGAGTGAAGAATAACATAAGCAAGAATAAACAGAATAATATAACATAACAATGTAAATATATATAATATGTGTAAAATAATACATATATTATTTGTACTGGCACAAACTTCTCCATTCCCAACATAAAATTGCAATAACTTCAGCCTTGAAAGGATTTTAGACCTCATTGGTTACACTGGAGTTTTTGTGATAGAATCTAAGTTCACTCTAAGTAGATTCTGTTGGAAAAAAAAACAAAAAGAAGGAAGGAAGGAAGGAAGGAAGGAAGGAAGGAAGGAAGGAAGGAAGGAAGGGAGGAAGTAAGTCAGGCAGGCAAGGAAGAGGGAGGGAGCGAGGGAGGGAGGGAAGAAGGAATCTCCAATAATCCCCAAACAAATTTTTCAGCTGGTAGACTTTCTGGAAAAAAGAAAATGGCAATAAAGTTGTTTTTGCATTTGTGCAAAAATAGGACATCCTTGCTCTGATTGTAATCTAAGGCTGCTTTTACTTGGGGCATTGATGTTGGTGACACCAAGAGGAACAACCACAGTTTTTTTAACCTTTCAGAAAGCCTGTGGGACAGAGTTTAAAACACAGCAATGTTAAGGGTGCCAAAGACTCACTCTTTGGAAGAGAGGTTGATCGTTTGGAGGGCTTCCCTTTAAAAATGATTTAAAGACCTTCACTCAGAGGACTACAGATGTAAAATCAGAGATTCAGTCAAGTGAAGCCTAAAACGTGGCAAAGGGAGCAGGGTAACCTAGCGGAAGGGAGGCATGATATGGAATTTGTCAAACTTCAGTCTGAATTCCAATCCTTCCACCCCCAACTGATGTAACCTTGAGTGAGTTTCTATAGAGCTGATGTGAATATCACATGACAAAACATAAACTGGCCTTTTGTAAGTACTTTCAAATGCTGGTTCTGATTCTCTTCCGTGTTTCCTTGATATATAATAATGGCAGCTATCATGGACTGACATGCCAACTGTTTGCCAGACCAGTGACCCTTCACCTGAGTTCCAGGTTTCCTTGCTTTTAAAGTGGCTTCAGACCTTTTTTCAGCATTTTAATGCACTAGAGCAGGGGGCATTCCCTTTCTGTAAAGGGGCAGCTTAGAAATATTTTTATGTTTGTGACTATCTCTACAGTCAAAGGGCTCAGGGTCAGAGGGCTCTACATTTTCTGTCACTATTACTCAACTCTGCCTGCCACTGAGTGTGAAAGCAGCCAGAGACAATATGTGCACAAACAGGCATGGCTATATTCCAATAAAACTTAACTTACAAAAACAATCAGATGGACCAGGGGCCATAGTTTGCCAACCCTTGTACTTGACTATAAATCTTTGCATCCCATACACATTTCTTGCTGTCTGAATGCATAGTTTAAAATTTTCAGTGTGTTTTAGGAATGAGGGAGGGAGGCAAAGAGGAAGGGACAGAAGAAATAGCAAGAGACCTCAAAGTGAATTTCTATATACAATAAAAAATGGATTATCCATCTAGACCTTATTGGATTCTTGGAAAGATTGCAACAGTGAAAGTGTCTGAAAGTGTTTGGGTCAGAATCAGGGAGCATTAAATCAGTTCTTTTTTCTTTCTCTACCTGCCGTTCACAATTACTAAATATTTATTGAGTACCCACTATTTCTTCAGGTTTGACTGATCTAAAACCACTGAATCCTAGGAGAAGGGAAATTTGGTTCTGGCTTTGCCTCCAAGGATGTGTGACTTTATGGATTCTCTGGCCTTAGGTTTCCACATCTGTAAAATGACACATATCTCCTCAACCTTTTTAAGAATGCTATCATATTTGCATCAGAAACCCCTTGGGAAAAAATGTACATTTCTAGATTCTACCCAAGATATCGGAATCACTTGGGATGGAGCTTAGTTTTCCTCATTATTATCCCCAACTCTATTTTGGGGGGGAAAAAAGGCAAAACAAAACAGTATTAAACCTACAAAAAAGTTGAAAGAATCATACAGTGAACCCCCATTTACCTTTCACTAGATCCACTTATTGTCATTTTCACCATATCTGCTTCATAGATCATTCTTTTGTTCTTCCTCTCTTTTTCTGTTTCTATATTTGGAATTCAGTTGATAGTTTGCCACATTTTCTTGGTAATTCCTCTCTCTCCCCATTTGAAAGTCAGTTATAGATATCATTTCACACCTAAACACATCAGTGCATATCTTCTAAGAATGAAGACATTCTGTAATGATAATGCCATTATTGCATCCAAGGAATTCAATTAACATTGATGTGCAAATATATAGTCTATATTTAAGTGTCTTTGATTGCCACCAAAAAATGTCCTTGTATTTTTTCTTTGATGATCTAGTCCAAGATCCTTCATTTTATTTGGTTTTCATGTCTCTTTAGCTTCCTTTCATTTAGAAAATTCCATCTTATTTTTTGTCTCCCATGACTTGACATTTTGAAGAAATCCAGGCCACTCACTTTGTAGAATGCACCCCCTCTTCTGATTCTGCCTGTTTTCCCATATCTAGATATTTAGATGGCAAATTGGATCAAACATCTATATGGTACTTTGTGCACCTTTATTGGGATATATTCTAAAGACAAAGCGAATTGCAAAGAAATTTTGAACTTACTAGGTAGGTTTGTTGTTGGTATTGCTATTGGAATAGTGATAGTAACTCTGAAACAGTTTCTTTCTATATTGCAGGACACAGCAAGATGAATAAATACGTTGACATTTTTGGAAACCGGATCACATGAATTGGAAGACAGAAATATGGAATAAGAAAAAGTAAGAAAGTACCTTATGGTGTTGGATTCGAATTGGAGATAAGAATACAAACTCAATTTACCTACCACCATAGTAGAGATAAGCACATCTAGTCTCCAGATCTTGGTTTTTAAATAATATTTCATAGTAAAAGGAACCAGGGCCCCTTGAGGAATGGGTGATCCCAGGGCTAGGCAGATAAAATCCAAGTTAATCCTGGAATAGCTTGTTACGCCAGAAAACAAAAAGAAAAAAATATATATGTTTAAAGACAATGGGGATCTATCAAAAGTACATGGGAGTCAGCTTGAGGAGGCTTATCCTGGCCAAATTTGGTATATCTAAGCAGAAAACAGAATAATAATAGTAATGGAATATAGCACATTAGATAAGAATCCATCAGAGTGAAATTAAAAAACAACAACCACAAAAAAGGCTGTGTATAGAAGAAAGATCCTCATTTCAGACGGATGTCTGCTAATAAATGTAGAAGGAATTACTGAATTCAATATCTGCTTTTTTAACATGCTCCCCAGGTGCTTCTCATTTCCTCCCAAGTTTGGGAACAACTGCTAGATATTTCCTTGAAGCTCTTTAATTCTACAACTGCTATAAAATCTTAAGCTCAGCCCCTGCCTTGGAAAAACTAATACTTGATAGAAATGTAGGAAAAATAGAAATTCTAGTCAGCCTGTTGACAATTTGTTTCCTCTAAAGTACTCCTGAAAGCATTTTCCCCACTGTTTAAAATGCCAGTCATCCGGGCTACTCCTGACACTTGCCATGCTAATCTAGCATGGTCCTAGGAGAACTACATCCTGCTTATTTCCACCACAAACCCCTTCCCCAGCAGTACAAAACATTGATACCCATGGAAACAGAAAAAGGAGGCAGCTGCCTGGGATTGTCTCCAGGCTCTGCCTTTTGCTTGCTGTAGTTTTCTTTTCCCCTTCACCAGGCAGACGAGAGCTTTCAGGCAGCAGGGCATCCTTGGAATTTAGTCCAGTGGACCCTCTATGTAAATTCAGTGCCTTGTGATACCTCAGAGGGGTTTAATTTCCATTCCAAAAGTAGGTCAGTAGCCCTTTGCTTTTGAATGTGTCTTCTGCCTCTGGGCTTCCAAGTTTTGTAATTAATTGGGGCCATTTATTTTATAGTTCTAGTATAATCATTCAGAGAAGCAATTCAAAAGTGAGCAAATAGTTATGAATTTTCTGCCCATAATCAATCTTTTCCTTTGCTCCCCACATCCAAATCGATGGCCAGATTCTAATAATTCTGCTTTCAACATTTTTCAGGCATCATCCTTTGACCTTCCATTTTCTTGCTTTCATTATCAAAGAGCCATGGCTGTTTTCTCCTTAAAATTTCTCCCTTGATCACGTTAGACTGTAGTCAAAGCAAATGACACCAAAATACCTTATCCAGGCCCTTGACTTCAGTGCCTTTAAGACACTACTTGTTGTTTGCTCTACTTTCCTTCGAACTCAACAAATCTAAAAGGAACCCATACCACCTCTTGACCAGTTCTGCCACCGCCTTCCTGGCCACCTAAGCTTCTACTTAGTATATTATAACAGTTAAAAAGCATGAGTTTGAAATCAAACAGAACAATTAGAATGAGGCTTAAATCCCAACTTGTAAGCAGTGTGACCTTGTCGAGCTAAACATTCTCATCTGTAATATGGGGATAACATGACATATGTCAAATGGTTGCTGCCTGGAATCATGTACATGTTTTGTATGTACAGGGCCTAACATAGTGTAAAGATTTAATGAAAACTAATTATTTCATTGGCTTCTCCTCCTCTTTCTAGTTCTCTATATGGTAAATTAGTACAGTCTGTTCAATATTTCTTTAAACTATCTCTTTCATTCCCACACAAGTACAGCTTGTTATCTCTGCTTAGGTTACTGAATAATCTTTCCAAGTTGTTTTCCTGTCTTCAGTAGTCCCAAAGACTTGTGTTCTTTATGTGTGTAAGGAATCTTGCTAAGGCACTTCAGTCTTTCAACTAACCCATTCCTCATTCTGTCAACAGATTAATCTGTCCTGGGATCTGTTTTCATTGTACCTCTCCCTTGATTAGGAAGAATCAGTGGCTTCCCAGGACCTTTAGGATAAATTCCACCTATAAGGTAAATAGGCTCCAACTTATCTGTAGTGGAGAATTATAATTTGGTCTGGCGCAGTCCTCTTTTCTGCCTTATTCTAGTAAATATATCTCTTTATTTTGGTGAATTGCTTATCGTCTCCATTCCGGCCACGGGGCTACATTGGGAGCTGTCAATCATGGTGTCTATCTTCAGCCACCAGAGTAGATTTGTGATCCAAGCTGAACCATCTTTCTCCTTTTGGGTACTTTTCTAATTGAGATGAGGGGAAAAGAGACCTTTCCTGCTTGGAAGCTGAGCTGGGTACTCTCAACCTTGGCACTGCCAGTGGCCATGGCTTGGCCTTGTGCAATCTGAAAGAATGAGGTGCGCTAGTATCAGTTCCAGCTGTACTCAAGGCTAGCCTTTCTCTTGCCCTTAGCAAATTGGCTAGTGAGCTCATGCATTTCCCATTTGGTGTTTAGTGTCGGCTGAGATTCTATCATTTGGAGCCAAGCATTCTGCCTAGTAATACTATCTTTTCACCAGATCTTGGTCTTACTTCTTTCTCAAACCCATCTAAACTGATCAACCCATGCTCAGGGAAGATAATCTATTCATGGTTTTCTTCCTGCCTTTGACCACGTTGTTCCCCCTGTTAGGAATGTTTGTTCTCTCTTATCTCATTCTCCAAAGTCTGTGCTTCCCTAAGACTCAACTCAAAGCCTTTGCCTTTCCTGAAGCTCAGTGTGTCCTCCGTGAGGGCCAAGGAGTATTCCCTTAGCTTAACATCTGAGCTTCAGATTCCAAACCCTAAAAGTCATCCGATATTTAGTTACTAATTGGGTCATTAATCCTTGCTATTTCCTACGTTTCCACCAAATTAGAATAAAAATTCGAAGCTCAACCAAGGTCTAGAAGTGAAGGAACTAGTTCCAAATCACAAACCCTATTTGGGGCAGAATACATTGAAGTTTCCTTAAAAATACTCATGTCTGACTGATGATAGTGGAGGAATGATTTTTAAAAGGGAAAACATGAAGCAGGAGCTTAAATTATCCAAAAATGTCTAGATTGCTAGGGGCTTGGGGGGAAAGACAACATAATTTAAAGTAAGTGCTAGAATTTATTAAATGATGAAAAACAGAAGTCCGTAAACATTCCTTGATCTGGAGGTATTACTAAGCATCAAATATGTTGGTGTAATGTTTGAGAGCCTTCCAGAGCAGTCAACGGAGATGAGGCTCTTGACAGAGAAGGCAGTAGGGTGGGAGAGACAGTATTTGGGAACTAGCCCAAGTTTCAATTACAGTTTCAGTTAGAATAGAAGGAATGGGTGAGAAATCTGTGTAGGATAAAAGAGGATCTGTGCATAGCCATGCTGATGGACTAAGAGTTCAGAGTAATGAGTTAATGGGGAGATTATCTAGGGAAGCACTGCTATAGTAGGAGGGAATAAATTGGGTGAGGGACAAAAATGGGCTATCAGGTTGTGAGGTGGAGTATAAGAGGAAGTTTCTCATGGGGTCAAGAGGGAATTCAGGGGGATGACTCCATAAAGGGAGTGGCGACATCATGGAAAAAAGTGAGTTCCCCTCATATACAGACCTCTGATTCCAAAGGTTCTGAAAGTAATTTAATAACTAACCTCTTTTGGAGTCTAAGGAGCAGCTTAGCAAGATCCTGAAATAGTACTTGAACTTTCATGTCTATTTCATTTCATTATTTGAAAGATGGGTATGGAAGAAACTTTGATTTCTTATTCTTCTTGACCTTCAGACCAGGACATGCTTTATGCCTACTTAGGCCAATCGCTAAGTTCCTCATGTGGAGGGTTCTCTTGCCTACCGGGATTTCAAAGAGCCATTTTGTTCAACGTGTCTTTAATATAAGATCTGACCTACCACACACAGTTTTTTAAAGGATCAAATGTATAATCCCTTAGGAAAAGTGCCTTAAATTTACATCATAGGTATTGAAAGACTGGTGTAAGGTTTGTTTCCACAGTAGGTTGTTAGGGAAGGGAAGTAAAGGGGTGGAGCTCAGGAGGGGAAGCTAGAAGATAAACATCTAAGTACTTGCAGTTCTGCCCTGGGCTAGCCCCAGAAAACCCCCGTGTGGCATTCCTACCACAGAGGGAGAGAGCGCAGAACTCTCACCTGACTGCCTGGCCGGCTGCGAGTCTGGGTGGTGGTCAATGTAGTTTACCAAGGACCCACCCAGAAAAGCCAGGAGCATGCAATAGAGGGTGTTTGCCAACCCTCTTTAAATTGATGACGGACCTGTTCGCCAACTGGGGCATAGCAGAGAAGAAGGAACCTGCTCAGCCTTCTTTCTGCTTGGCGCCATCCCCCAGTCTCGGTGCTTCGCCTCTCAAGTGAGAATCTCTAAGCCAGGGTTTGATTGAGCTGCTTCCAGTGGCTCTACACTCAGCACTGCAGCCGGCTCCTTCTCCCTGTGTACTCCGTGTTCATGTGTGTCTTTCTGTCTGAATGATCTTTGCATCCTAGGGTGGGCTTCCTGCTGCTTCCTCATACTTCGCAAGCATTTCACCAATCGTACTGACATCACTAGGTCTCACCTTAGGAGTTTTGCATTTCGAGTACCCCTCCTGCAAACTCACCCCCCCCTTCTCACTCTTTCTCTTTCTCTCTCACTCTTGTTCTGCTCTCTAATTCTGCCCCCCCCCCGATACCAAGAAGCTCTTTGTTTCTTCTTCTTCACTATTCACCGTGTACCCACTGTCCATCCTGCATATTGAACAAACCTCCCTAAAGATGCCCCACGTACTCTTTAGGAAGCAGTGCCAAAAATACAGTGATGATACTTTTCAAACCCAAATGTTGGATCATGTAAACACATGATCCAGTAGAAGATTACTCAGGAGATAATAGTAACCTTTGAAATCAAGACTGACGCTGACAATCCAAAATGTTTGGCTGTTAAAGCTCAAAGGGGACAAGGAGGAAGGTCTGTGTTGCAATCCTGGTCCAGCTTCCCTCTCTGATCTTGTGCCTACCTCTCTCTTCCTCCCACAGGCTGTCCAGCCACACTGAGCTCCTTCTGGTCCCATGAACCAGACAAGCTGGGTTCTGTCTCAGGTGCATTGCGCTGGCACGTCCTTTTCCTGGGACCTTATTCCCTAAATCTTTGCAAGACTCCCCTCTTCTTATCATCAACGGCTCACTCCGAAGTCACCTCCTCCCAAAGGCTTTCCTTAACATTGTCACCCCCGGTCTCCCTGTAGTCGCTTGCCCTGGTTACTCTTGACTCTATCACACTGCTGTAGTTTCTCTCCAGCATTTACTTCTGCAAGAAAATATCTTTATGTTTGTAGTCTTTCTCTATGTCCACTCTACCACCCATGACAATGTAAGCTCCATAAGGCACGCCTTTGCCACATTCTCTGCTCGCAGGTCACAACCCCTAGAAGGCTGCCTGGGATACAGTAGGTGCACAACCAAACTCTGTGGGATGATTGGATGAACACACACCACTGCTTGCGCGTGTGCCCTTGGTGCTGTGGAGCTGAGGATTCTGTGACCTGCTCTTGCAAGTCCACATTCACACAAACCTCTGGAGGAAAATGCACGTCCCGCAGGAAAGGAACCCACAGAGGAGGATCCCAGTTCTGACTAGGTGGGAAATGAAAATCAAAAGTTTAGGCCAGAGGAGGAAACAGAACAGGAGACAGAGCTAAGCAAAAGAAATCTGGTTTAAGAAAAAAGGGGTCGGGGCGCCTGGGTGGCTCAGTCATTAAGCCTCTGCCTTTGGCTCAGGGCATGATCCCGGTGTTCTGGGATCGAGGCCCACATCAGGCTCCTCCACTGGGAGCCTGCTTCTTCCTCTCCCACTCCCTCTGCTTGTGTTCCCTCTCTCACTGGCTGTCTCTATCTCTGTCAAATAAATAAATAAAATCTTTAAAAAAAGAAAAAGGGGTCGGGGAACTTCAGGTATAATTTCGGGAATACGGAGTTGGACTGGTAGTCATGAGAGCCCAGTTGCAGCTTTGGCACAAACCCACTCTGTGGCCTTGGGTCCATCGTTGCTCCACTCCGAGCTTCAATGCCACACTTATAAAACGAGGAAGGGGCACCTGGGTGGCTCAGTCGGTCAGGCGTCTGCCTTCAGCTCAGGTCATGATCCCAGGGTTCTGGAATCGAGCCGCACATTGGGCTCCCTGATCAGTGGGGAGTCTGCTTCTCCCTCTCCCTCTGCCCCCACTCGTTCTCTCAATCTCTATCTCTCAAATAAATAAATAAAATCTTTTAAAAAAATAAAATGAGGAAGCTGGAAGTCTTTTCAGTACTTTCCAGTGATCATTCTTTTTTTTTTTTTTTTTTTTTTAAAAAGAGACCTAGGAAGGGATAATCTAACTGCAAGTGTTAAGAAACTACAGGGCACTAGTCTCAGGTCCTGCAAAGAGCTAAGAATGAGGTAAATAAGGTTTACCCTTGAGAATCCACGTTGCCAATGAGAGGCCAGAGATGCAGAGCTATCTGAGGAATGAGATAGGACTTCTAGGCCTGTAAGAGCACAACAGTCACTAGTTTCAATATATTAGCATGTCTACAATTTTTTAAATAAGTATCAGTGAGGCAAGGGCAGAGTGTTCTCTAACCTTGGAAAGAGGGAGAGGCTGGAGGCAGGGACAGGCGCTACCCGTTTACACTCAGGGTGCCTAGGTGCCCCCTCCCTGCAGAATGCACCCTGTAGCTAATAGGGTCCGAGTCTTGAGGAGAGTGTGTAGGACAGTGGTTCAGAGCCCAGACTCTTCATAGCTGCCTTCAGATCCCGATTGCTATCGACTCGCTGCAGGCCCCAGGCCAGTTATTAAACCTGTATCTCTATTTGTTCACCTATGAAATGGGAATGATGTTAGTGGTAAGGATCCCCAAGAATCTCTGGGAGGATTAAATTAATGTACGTAAAGCATGCAGAATAGGGGTTGTTCGTGTAATTCCACTGACAAAGCCACCTCCAGCTAATAAGCACGCCTCCGGCCTAATGATATTCAGTATTTGTCTCCCCTCCTTCTGATGCCATTTTCAACAAGCTACTTATGTCTTCCCATGTAGGTTTGCTTACACAGGAAAAAATGTGTTAATCACAGAGATTCTGAGAAATTACCATTCCAAAGCCTGTGATATGGCATATCAATAAGTTACTTGGAGTTGTGTCTGGGCCTCCCACGTTGCTTGATCACAGAGGTAAGACGCAGGCATGATGGAAATGGAGGATATCAGTTCTGATTTCTGAATCATCACACTGGGGTTCTGGTGCCTAGCTCCTCCTTAATGTTTCGGGTTGTTACATAGACACTCAGGCTCTGATCTCCCTAAAGAGTGAGAGATTCACTCCTGTGAATCCTCAGCCTCTAAAGCAGATTGCAGTCCCAACTTGTTTTCCCACTGCCCTGGGGCAGACCTCTGTGGGCTCCCTATGATCCTGTGGCTGCTGTCCCTGCAGCTGTGGGTACGTTTACATGAAAGAACATAGATCTTGAAGAAAACTGGTGGATTAAAAATGTAGAAAAGGTGGGAGCTGCAAATAGAAGCATTAATCTGGGTCTCTGCTCACCTGCATCCAGTGACTTCTCCTCAAAAGAAGTCCCAATGTTTTCATTGTCATGCCTGGAACTCCAGCTACCCTTTAGGGATTCATCTGAGTTTTGAAGCGTTGTCAATTAAAAGTGTGGGTCATTCTGGAAGGGTTAGAGGATGTTTGGTAATGTCAATGATGATACATATCAGTGGGAATGTGTTTGATAAGATTTCTTTCCTCCGGACACCTTGCTAGGTTGGGTCTACCTTTAGGAATGAGCAGATTTGTGAGTTTTGTTTTGTTTTGATTTTGGACAGAGGGGAGAGGGGTGTACAGAGGCAGGAGATACATGAGAGACTTAAAACTCTTGGGGAGGCCCATGGCATCTGATTATGGTGGAGGGAGAACCTGAGGGGTTCAAGGACCAGGAGGACTCTGGGAGTTTCACCTGTGACACGGGTTATGTTGGCATTTCTGGATTGGCCTAGTAAAGTAACCAACAATTATCATACTGTTCCCCTGAAAAAATGCAGCCTGAGATCCAAATAAGTAACTAGTAAAGGAACTTTTCAGATACAATCAATCCATTGACACTGAGTTCTCAAATGGTGAATTTCCTATATTGGATCTTGGGAAGAAAGCGAAAGTCCCAGGAAACATTTGGTATGGCAATGGGGGGGGGGATAGGTCAGAAGCACTGAGCATATTCGCTGTTAAAGCTGTAAAGACATCAGTTCCTGGGGTCTGGGGCAGACAGTGACCTGCTGAAAACCCCCACCAGCACAGACACCTCTCCAGGGATCCGGCAGAAAGATGTCCTGCATTTAAAGAGAGGAAGTTTCGGGCACTCGGGTTATGCTGACGTTTCATGCGGAGTTCTCGGGACAGCCTTCCCTTCTTGACTCTCCGAGAACCCAAGGCCTCCGTCTGAATCTACCTGAGAATCCTCGCGCAAAGGAGAGACAGGTAAGACCTCAGCAGAAGCCAAGCCTCGGTTTGAGGAAGCCAGCGTGAGGAGACCTGGATATAGATACAGCTGGGGGTTAGGACGGAGGGGCAATCCAGCGGGGGGTGTGGAAGGGAAGGGGTCAGGAGCGTAGAGTGAGGGGACCTGGGCCGGACGAGCGGTCCCAACGGAGGAGCGCTGTGGGCGCCCGCGGGGAGGCGAGGCTCTCGAGGAGAGGGCCGGGTGGGGAGGAGAGCTGGCGCGAGGAAGCTGCCCTGCGGCGCCGTGGGCTTCGGCAGCGCGGCGGCGGGGGTCTGAGCCGGCGAGAGGGAGAGAGCGCCGGAGCTGCGGCGGCTGGAACAGGTGAGCGGCCGCGGGGCGGCGACTCCCCGCCCCTCCCCGCGGGCGTGTCTCCTCCTACCCACCCTCTCGGCGCGGAGCTGCTCCGCGGCTCCCCTCGGTTTGGGCTTTTGCAACTGGCAGCTGGCTTTTTTTTTTCCCCTCCCCTGTGTCTGTCTCTCCTTCTTTTAGGTCGTTCCACCCCGCCCAGGATCAGGCGAGGGGGAACGGGCTGGGCTGCGGCTGCCAACTCGCGCGGAGCGCGTGTGCGAACTCCCGGAGCGGCGTCCCGCGCCCTGCCTCCTCCCTGCGGGGCGCGCGCTCCTCGCTCCCCGGGCCCGCGGCCTCCCCCGCAGCCCTTCCCCACTTTTCCCCCCTTTGGCAATCACATGGCATTTTAAGAATGCCGGAAAGATGGCGGTAGCGGCGGCAGCGGCGGCGGCGGGGCCGGGCGGCGGGGGAGGCGGCCGGGCGCAGCGGAGCGGGCTGCTGGAAGTTTTGGTGCGGGATCGCTGGCACAAAGTTCTGGTGAACTTGAGCGAGGACGCCCTGGTTTTGAGCTGCGAGGAGGGCGCCGCGGCGTACAACGGCATCGGGACCGCCACCAATGGCTCGTTCTGCAGGGGCGCCGGCGGCGCGCAGCCCCCGGACTCGCCCGCGGGGGTCCGCACCGCCTTCACCGACCTGCCCGAGCAGGTGCCCGAGGCCATCTCCAACCAGAAGCGCGGCGTGAAGGTGCTGAAGCAGGAGCTGGGCGGGTTGGGCATCAGCATCAAGGGGGGCAAGGAGAACAAGATGCCCATCCTCATCAGCAAGATCTTCAAGGGGCTGGCGGCGGATCAGACCCAAGCCCTGTACGTGGGCGACGCCATCCTGTCGGTAAACGGGGCAGACCTGCGGGACGCCACCCACGACGAGGCGGTGCAGGCGCTGAAGCGCGCCGGCAAGGAGGTGCTGCTGGAAGGTAAGGGGTTAACGCCGCGCGGGCCGCGCACACACCTCCTCACCCTCTCACCGCACCCTCACACTCACCCACTAGCCGGCACAGCCTAGGGCCCCGGCGTGGGGGGGGGGTGGCGGGGAGTTTGGACAACTTTAACCCAACTGGGGGCAACTTGTCCCTACCCGAGAGTCGCTGCAGGCTTGGACCCAGCGGGGGTGTGTGCAAAGGCTGGGCGAGCAGGGTTTCTTGAGCTACGTGGCAGATGGTTAGGGCACCGTGTCTCATTTTTACCCGCGGATAATCCGACGGTAGTGTCGGGGCCCGGGAAGTGGGACTGGAAATGAAAGGCAGCGGTCCATGCTACGGTGAGAGCTCACTGAATAATCGCAACTCTCATGGTTTTCTGCTTTGGCACCATGTTCTGCTCAGAAGCCTGGGCAATCCATTTAAAAGGGTTCAGTCCTCAAGAAGAGAGGGAGGAGTGGCAGTGTTTGAACGCGAAAACCCCATCATCCTTCTGGACTTCCCTCCTCTCAGATTGGAACCCGGGCTTAAGCTGGGGAGTTGTGCCAAGGGCTGGGAAGTATGTGGCAGCTTTATGCAGAAGTTCCCTTCTGGTGCCAGGTGTTCGGCCGGTCAGTCTGGATTCCAGGCTGCTCTGGGGGGAGGGCTGGTGAGGCAGTTTTTCTGCCCGCCTTTTCCCGGGATTTTTTCTGAGTGGGGTGGAAACAGTTTTGCATTTTAAACAGTTTCCCTTGAGTGTGAAGCTTCTTGGAAAGGACTTTCTTGAGATCCTATGTGCCCAATCCCCTCATTTTTCAAGTGAATAGAATAGGTAGCCACGTTATAGTACGCTTTTGCAATTATGTGTAGAAAGGCAGTAGGGTATTAAGTGGATAATCACTCTCCTTTCCCACTACATCTGTATTTCTTACTTGGTAACTGCCTCTCTGCCCCATTGCTTGCTTTGTACATGCCTGAGTTAGAACAAATATCATGTAATTATTTATGTCTATTTACTCAGCTTTTCCCACACTGTAGATGGAGTTGCCTGGGGTCTTTTATTTAGTTATGGGTCATTTCCCTTGAGTTTAGGTGCTTAGTGATATGCATCCTGAGTGAATAAATCAATGAACCCCTAGCCACGAAAACGGAGTGTTTCAACCCAGATCTTGTAAACTGGTGGTTGATTTAAATCCTCAGTTAAGGACTTAAGTCAATTTCCTGCTCACCAGATGTGGTGCTGGTGTGTGAAACTGAGAAAGTTCAAAGTTGGGAAACTGGCTTCGTTACATGTGACAGCTGATGCAACGCTCTGGTACATCTACCTCCTGCCTAGAATACAGAGGGCTCCCCCCCACCCTGCCTTTATTTATCTAGAGGATTTGCGATGTTCTTCATATTTAATTGCTACCCTGGATCCAGAAACTGGAAGGCTATTTGCTTTGGCTTGATGATTAACATAAGTAAATAGAAAAAAGTTTTCCTGACTCAAGTGTGTGTTGGTTTGTGTGACAAGGGGCCAGTGGGATCTGGGGCAAGTGTAGTTTGGACTATAAACTGCTGGGCACCTGCTCAGCTTGCACTATTTACTATAAACTCTCCGGGGGGACAAAAGGCAGGTCATTTCTGTTTCAAGGCACTGCCCTTAATTATGTCTTTTCTTCTCCTTGGTTTCAATTTAATGAATAATGACTTAGCAAAGAGATAAAAAATATCTCTCACCCAAAAAGAGGAAGGAAAGGTGACTCCCTGCAGTTGAAAATACACTTAAAGAATCGGTTATGTGACTGTGTGAATGCAGCAACTGAAGAGTGAGTTTTGTAAAAACCTCTAATGTGACATTCTTGCTACACGTCGTCCTGTGTTGTAGGCAGGACCTCTGGGGGAAGGCCTGTGGGCCTCCTAGACATGAACCACCTGGGCTTGGGGCAGCAGTCTTATTCCCAGCCTGAGTTTTCAGATTGGCTGCAATCAAGAGAAGCAAGTAGAGGCCCCCTTCAGAACAATGGCTCTTGTTCTGAGTTGAGGTGTTGATTCTAAGTGCCGTAGGGGACATCATACACCATTAAAGCAAATATCACACATTTCCTCTTTTGTAGTTTGGAGTGGTAGATGGATTCCCAACTGAAGGGGCATATCAGAACCACCGGAAGGGCCTTTTAAAATCGCATACCTACTTGCCTGTATCCTGACTTGCAGTCTTGATTGCTGAATTTCTACAAAGGAATGGCTTTGTAGATGTAATCAGCTGGGACGAGAGGCTTAGGGAGATGTTTTAAAGATATGTTTATATGGAAAATACACGGTTGTTTTTTTGTTTTTGTTTTTTGGGTTTTTTTTTTTTAACTTAGATTGCTTTTTTTGTTGGGGGGGGGTTTGTTGGTTTTTTTTTGGTTTGTTTTTTGAGCCAGCCCCATCGCTCAAGGACAGCCAATACACACACCATTACGTGACATGCGCCCCCTGGTGGAGAATCAATACTGCTTCTGGTGGAACGCACTGAAATGAAAAGCTGAAAGGTAAGTTTCAAAGCCTGCGTTCTCATTACAGAGCCTGTCAGACTTCTCTTCACCTCTTTGAGCCTCAGTGTCTTCTGAAAAATGGGAATAAGGGAACTTGGCTGAACATTTTTACTCTACAGGGTTGCTGTATGGAAGAGAATCTGAGAGTAAAAGAAAAAAAAAGGACATGTATCAAATAGCTACTGTGATTAGTTATGTTAGAATTACATGAAATGAAGCTGAAATTGCCCTTCCCAAGGGATAGTCCATTCCTCATACCACTAGGGTTCATATTTCTTATTTTTAGTCTACTTTTTATTATTAGTATTATGTAACGGTAATGTTACATTACATACATCTGAGGGAAGGGAATCATGACAACAGCTAACATTTCTTGAGCGGTTATATGTGCCAGGCTTTATTTGCATTTGTTCCTTACACTTTCAGTAACTGTGAGGCTAGTACTGTTGTTCCTTTTACTGATGAGGAAACAAGGTTATAGACAGTGGGTTATTTGCTTAAAGTAACACAGGGAGGAGGCTTCCAGGTCTATCTGACTTCAGAGCTCAGCCTTGTAACTTCTGGGTGAAACTGATAATCCCAGCTTCTCCTTCAACTGTGTATTTAAGCCAGTTGAAGCTTCTTCAGTTCTTGGGCTCAAGATGTCCTGCCCCACTTCTCAAATATGCAGAGTGCTTGGGTCAGCGTGGAGCAGGAAAAGCAGTTGCGTGGGTCACTCAAAAGGGAAGGACAGGAAAGCGGATTGAGTCTAAAAACCTTAATGCGCCAAGTGTCTGCCTATCAAAAGGGAGCTGCTGCCATAGTGACCCGACTTCACAATGAGGCAGGGTCTCTATCATTGAATACCTGGCCAGCAAGGAGGTTACATGGTAGTTTAAGCTGAAAATAAAGCGTTAATACACTGTGCCAATTAAGTCAGTGTTTAACCAGATATTCATTAAAGTTAAGATCAGACGTCTTCACGTTATGAACTCGTTTCCCATTTGGGGGAGTAGGAGCAGGGACCCTGCATTCAGCCATGGAGATAGTGAACCCCAGAACTCTAGGGGACACCACATACACAGAGTACAGAGTGAATGGCACACTGCGGAGCTGAGCTGGGCACAGCTGCATAAATATCCCTGGTAGTTGTGGGTCAGGGATAGGATAAGTTTGGTTGCCCTTAGATTGATAGCAGAGTAGTAATTTGGAATCTGTCAACCTTTTTGTAACTGAAACTACAATAAAATTAGTTTCTCCATAACTTTATCTAGATTGAATAGTGCAGAATGTTCTGGAAGACTCATATTGGGGTATGGAAGGTGGGGGTGGGATGGGTGGTGAACAGAATCCTATCCGGGTCCAAAAGGTATCCTGTGGAGCTGGACCAGAGGAAGTGGAAATTCAAAGGAGAAGGTCAGAGACTGTTGTTGACTGAACCCTGTCCATCAAAGCTGCTCCTCAGCACCGCTCCCAGGAATGCTTGCCTGTTGAGATCATCTAAAATGTCACTTACACAATCACTTCCTTTAGTGGTAGAAATAGGGATTGCAGGACAGGGAGATGGGGTACAAGGCAGAGGCAGTGGTTTTGTTGGCGTGAAAGCTCAGGATTGGACAACAATTTGTTTTAGAGAATCTTACATTATTTAGGATATACAAAATCTTTTTAAAAATTTTATTTATTTTTTGAGAGAGAGCACGAGTGGTGGAGAGAGGGAAAAGCAGGCTCCCCGCTGAGCAGGGAGCCCAACGTGGGCCTCGATTCCAGGACCCTGGGATCATGACCTGAGCTGAAGGCAGATGCTTAACCAACTGAGCCACCCAGGCACCCTCCAACACACTTTTAATAACAAATCTTTCTCACACCCCTTTTATTTGTATAAAACAAATGTCACAAATAATATACCTAATAAATAAACTACCTAACTGTAGTTTAAATTTAAAAATCAACATAATGTCCTATTATTATATTATTATTAACATTAATAAAATGGAGAAATGAGTAAATTATTTTTAAAAAATTTCAACTGATAAACACATAGTACAACTACACCAGAGGACATAATGAAGGAGATAGATGCTAGTCCCTGTGCGTAAAATCACCAGCAATGAATAGCTACAACTGAAGATGGGTGGGGGTGTGGGATCTTTTGGAATCTGGAAAAATCTTGCACTATGAAAGGCTGCCTCAGATGTTTCAAGATGTCCAGCATCTCTGGCTCCTATCACTAAATGCTAGGGATATGCCCCTGCCACTCCCCTTGACCTCTAAAACGCCTCCATAAATATCTGAACTGCTACTGAGAAGGGCCATATTGACCCTCCACCCTCTTGATGAACCAGTATTCTATAAGAACGCTGATTCTGGGGGCGCCTGGGTGGTGCAGTGGGTTAAGCGTCAAACTCTTGGTTTCAGCTCAGGTTGTGATCTCAGGGTCATGACATTGAGCCCTGTGTCAGGCTCTGAGCTCAGCATGGAGTCTTCTTCAGATTCTCTCTCCCTCTCCCTCTGCCCCTCCCGCTTGTGCTCTCTTTCTCTCAAATAAAAAAATAGATCTTTTTTTTTTTTAAGATTTTATTTATTTATTTGAGAGAGAGAGTGAAAGCGAGAGTGAGAGAGAGCACAAGCAGGGAGGAGAGGGAGAAGCAGTCTCTCTGCGGGGCTGGATCCCAGGAACCTGAGATCATGACCTGAGCCGAATGCAGCCACTTAACAGCCTGGGGCACCCAGGCTCCCCAGTAAGTAGATCTTAAATGAAAAGAGTACCAGGGTTCCTGGGTGGCTCAGTCGGTTAAGCAACTGCCTTCAGCTCAGGTCATGATCCTGGAGTCCTGAGATCGAGTCCCACCTTGGGAACCCTGCTCAGCAGGGAGTCTGCTTCTCCCTCTGAGCTTGCCCTCCTTGTGCTATCTCTCTCTCTCTCATTCTTTCTCTCTCAAATAAATAAATAATTAAAAAAACCCAAAACAACAATACTGATTCTGCTTTACCACTTTATACTGTAGTCCCCCTTATCTGGGGTTCTGCTTTCCACAGCTTCAGTTTACCATGGTTTCAGTTTCCCGAAGTTCACCACAGCCTGGAAGCAGATGATCCTTCTCTGACAAATCATCAGAAGGTCATAGTAGCCTAATGACAGCGCCCGCATTGTCCCTCTTCCTTCATCTCATCTCATAGGCATGTTATCATCTGCCATCATCACAGGAAGGGGGAGTCCAGGACTATAAGATATTTTGAGAGAGAGAAAGGCCACATTCACGGAACCTTTATGACAGTGTATTGTTATAATTGCTCTATTTTATTATTAGTTATTGTGGATGATAACTAATTTATTATTGGTGCCCAATTTATAAATTAAACCTTATCATAGGTATGTATGTATAGGAAAAAACCGTAGCATACATAGGGTTCAGTACTGCCTGTGGTTTCAGGCAGGCATCCACTGGGGGTCTTGGAAGGTATCCCCTGCCGGACCCGTTGGTGCCGAACCTTTTGCAGACTCTTTACATATGTCATAAAAGCTAACATTTATATAATACTTGCATCACTCCAGATGCTGTTCTAAGCACTTAACATGGACTAAATCACTGGATTCTCACAATAACCCAAAACTATTTACAGATGAGAAGACTAAGGCACAGATCATTGGAGTCACTTGCCAAAGAAACACAGTGAAGAAGTTCTGATGGTGGGATCCAAACACAGACCTGATTGCTTTGGATCCTCTTGAACAGCCTTATACCAGAAGCAGATTAAGGATGCATATCCCCAGTGTGTTGATTAGGAGACTGAAGCTCCAGTAGGACTGATTTGTCCTACTTAGGTGTTTTCTGCTTTCTTGTCTAGTATATTAGTTTTCTACTGCTGCTCTAACAAATTACCCAAAACCTTAGTAAATTAAAACACAAATTTGTTACCTTACAGTTTATTTTTTTTTTATTTTTTATTTTTTTTTAAAGATTTTATTTATTTATTTGAAAGAGAGAGAGACAGCTAGCGAGAGAGGGAACACAAGCAGGGGGAGTGGGAGAGGAAGAAGCAGGCTTCTAGCGGAGGAGCCTGATGCGGGGCTCGATCCCAGAACGCTGGCATCACGCCCTGAGTCTAAGGCAGATGCTTAACGACTGAGCTACCCAGGCGCCCCAGCCTTACAGTTTTTTAAAGTCAGAAGTCTGATGCAGATCTCATTGAGCTAACATCAAGGTGTCCACAGTGCTGCATTCCTTTCTGGAGGCCCTAAAAGAGAATCTGTCCCCTTGCTTTTTCCAGAAGCTTCTAGAGACACTCAAATGCTTTGGCTCATGGCTCCCTTACATTTTTAAGCCTGTGGTGGCAACTTGACTGTTTCTCACATCAAAACACTCCAACCTCTATTCTGCCTCCTTCTTGTGTTTTTAAGGACTAGTGATTGCTTCAGTCATATTTAGATAATGCAGGATAATTTCCCTTTTCAAAATATATTTTAAATTATAACTTCCCTGCTTAGCAACCTTAATTCACTTTGCAACCCTCATTCCTCTTTGCCATGTGAGGTAACCTATGGTTGGGATCTGGAGACTGGGAGGTGTGCATCTTAAGGGTGACGGTAGGGACATTTTTCTGCATATTACGTTTGCTTTGCTGAAGCGGTAATGGTACAGAGTTTCCAGGTAGCTCTTCAAGAATATCTTCAACCATGGTAAACAATCCTGTCCTGTCACGTGGCAAAGGAGTTCCTCATTCATTTATTTATTTACTTGTCTAACAGGTAACTTACTGAGTGTCCTCTATGCGCCATAAACCACTGGGGCATTGCCCTTGAGAAACAATACTGCAGTGACAGACGCAGATAAGCACCATGCAGGCAGCTACAGGATGGAGTAGAAAGTGCTACATCAAGGGCATTATGGGATGCTGTGGGAGCCTCAGGCAAGGGCATCCAGCCCCTTCTTGGACAGGGCTGTGGAAGGCAAAGGTCTCAAGGCAGCCCAACCAAGAGCTTGACTATCAGCCTTAGTTCAGTGTGGCTGGGTGGGAGGAATGTGGCCTTCAGGCCTTGCTAAGGGGCAAGAATGAAAAAAAAAAAGACCAGAGAATTGAGCAGGAACCAAAGCTTCTAGGCCTTGTTACAGAGTTAGATTTCCTTCTCAGGGTGAAGGGTGATAAGCAGGGAAATGTCATGCAGAGTTTCACATGTCAAGGAGCGTGAGGTGGGCAAGGCTCTGGTGAGGTCACCAGCTTCACGTGCCCAGCCAGCAGCACCGGTGTTCAGACACTCGACCCTGAGTTATGCTTAGGCGCACCTTCCGCAGTGAGGGTTGGGTTTGTAAAAGTGGCTTCACTCACACTATGATTTTGTCACCAGGCCAACCCTCCGTGGGTGACTGGACTGGTGTAATGTAGGAAATGGAAGTGCCAGAGATGCGGTGACTGGTCCGAGGTTACCTTGTAAACGAGGGAGCTGGACATCCGATTATCTAACACCCATCAAGCTCTAACTACTGCGTACTACACGAGACATTGTGTCAAGACATTATACAGTGGACAAAAGGAAGCCTAAGAGGTATAAGGCATGGCCTCCAATTTCAGGAAGTCGACAGTTATTAAGGAAATGGGGCGTTTGAGGCTGATGGTAAAGTTCTTGACATGAGTCATACGAATGGCATGATTTTTACCTCAGCCTCTGTGGCATAGTACCCACACATGTTAGGCTCATTTTAAAATGTCTTAGGAAGGAAAAAAATAGAAGGACAGAAGGGAGGAAGAAGGAAAGGAGAGAGTGAGTGGGGGAGTAAGGGAGGGAGAAGGGAAGGAAATACAGCAAGGAAGGAAGGAAGGGAAGAGGGAAAGCAATTTGGAGACTTGGTGACATTTTCTTTTTTTTTTTTTTTTTTAAGATTTTATTTATTTATTTGACAGAGAGGCGGCCAGCGAGAGAGGGAACACAAGCAGGGGGAGTGGGAGAGGAAGAAGCAGGCTCATAGCAGAGGAGCCTGACGTGGGGCTCGATCCCAGAACGCTGGGATCACGCCCTGAGCCGAAGGCAGACGCTTAACCGCTGTGCCACCCAGGCGCCCCGGTGACCTTTTCTGATGACTCCCATCGTCCAGCACTCATGCCATTGGACTGTGGTAAAGATACACATTTCGCATCCATAATGAAAACTCTATCTGGGGCTGTAGCGAAGAATACAGAAGTCACTTCATAGACCTGGGAAGAACTTAACTTCACATAGACCAGGCTTGAAAGGCAAAAGAGGAGCCAGACATGATTTTAAAAGTTATTGGAAAATGTAATTATCCTTTTAATGTTATATTTATAACCACCTTTCCTTTGCCCCCCTGTGGCTCAGAGACCTACAAGTCTGAATATGTAAGAACACTTTCTACCTGGGGAGATGAAAACTGTCTGCTTAGATATTTTAATTGTTTCTTTTTTAAAGCTTATGTATCATCCTGAAAATTCAGACCACATTCCTTACGTGAAGGGGATCAGGACTGTCCTTCAGTGTCGTATTTCTGCCGTGGTGGGAAATGCTTTTCACGTTCCGTGGTGCGTCGCAGCACTCACCCCATGGAGTGTGTATTAAAAATAGCTCACTGCACACAGCTCCGCACTTGCGAAAGGCATCTAGCCGAAGCTACCACGGGTCTGTTTGGTGAAGGGAAATTATTCTCTGGCAGCTAGTGGCCTACTAAGAATTCTATTTCAAATGATGCATTTCAACGCAGTTAATGTTAAAGAAAAGCCAGAATTTCCCCTGCATTTATACCAAGTGTTTTATATACCAAACCTCATTACCCACTTCACTGGCTTTGATCTGTAATAATAGCTTGCCTTTAGCTCCGGCCTGCAGATTGCTACTTCAGAGGAAATATGTAACTCACAGCACGAAGTAAATATCCTAACAGACCCAGGCAGATGAGGCCTGCTCCCAAAGTGGGATAGACAAGAGGGAGAGGTTCAGGCTCAGTAGTCATTATTACGGAAATTAAGGTGATGACCCATCCTGTGGCTCAGTGCTCTTTAAAACTACTTACTACTCCTTCCTGTGATTTGAAACATCATTCGTAGCTTGTTGATCAATGTGGGAAGAAGCTCCATCTCGAATTTGATGACTCGTGGCTAAGTTGACATACTCTGTTCCTGGCCTTGCTCTTCAAACCGGTCTTTTCCTTACAATTTTTTTCTCACAGCAGTAGCGTGCTGTGGTTTAGAGGGTGGGTCTTGGATTTGCTCAATCTGGGTTTACATTCTTGTTCTGTCTCTTTCTAGCTGTGTGAGCTTGAGCAAGTGACCTACCTACAAGCCTCAGTTTCTTAATCAGTAGGTTCATGTGAGGAGGAGAGTAATTATGGTTGGAAAGCGGTTAGCTCATTGCCTGGAACATAGTAAGCACTACATATTTCCCAACTATAAAATATGTCGTGTCACGTGCTTAGCTAAGTACTATCTACAGATAGAGGGTTCAAGCATAGAAGTGAAATGATGGGGTCAAACATATGTGATACAAAATCTTTTGGGGGACACAAAGGAGAATTTGGGATTTGCCATGTTTGGGAACTGAAGGATTCAGCTGATGGCCTGGGAGAGCTGGTTTGCCTTGTAGAGGTGAATTAGGATCCCACAAGGGTGTATGTCATTGATGATTTTTAGTAGCATCAGATGTTTTCCATCAACCCAATCACAGTGTAGGCTGCTGTGGTTGCTGGTGGGCAAATGCGAACTTTGTCTTAAAATGCTGATCTGCAGGAACATGCAGAAAAGTGTTTTGTAAAGGGAAAGTGGGCAAGTACAGATTTAACCTACACAGCAAAATTCAAAATTCTTTGAAAAATTGTCTAGTACTTACAGGAACGTGGGGTCCTTATTAGCCAAAAGAAGCCCAAATGTTTCTTTTGTTAAAAATGTGAAATGTTTATATAACTGTTACTAAGCCAGCATTATACTTTGGTTTTGAATTTTTTTATTTAATACTGTACTTCATGGAATCCAAGAGACAGCCCAGTGCAAGATAGATCATTGTTTATGTGCCCTTGAAAAAGAAAAGATACTGTTTAAGATGAGGGGGGGTGTCTAATAGGATACGGCTTAGAATTGTGATGTCAGGGGCTATCCCTTCGATACAGGCATAAGTGAAAAATAAATCCATCACACAGAAAGGGACAACAAGGGAACTCACACATCTCAGATTTGGTTTTGGAAGAAGGAAGAAAAAACTATATCTACTAAGATTTTGAATTGCAAGTTGGTTGTAATAAATACTGAGGTCTGAATGTACAGTGTCAGTGTAAGTTAAAAAAAAAATACGTAGGCAGATGATGTAAAGTGGTTTCGGATTGGGAGGGCCCCTGATGGATGATAGGAGTAGTTGTAAATTCTGTCTGCAAGAAGTCAGCTTCCATCTGGGCCTTCAGCGACGTTAAGGCACATTCCTCAAATCAGAAATGATAAAATGTGAAAAAAAAAAAAGACAGTTTGGATTGATGACATATGCTGTATAATAGTTACACAACTAGTTATTAAAATAATTTCTCTTGTAATGTTAGTAAGGTGGCACCTTGTCAGGAGATTGAAGGAAGGATCTGCAGGGGGATGAGATGAAATTCTTCTGAAATTGAACATTCCAGAGGGAGACAGGTGTGGAGTAATAAATCACATTTATATAAATAACAATAATTTATAAGTGATGTAAATGCTGTAGCAGAACTTAGGGAGTATCTGGAGCTGCTAAGGATAGCTGGCATGCAAAGGAATGCCTTACAAAAGAGGTGACTTGTACAGTAGGGTTACATAAGCAAAGTGAAATTTGAAGTATATGTAATTACTTGGCTCTTTGGGACCCTGCATTTCAAATACTTTCATCTGAAAGCTTTTCATCTGCAATAAAAATCAAGGTTAATGATTTTTCTTTTTTGGTTGCAGTATCCACATACTATCCTCTGTTCTCTACTTCATGTTTAGAATTTGTCTAAATCAAAATAATATATGCTTATAACATTCCTTTGCCTACCCTTGCCCAATACATTCTCTGTTGTCCCCCACAATGTTAGAATTTATGTTTTAATGAATAACTTAATTTAGTAATTTTTATTAAAATATATATTCCAAATATAATATGTCTGTGTACTGCTACTTCATGTATCAGTGTCAGCCATTATTGACTAAATCAGTCTGTTTTTATAAAATTGTGATACATGTCAACATTGTTCCCTTTTCCAGCCATGCAATGTTCTATGATCAGGTTTCTTGCAGTTACTAATAGCTTCTCTGTTTTTCCATTTGCTTCATTTTCATATACCTATCTAATTTTCCCCCCAAAAGCAGCACTACATTTATCAAATTTCCAGGAATAATTCTCTTCCAAATGCTCTTGTATGTCAGATCACACACCCATTCTGCTGATTTCCCCGCCCTGCCGCTTTGGACTGCTTGTCTCTTGGTCTGGGGTATGGCCACCTTCCTCAGGCTGTCCTGGGCTTTCTTCTCTGTTTTCTTGGATCTTCTGCCACCTTTACTTGTGGTTTACTCCCTAGTTTTGCTGGAGCACATTGATCAGTAGCTTCCTGAGAAAGAATGTGTGGGAGGTAAATAGGTGAAAATATCTTTAATCCGTTCTCTCGCTGGACTGATCCTTTGAGTGTAAGTCTGAATGAGCATTTTCCCTCAGCGGTTTTCAGAGTTTCTGTGAGAAGTCTTTCTACGATGAAACGTCTCATTCTCTTTCTTTTACGTGTGGCCAACTTTTTTTTTTCTGGAAATTTTTAATTCTTCTTTTTAGCACTAATATTCTGAGTTGTATCTAGTGATTGGCCTCAGTGTGGGATTTTTGTTCATCAATTTTCTAAGCCCTTGATGGGCACAGATAGGCTAAAGCTGTGGTTCCCAAACTGTGTGCCAAGGTACCGTAGGGGTGCCCCAGTGAACTCACAAGGGGACCATGGAATATTTTAAAATTTTGAGGAAAATAGCAACATCTGTTGGACACTAGGCAAACCATTAACTGGAGACTCGATAGTAGATTGCTACATTCCTTCCATGATGTCAGTATCTATGCAAAAGTGGTTTTTTGCAGTTGCTGTGATTTCAGAACAAACAAACAAAAACAAGTGCCACACAAAACAAAAAGTAGTGTTCAAAGAAATGAGGGTGGCAGTATCCAATATGATTCCAAGGTTTGAGAGGTTGTATAATGCCCAGCAGGTACTAGTTTTTAGGACGTGAAGATGTACTACATTGTTCGGATTTAACTACTTAAAACACTGAATTGGAAGATATCTCTGGGCCTAGGGGTGTCATAAAAACAGTAACTGAGACATTAGAGGTGCCATTTAATGAGTGGACTGGGACCTGTAGTCTGAATACTCTTACACTTCGGTTCTGAAACATTTTCTTGTTTTATTTCTTTGACAATTCCTCTCCTCCCTTTTCTTTGCTCTCTGTGCATGGAAATTCTCTTGGTTGGTTGTTGAACTCTCCAAATTGATACTGAGCTGAAAAATAAGCAGATTTTTGTCGTTGTCTTGTTTTTTCTCCAGTTGTCCTTCTGTGTTTATTTTTGTTCTTTTGCATGGAGAATTACTAGATTTTTATCTGCAACTCTTGTATAGATTTTTTTTATATTTCATATGTCATATCACTAAGTTCCAAGAACCTTTTCTTATTTTCATTGTTCATTTTTTTAATAGCGTCCTCTTGTTGTTTTGTGGATGCGGCATCTTTGCTGATCTCTCTGAGCGTATTAATAGTTTTTTGAAGATTTTTTTCCACCAGTATTGACTCGGATGTCTCCAAGTTCCTTTCTCTCTGCTTTACTTTTCAGTGTGTTGTGCATATCTAATAGTTCCATCTATTTTGAGCTTTGTTCCATTTTTATATTCCCCTAGAGGCGGAAACTGAGATGAGGATCTCAGGGTAAGAAGTTTATTTGGGATATAATCCCAGGAAGTACTGGTGGTAGAGTGGGGACGGGAGATAGTAAAGGGAATGAGCCCATCAAGGCCATCAAAGCCCCACAGTAGGCCACTTGGTCACTCTGGTGCTTAGCATTTTTTCCCCCGAGGTGCAACGAAACAGATAAAACTCACCGACACTCCACTCATCATTTTGTAAGGGCTACTTTTGGGGGCATTACCTCTCTGGTACTTCTGTTTGGCATCTCTTTGAGGTCCTGAGTACTCCCCTGCCAACAAGATGCCCCCAGGCAGAGAACTGCAGGCATTGCCTGTAAGCAGCTTGCTGTGTGTAGACCAGACTGCAGAGGAGAAGTGTGTGAACGGGCTCCAGCAGCACCACATTGCCTAATTTAAAAGTGTTCAGAGGAAATCCTAGTGGAAGATGGACTGCACTCAGATCCAGACACGTTTCCATCCCAAGTCTTTCATAAAGGCTAGTTCGGGCACGATCAAGATGGAGTAAAGGTTTGCAAAGCAGAACTCTGGCTACCTGTGCCTGGTTTTTAATTTCTTTAAATGTGTGGTTAGTAGAGAGGCTTGCAGATTCAGTTAGTTGATTGCAGTTCCTATAAGTAGATTTTGCGTAAGTTAGATTAATTGAGCCGAAGGGGAGAATTGTGTTTCTCAACCTCAGTCCTATTGACATGTTTAGATAAGGACTGGGCATAAACAAAGTGGACAAACTAGGTATGTGACCTTGGCAATAGCCCTACCTGCCTAGAACTCAGTTTTCTCATGGATCACAGGGGGATGACAATGACAATAGTACTTTCTTTATAGGACTGATGTGGGAATTAAAAGAGTTAATATAGAACTCAGTACAGTATCTAGCACAAAGAGTTCAAAGTGTGTTGGCTGTGTTTGTTCTGTGTCTATTTGTCTTTCCCCACTAGACTGTGTGATTCTAAGAGAAGGGATCAGGTCTTTTCCATCTTAGAACTTTATAGAATTGAAGAGAATTGACACATTGGCAATTGTGTTGGTCATTAGCCATGTCCCTAACTTGGCAGGATTTGAGCAAAAGCAAGAAACAAACAGCTTTGGTTGGTGAGACCTATTGACTGTACAATAATGTACATGGTATTGGGTCAGCAACTGCTCAAGAATGTCTTCAGGCCATAGGCCTTTAGTATTTCAATCCCCGATCCCCGGTTGAAAGAGGGCCTAAGTTAACAAAGCCAGGTGATCCTTTCCTTTACAACTTGGAAAAGAGAATTTTGCAATGGATTTACTAGTTTTCAAGTATTTTAAAGACTAAAAATTTTTTATGTGGGTACATTTTATTTTGAGTTATAACTTATGTCACAGAATCATTATTTCTCATTCTGCCAGAAAATGTACTCTCCACAAATTTGCCTCAATAATAATGAAGTAACTAGAGACCGTGTGTTCCTGGTATGGTATGTGTATCAATCTATATCTAGCAAGGAAAAATAATTAATGTAATTTTATAACCGCTCCAAGAACTCACTTAAGTGTGTCTTCTTTGAAAAGGCCCATAAAGCCTGGAAGAATGATCTGAAAGAAGAAACTTTTTTTAAAAGATTTTATTTATTTATGAGAGAGAGAGAGCGCATAAGCGGGGGGGTGGGGAGAGGCAGGCAGAAGGAGAGGGAGAAGCAGACTCCCCTCTGAGCAGGGAGCTTGACACAGGGCTCTATCCCAGTACGCCAAGATCATGACCTGATCCGAAGGCAGACGCTTAACCAACTGAGCCACCCAGGCGTCCCAAGAAGAAACTTTTTAAAGACGGAATCTCAGACACTGATTCGTAAAATTCCATTCTCAGCTAGTTTATTTTTTTAGGCGTGTTCATATTTGTATATTTGTCTGCATCTAATGTAAAACATGCATGCAGAATACACTTCGGGACAATCAGAAGGTTCCCTGATATAGTTGTAGAGACAGAATGTACGTAAGGAAACGCATATAACAGTTTTGCCAGAGGCGTGTTACAGATAGTAAATGCTAAATGTATCATGAGGGAGGGATACTGAAAGTGGGGGACAGTAGGGAAGGATTCTGCAAAGCCAGGGCAGGGCCTGAACCGGACCCAGAATAAGTTATCCTTGTCTACCACTGCCTCCTTCCAGGCTGTGCGAAGACAGTATCCTTGCCATGCAGAACAGCTTTCCTCTGTCCACTCACCAGCCCCTTCCCACCTGCGTGGAATGGAAGACCAGGCCCTGGGAGCCTCCCCCTTCCCACACCCTGCCTATCGGTTTTCCCATACAGACATGTTTTGTTGGGTTTTGGCTTCTCTCTCCTGTCTTCCTGACACTTGTACAGATCTACCCCCATTTCAGGTTGAATGTGTCCCCTCCAGATTCATACACTGAAGTGCATACCCCTAGTATCTCAGAATGTGGCATCTGGAAATAGGGTTACTGCAGATCTGATTGGTCAAGATGAGGTCACACTGGAGTAGGGGGAGCCCCCAGTCCAGTATGACTTCTGTCCTTATAACAAGGGGAAGTTTGGACACAGACACGACACACAGAGAATAGCGTAGGAACGTGAAGGCGGAGATTAGGGTGATGCCTCCATAAGCCAAGAAACTCTAAAGATTGCCAGGGAACCATCAGACGTTGGAGGAGGCCTGGAACAGACTCACTCTCCCAGAAGGAACCAACTCTGCCAACACTTTGACTTCAGAACTGGGAGAAAATGCTTCTGTGCCATAAGCTACCCAGTTGGTGGCACTTTGCTATAGCAGCCCTAGAAAAAAAAAAAAAAAAAAAAAAAAAAAAAAAAAATTACACCTCCACGGGAAGCTTTGGAATATATTTCATAAAAATTTGGCAGGGAGTTTAGGGAGTGAGCAAATAGTAATTGAGATCTAGCACAATTTTTTCTCTTTGTCAAATGTCTAATGAGACCATCTGTCTTTACTAAGTGTTCAAATAAATTTCTCTAGGTGCGTGAGTCAGCACTGAAGGGCTAGGCATTGGCAGAGGTTGTTACAGGTTGTTGCGATACATACGGTGCTGCTAAATTTTGCTCTCATGCATGTTAGCCTCGCCATAGTACTGTTACTTGGGAGCCGTTTCTCTACCTTTTGTGTGAGTCAGAACTTGATACCCATGCTCCTGAAATCATTAATCTAGTTCCCAAAGACTTCGCATGCTGGGTTACTGGGTAAAACATAGTTATTGGATACAAATCATTTTTCTAAGTAGAAATATGTCCCAAATATTGCATGGGAAATACATAGGCTAAAAAATATTTGTTGTTTAGCTGCAGGTCCAATTGAACTGGGCATCTTATGTTTCTATAAGCAAGAGCTGGCTGCCTTATTTACACAGCTTTCAAAATTGTGGCCTTGCAGCCAGCCAGGACAAAACCATGAGTCAGTGGAGAGAGACTGATCGGCCGGTGGATCATTGAAAATGGTTTTGTAAAGATAAAAGTAAACTGAGAAGCTTCTCAGAAGGCACGGCTGTGGCCTCATTCTCAGGCCCTTCTCAGAGGACAGGAGCAGCAGGATGAGGGTGTGATTCCTTCTCCAAAGACTGTGCTTCATCCCCAGGTTTAGAAGGACCAGAGTTGGAAGCAGCTGCTAAGAAATGGGGGCAAGGGGCAAGGAATAAGATGACCATAAATCCAGAATCAGCGTGGACCGAATTACTGATTAAAAACTGACAGTACCAGCATGACCTGAAGTAGTTATCATCTGAGAATTGAAGAATTGGCATCTTGATGTTTTAGCTACAAAACTAACTGTTAATAACAACTAATTGTTATTACCACCCCCCCTTTATATTTTTACCCTGCTTTCTTTTTAACACCTCAAAGTGTGTGTGTGTGTGTGTATACACACACACACACACACACACACACACACGTAAGCTGCACTATATGTTGTTTGTTGGTTTCTTTTCTGTCTCCCCTGCTCACAGCTATATTCCCAATGCTTAGAGGATTGCATGGAACTCAGTGTTGCCCTCAGTAAATACTGGTTGAATGGATGAACCAACCAATAGCTTTCTTTAACCTATGGTTTTCCAGAGGACCTCCAGTTATTTTGAAAGAAGGGGTTTACCCTGTGAGCTTTCTATGGGAAAGCCTGAGAAATTTCTTCTGCTGTGAATTAACTTGGGCTTGGTGGAGCCTGAGAGCCATGGTGAGAGAAGTTAGAAGAGCAAGATCCTCTTGTCCAAAATTTCCAGCATTCCATTGGAAGTTAGTGCGTTTTATCCGGCTTCGGGACGTTGTACGGTCTAAGGGACTTCTTGTAGTTGCTCCAGCTTCTTGCTAACTGGTGCTGAAGTTGCCCTTCTTCATAGTGAACCCACCAGCTGTTTGCTCATTCTTCCAGTTTGATTCACGAAGGGAAAAGGAGACACGTGGGAAGATTTCATTTCCCGGCTCTTACCCTATTATTGTCACAAATAAACCCAGTTGCAGAATTTTTTTCTTTCCACACCCTAAAAAATTTTTTTTATCATGCTTGATCTATATTAAAAATAAGTTGAGGGGCGCCTGGGTGGCACAGCGGTTAAGCATCTGCCTTCGGCTCAGGGCATGATCCCAGCGTTCTGGGATCAAGCCCCACATCAGGCCTCTCCACTATGAGCCTGCTTCTTCCTCTCCCACTCCCCCTGCTTGTGTTCTCTCTCTCGCTGGCTGTCTCTATCTCTGTCAAATAAATAAATAAAATCTTTAAAAAAAAAAAGTTGAAGCATGTATTTATCATTGAGAAAGACACTGTGAGGTAGTCACTGTTACAAAGGTTCTTTGAGGGGTGCCTGGTGGCTCAGTCGGTTAAGCATTTGCCTTAGGCTCAGGTCATGATCTCAGGGTCCTGGGATCGAGCTCCCCACCCCCTGCATCGAGCTCCCGGCTTAGCTGGGAGCCTGCTTCTCCCTCTCCCCTTGCCCCTCCCCCTGCTTTCTCTCTCTCTCAAATAAATACATAAAATCTTTTTTTTTTTTAAGTTCTTTCATGTGCTTCAGATAACAAATATATGAAGATGACAAAACAACTCCAGTTTTTTTCGTTGTTGTTCTTTGGCAGCAGCATTAAAATTCAGATTAAATCTTTGATTGTTAATGTGTTCTAGAATCTTGTAAATAGGATTTTTTTAAATCACCTTAGAAAAATCAGTATTTGACTAGTTAAAACAATGCAGGGTTTGAAGTTAAATAGCTGATTTGCACAACAACTTGGACTGCCCAGATCTTTATAATTCTAGTTGTCAGAAGCCCAGGACTGGTGGGAAAAAAAAAAAATAGAAGTTCTTGAATCAGAGTTGGTTCCTGGAGTGGAACACTTGATAGATTATGTGCTGATAGATTGTATTTGGGGACAGCGTTTTTTCACGGGCAGCCTGTGTCCTCCCTCTCAGACCCCAGCCTGCCTTAATCTTTTTAGCAGCATGATTAGAAGTGGTTGCTGCAATTGCTATGGAAAAATCCACCAGGAGGTTATCATATTTAATGTTTCGGAAAACTTCCTTTTGAAGGCGATAACAGTATTTCTTAATCAGGGTGCCGTGGGCAAGCACAGGTGTGTTGCATACCGTTAAATCACTCTGTCCTGAGGACATAGTGTTGTTCTTTGAAAGTATTTGGCTCTCCTTCTACCTTTTTCCTCCAACCCCCTCTTTATGCCAAAGAAAGCGCATTTCCCAGACTTACTCTCCACACCCAGCAAGGTATTCTTTCAGAAATCCTGAGTGGTGGTTTTTTTGTCGTTTTTTTTTTTTTTTTAAACTCCTTCCACCCCAGTTGCTTCTCCAAGCTCACGCTGTATGTTTCTTACTCAGTTTTGGTCTGCACATACTGACTGAGGATCTCCTACATTCCAAGCATTATAGCAGATTACAGAGCTAGAAGCTTCTTAACAAAGCACCTCCCATCAAGGTGCTTACGATCCCCTGGGGGAGGAGCCCATAGAGAGACCATATTCTTCTCTTTTCTTCCATTGGAGTTTGCCTTGCGCTGAATCCGAGAGAACCATGGTATGAGAGATAGTTCAATCCTAGTAATAAAAAAGGTGGGTTGGAATTGTATTTCAGTCCATTTTGGATGGACATTCAAGATACATTCAAGATACGAGTCATAAAAGGCAGGTAATGGACAAGCAGAACCAGTTACATTTTGTAATGCCAGCTTCTTCTTCATTGTAACTGCAACATAAAACCCAAAGCTTTGGTCTGCCATCTGAACCTATTACAGTTTTAGCCTCAACCTACTTTTCTAGCTTTCCAGGTAAACATGATGCTTTAGCTAAATTCTTCTACTTCTTACCTCCTGAAAACACTGTACCATATAGGACCTGCCTCAGTACTTGGCTAGCCTCAGGCAATTAGTAAGTATTCGGAGGATGAATGAATGAGTATGAGTGTAGGTGTTTCCTTGGCCATGCTGTTTTTTCACATCATTTTGCATTTTGTGCCCAGAGAGTATTGCAATTCCAAATTCCTGCTGGAGGGGGACTCTGACTGGTGTGACCTGAGTCAGGTGTCTCTCCTTTGTCCAGAGAGCTGTGTCCAGAAAAGCAGGCCACATGGCCAAGTGCTCACTCAGCAGGGATTCTAAGCACATTCTCCAGAAAGGGTGTCATGAGTATGACTTGCCACACCCATGAATAGCTTAAGGGGCAGAGTTCACTGAGAGATTGTAGGGGTTCAAGTATGTGGAAGGGACAGTGGGGAACGAGGAGTTTGCTGATTTTTCTTCTTTGCCCTTGAAGGTGGACAGAAGTCAAAGAAATGGTGCAGAACTGGAAAGAGTTACAAAGGAAGTGGTATTTTCAAGGGAACGCCAGGCTTCCGTCAGGGCAAGTAGAAGGAAGAGGAGGAAGTGCTTGAAAAAGGATTAAAGATAAGGAGAAAGAACTTTTTTTTTAATGACAAAGCTTAATTCATTTTATTTTAGGCTTAATTACAAGTATTGACACATTTTTTTCTCATCTCATTATGATTACTTAGGCCTTTATTGAATATGCAAGACCAAGTCTAATGTATAATATTGCTTTTATTTTAAACAATGCCTTCCAGTTCTAAACAGTAATATAAATTTGAGGAAAGCAACCCCCTTTTAGGTTAGGATTTGCCAGTAATTGTTGAATGACTCAGTGAAAAGTGAGGGAATGAATGAATGAGTTAGCAAAAATAAACTAAGAGTGAGAAGTAGGTGTATTTGGAAAATTATCAGCTTTATATAATTTACTCTCATGAGAAATATTTGCTATTCTCTATGAGTTTTCTGCCGGCACTTGTTTTCAAAATTCACCCAGAAGAATTGTCCCAAGTTAGATACGTTTGCAAGAGCTCTTTAAGCTAATAAACAATTGCTTATTTCAGGAGAACTATTGATTAGACAGACTGAATAAGAGGAAATTTTTCCCCTTTTAAGTTTCCTGTGATGTGCCCTTGCTGCAAAGACCTGTAGTAGAAGATTTGACTAGAAATCAGAAGGAAACCTGTTGTCCTTGTTTTTCTTTCTGTGTGAAAAGCAAAAGGTAAATATCATGGTCAAATGAAAAAGCAAATTGGATTTTAAATTTTTATGTGTGTTTCCCCAGGTTAAGGTGCTCTGACTTCATTCAGCTGTATGGTTATAATTGACAAGACCCCCTAAACTGTGACATATCCACCTGAGGGTTGAATCTTTTAATGTAGTTAGTTATTAGGTGAATGCTTTTACGTTGTTGGATGATGACTTCATTGTATAACATCTGTTACATTTTAGCATTTTGTGTGTGTGCATAAATGTATACATACTTATTTATAATTTAAATTATTATTACTTCCTTTGATCCCAAAGCATCCTAGAGTATATATTCACTTAGACGCCATAATATTATGGTTAGCATTCTCCATTTTATTTAGTGGAGGGTTCAAAACTAGGTAATAAAAAATGAATTTCTAGCCAGTAAATCTTGTTTTCCAATTGATTTTAACTTTTAATGGGATATATTTTAAAAAAAGAATCTTTAGTAAACTCTATAAATATTTAGGGAAAAGCCTCAAGGATTTGGTCATCTCCTAGTGTTTTGGGTTGAATTATGCTCCCCCCCATTCATATGTTGAAGTCCTAACCTGCCCCTCTCCCCATACCTCAAAAGTTGACCTTATTTGGAAACTGAATTGTTACAGATGCAATTAGTTAAGAGAGGGCACACTGGAGTGGGGTGAGCCCATAATAATTATAAAATTCTTATAAGAAGGGAAATTTGGACAGATAGCCATCCTCAGAAAGAAGACCATGTGAAGGGACACAGGGAGAAGTTGGTTATCTCCCAGCCATTGAGGGAGCCCCAGAACACAGCCCTCAAAGGGAGCCAATCCTTCTGACACCTTGATTTTGGACTTCTGGTCTCCAGGATTGGGAGACAATAAATTTCTGTTGCTTCAGCTGCCCAGTTGTGATACTTCGTTAGAGCAGCTGCGACAGATTGATAGACCTGGTGACTTAGAGGTGATCATACCGGGTGCCAATGTTCCTCCTTCCCTAGATGCTGACTTTTTGGAAACCAATAACATATCCCAGCCTCTGGTACTTCTTCTCTGTAAGATACGTTTGTTTGTTTGTTTGTTTATTATTTTATTTCTTTATTTGCGAGAGAGAGAGAGAGAGAGAGAGAGAGTGAGAGAGAGCACGAGTGGGGGGAAGAGACAGACAGAGGGAGGGAGAAGCAGACTCCCCACTGAGCAGGGAGCCCGACACAGGGCTCCATCCACGACCTTGAGATCATGACCTGAGCCAAAGGCAGACGCTTAACCCACTGAGCCACCCAGGTGCCCCTTCTCTGTAACATTTGATGTCTAATAAGGCTGAGCCGTGGGGCACCTGGGTGGCACAGCGGTTAAACGGCTGCCTTTGGCTCAGGGCGTGATCCCGGTGTTGTGGGATTGAGCCCCACATCAGGCTCCTCTGCTGAGAGCCTGCTTCTTCCTCTCCCACTCCCCCTGCTTGTGTTCCCTCTCTCGCTGGCTGTCTCCCCTCTCTCGCTGGCTGTCTCTATCTCTGTCAAATAAATAAATAAAATCTTAAAAAAAAAAAAAATAAGGCTGAGCCGTGATAGAATAATTCTCCAAGAGGGCCTATAGTATAGTCTGAAACTTCCTGAATAAGAATAAATCCATTTCCTGTTTTGGGAAATTCCTCAAAAAAGGCAGTTTGGGAGTCCATGGATAAAATACAGACCTACTAGAGTGGCTGGATTCTTGCTTTGGCTGTACTGTTTATGGCCTTAGGTACTGCACTTAACTGACCTGGGTCTCAGTCTTTTTATTAAAGGCTATTTATTAAAGTAGAAGATAATCTCTATCTTTTTGCTTTATGGTTATAAATCCAAAAATCTATATCACACAAGATGAAGTAAACGTACATGCAATAGTAACATTTAAGTGCTTTTTCTCACTTTCATATTATCCAAATAAAATGCCATTGGTTAAAAAAAGTTGCAAAGTACAGAACGTCTTGTAATGAAAAGCACAGTCTCCTTCCCCAGCCATCCCCACACTCCCCAGGTCCCAGCCCACTTCCCAGAGGAGACCACTTTTAACAGTTTCCATATTTAGCTCTTTCAGTGGTTACCACCCTAACTTAATAATATGCTTATGCTATATTTCCTTGATGATCAACTCTAGACATTATCTCTTTACTCCCCAGCACTTACTAGTTTTAAAGTTAAGAATCGCTGATTCAGCAGACATTCCTGATAGCCTGTAGGTCAGTGGGCCTCTTCAGGGCTCTTATTCTCTATGGATCTAATTTGAGAAAAGAGCTTTAGCTTCAGTCAAAGGAAAACCAGGGATGAGATGATCTCCACAGGGCGTGACACAAGATGACAAGAGTTTGGTTTAATTACTCAAGCTCAAATTGGGCCCAAGTTGTTATGTTTTTGCTCTTTTATGTTTTTCTGTATGCATATATTTATTTTAAATGAAATAAAATAAAACACAAACTGAACTTAGAATATTCTGTTACTTTTATAAAAGGAAAAGTGTCTATCCTAAAAGCTTGAAAAGATGACAAGATGTTTAACAGATAAGATGCTTTTTCTTCAGACTTAAGTACCAACCAAACTGCTGTGAGAATATCAGTTGATGTTCATTTGTGGTATAGCTTGATTTGGTTTTGTACCTTGCCCCTTCCAGAAAATTGCAGTTAGTTATCCAAAGAGTAAGACAGGGAGCTGAGGAAACCATTACTGTTTCTTGGAAACACAGCATTTCTGTAATTCAGATTTTTCTGGAAATGCTTTAAGCAAATGACTTTGACTTGTAATTTAGAAAAACTCTGTTATCCACCAGGACAGTAAGATACACTTTACAAGGGTTTTCATGTTCACCCCTTGGGGTTCCTTTGAGCCCATTCAAATTTCAGCCCTTGATCCTTTTGGATGTCTACCAGCACTGGTGTTAATGGGGTCTTGGACTCAACTATTACAATTACTAGAGCCACAGATTAGTATTCAGGCATTGCCTGAAAAGGAGATGTTAAAGGATGTGTCTGCAAATGGGACACACAAATTTGGTGGGTGGAGGGTGGTGAAAAGAATGTGTTTCAGTGCTTTTTGCTACTTACCAGCCCTCTTTCTGGAAGTTCTCTTGCCTTGTTGACTTCACAATAGCAGCCTTTCCTAGTTCTTCTGTTCTGTCGCTTATCATTTTTCACTTGGTCATCCTCCCCCATTTGTCTCTAATGGGCTTTGGTAAGATTCCATCTGTAGCTGGTTCTTTTCTACTTCCATTGTTTCACCTGTCACTTATCTGCACACAGCACTCAAATCCCTTTCTCTAGCTGCTGCCTCTATCCTGAACTTGACGAAGGCCCACTGGACATTCTTGCGTGAATGACCCAGAAGTTTCTCAAACGTGGTGCCCCTAGCTCGTCCTCTTCACTTTCCTGCTCAAAATTACCTTCAGCTGGGTAACAGACTCACACTTTTCCCACTGATCCAAATCAGGAAACCGAGCGAGCCTCAGGCACTCTGTACGTGCCCATCTCTCAAACCTTTGTTCATTGTCCCCCCGCGGTTTGCAAATCCTTACACTTCCCTCTGTGCCCACTGCCCTTGTCCTAGTTGGGTCTTACATCCTATTTCTCCACTGTAGCAATGTCTTCATGGCTGTGCTATCACTCATCAGCCTCTCTAATTCTCCATTTTCAAATTTTATTTTTGGCCAGAACTATTTTACTTGATGGAAGTTGTGATCATGTCTCTGGCAGCTCAGAAATCCTTGGCGGGATCCCTAGTGACATCAGGATATAAGTGAAACTTCACAGCCTGACCTCCACCACTTTTTCATCTGTCCCCACCGGGCTTCATTCAGTATAACATGTCCAGGGCCCCAGGTGGAGCCTGGCGCACAGTAGAGGCCTGAGGAACACATAAATAATGAATAGAGGAATGATTGAATGAACACATGAATGAATGACTCAATAGGTAATAAGTACTGAGCTTGACAAACTTATGCATGTCTGATGCTGCCAGGAAAGCTACTTCCCTCCTTCTAAAGTGAAAGAAATTCTATTCAGTATGTCATTTTCTGAAGTTTTTCATGACTGTCCAGTCTCAGTGTCCTCCCAATTTGTGATTTGGGGGCATTTTATTCATGCCATAGTCATAGCAGTTAAGAGATGTCATGGTGATTTATTCTTTTTTAATTTATTTTTAAAAGATTTTATTTATTTATTTGTCAGAGAGAGAGGGCACAAGCAGGGGGAGCAGGAGGAAGAGGGAAAACAGGCTCCCCGCTGAGCAAGGTGCCCGTTGCAGTACTCGATCCCAGGATCCTGGGATCATGACCTGAGCCGAAGGCAGACACTTAACCAACTGAGCCACCCAGGCATCCCTGTCATGGTGATTTATGTGTGTGCTGGGTGCTCACAAAGACTGGGACCCCTTTATGGTAACAAAGACTCAGCCTCTAACACAAAGCCTGACACACATAGGAAATCAGTCCACGTTTGAATTCCCACAACCACCAGTTTCTTTCAGAGTCTCATTATGTTTCTCCTGACGTTCCGCGATAGCTTCTTGAGTGCTTTCCCCACCTCCATTCTCTCATCCTGAAATCTACTCTTCATGGCCCTGTTAGATTAATTTTTTTGTCCTGAAAATGGAAAAGTGTGCAAAAATGCTAGAGCACTGATGAAAATAGGGGTTGGGACTCCTGATTTGGAGGTTGTTGCCTTCTCAGAAGGAACTGGTATTTTCCCTTTTTGGATGACTCTGATCATATCTAGCAAGATAAATAGAATAAATAAATAGAATATGATTTTGCAGGAGTACCGAAGATCCTTCAATATATTTTAGCTGCTTAACCATTTCACAGAATTTGTGGTTTGAGAGTAAACAGAGTTAGTTAGGAGGCAATGTTCCAGGAAGGAGACGTATTTAAGCCTAAAATGAACTTAATAACTCTGTATTTTCCCTGCTACCGGGAGTCTTGGAAATCACCTGAGTTGTATCAAATAAATCCAGTTACTGCGGTTTGACTAGATTGTGTTCATGTGCACATAAAGTCTGGATGTGGCCAAAGCAAATGACCGTGCACTGTTCCCAGAGCTGTAGTTTGCAAAACAGCTAAATAAGTTGTCGACTTGGGAAAGGACAGCGTTCAGGGAAACATCAGTCTCACCAAAGTGTTTCTGCTACTGCTGCAAATGCCCCTGTTAATTAGAATTGCTTATTACTTCAGTTACTTGCAATAGTGCTTTGGGGGATACTGTTGCCCTTCGTATTGGGTAAATCTGTCCCTGCCACCAGTGACTGGACATCCTGGGGCATTTTTACAGGCAGCCTATTACCTGAGACCAGGCATCCCATTTTCCTGTATCCAAAGGAGATTTTTCTCCTGGGATTTTACCTTCTGTTCAAAGCCTAAACCGTTTGGGGAGGAAAAAGGTGGTCCTTAATAATGTTTGCCAGTCACCTGTGGCTTGCAAAGTACTTAATGCTTATTAACTCATTAATCCTTTCCATGAGCTCTGTGAGGAAGGTACATGTCAGGTCGTGCTTGCTTCCTTCCGAGGGCTATGAATTTGAAGCACAGATTTGCACAGGTGGGGTGGACACATCCATGGACAATACTGAGAACTGACCCTACCATTTTGAAGTGTCCGAAACCAACATTTGGCAGCTGATTCTTTTTTTTTTTTTTTCCCCTGTATCTCCAAGGAATGGCTCTCCACTCCATAGCCACCAATCAGAAATCCTCACTGGGAAAATCTAGCAGGAGACATTGGCTGGAAAATAAAACTTTGAGAGCAATAGCAACGGTTTGGGTGGAGACTAGATAACTTGTAACATTAAGACCATGCAGCATGATCTTGGGGTTTTCCCAAATCCAACATTTTTGTTGGTCTTTGAATGTCCTGTTTATCCATGGGGTAAGGGGTTGCTTAAACATCTGTTTTCTCCTAATGCCCTCCTAAAGAAACATTTATGAATAAAACCCTGGCAGGTGCTCTTTCAGGGGACCTAGTCTCTGGCTTTGAGAGAGTTCTGTCCTTCCTCATCGAAAATCTGAATGGTAGAAATGTATCCCAGTTGAGGATTGGTATTGGAGGCTTATTTTTTTTTTAAAGATTTTATTTATTTATTTGACAGAGAGAGACAGCCAGCGAGAGAGGGAACAGAAGAACGGGGAGTGGGAGAGGAAGAAGCAGGCTCCTAGCGGCGAAGCCTGATGTGGGGCTCGATCCCAGAGCACCGGCATCACGCCCTGAGCCGAAAGCAGACGCTTAACGACTGCGCCACCCAGGCGCCCCGGTATTGGAGGCTTATAGCTAAAACTGAGATAGTATTTCTACTTTGTAAAAGAGTCTTATTTCTGCCCCTTAGATCTATAGATTAAAGGTGATTTCTGAGTATCTACCCAGTTATAGGGCCTGACTATAATCAACATGCTTCTCAGATAACCATATTGTCATCTTATTATTTTCCTAGTGAAGTATGCAGAGCCCAAGGACATGCAAACTGTTTATTCATCCATGTGTGCATTTTTCATTTAGCAAGTACTTCTTTATTATCCACCATGTGACAGCGATGTGCTAAGCTCCTGGTGGTACTGAAATGACCAGATTTATGAGAGAAGAGCAGGTGGGCCATTTTGCCATAGGCCTCAGATTCATAAAAGGTCTCAAACTGAGACTTTTGACATTGTTCCCAAATGAAGTTTTATTGTGGTTGTAAGTAAGAGTCATTTGTGAAATACAAGCACTTGCGAATATATGAGAGTTTGTTATTCCTGTTTTGATGTTTCTTAATTTCATAGCATATTGGGAGTTTCAGAAGTGGAAGTGACCTGGGCCCCTTACCACCTCTGAGAGTTTTCAGAAATGGATCAGCACCTTCCCTGTGTCTCATTACCCCTAGGAGAGACCAGGCGTCCTTCCCAGCCAGAGAGAAAGAAGGTAGTATGCCAGGATAAAAGAGCATCTCTTGGGAGCAGTCATGAAATATAAATGTGGGACGGCTAGAAGGGACTGGAGACAGCCTCTGGTTAATAGCCTGAAAAGGGGCAGGGCGTCCTAATGCCCCATGGGCAGTTGATGGCAAAATGAGACTAGAATGAAGGTTTCCTGATCCGATGTGCTCTTCTCTTTCCTCCATGAAAGGGAATCTCAACAGAAGATACTGTGCCTTAATCTTGCTTATGGATCACTCCCTGGGACTGACTTTAGTTTCTTTATTTCTTCTCTTTCCTTCCTTCTTTCTCTCTCTTCGCTCTCTCTCTTTTAATCGAGTACATTCTGGTTTACACTTATAGCTAGGGTCCTCTTGCTACACCACTCCATTGTTCCTACCAACAATAGAGGTTAGCCGGCATCAAAAGCAGAACGTTTGGTTTTCGTCAGAACGATATTTATGTTGCATGCTTTGATCTTGACTCTCCTGCCCGAGGCCAGAGCAGGACTTCACCACAACAGTGAACTTGAGGCCGCATGTTCTCTCTGGAGCTGGGATACGGTTAGCCTGTTGCGGAATTAATATCCCTTGGATCAAAAGCCTGCAACTGGTTTTTCTCAGTAGATCCCAGTTACATGAGGAAGAGGGGGAGGAAGAAACCCCACACAAACAAGCAACCCCATCCTCCCGGGAAAACACACGGGACAAACCAGGCCCAAGTAACTTTCTACCTGCCTCATCCTGTTCATACTAACAACTCCTTTTCTTTGGGTGTTAGACACATGCAATATGACAAAAGTTTAACTTCATGGCTTTTATCAAGTCTTCCCTGGAGTTTCATAATTATCTTGAGCTGCCTCATGGGAGCCCCACTCGATGTGCCAAAGGCTTTTCAAACTCAGCATGCCAAGACCGCACGGACCACTTTCCCTAGAAACCTACTCTGCTTCCTCAGTTTTGTGATCTGCCACCCGGCTCCGACTAGAAACTTTGGATTCATCCTACACTGCTTTCTGTCACTCACCATGTTCTGTCAATTTAACCACCCAAATGTCTGCAAATCCAATTACTGTATCCTAGCCGCTCCGTACGCCACACGGCTGCCAGGGAGATCTGTCTAAAATGCAAATCTGATCGTGCCTTTCTCCTTAAAAAGGTCTGAGGATCCCCCAGACTCCGAGAATCACAGCCATACCCTTAAGCATGGGCTAGCCCAATGGTCCTGCACAGCCGGGCTCAGCTGACTGACGCTACCTGTTAGAACCCCCTCTGCAGCCATGCAGAATGTCTGCCCAGCCTCTCATGGCGTGTGTTCATGAATGCTTCTGCGTCTTTGCTCCTGTCAGTCACACCACCTCGAATGTTCTTTTAGAACCCGTCGCACCCGGCTCTTCCAAGACTCATCTCAACTCTCATCTCCTCGTTGGTTGGTGACTTTATCCTTTTCCCCAGACTGTGATTTACTAGGAGGAACATGGGCTTTGGAGTTAGACCAAACAGATCTTGCTGAATCTCGGTTGTCTCATCCATAACTTAGACACCGTGCCAGTGTCATAGAGCCATTGATAGGAGTGAACACAATAGCACCTGCGTCCAATAATTATTTGTTTCCTTCCCACAGCAAACTGTACAGAGCATAGTAGTTAAGAGAATATGGCCTCGAATCCAGAACATGTGGCTTTAAAGCCC